>NC_041215.1:21732569-21745637 GCF_002837175.3 Physeter macrocephalus | reverse complement strand
ACGGGCCTCTCACTGTTGTGGCCTCTCCCGTTGCGGAGCACAGGCCCCGGACGCGCAGGCTCAACAGCCATGGCTCATGGGCCTAGCCGCTCCACGGCATGTGGGATCCTCCCAGACTGGGGCACGAACCCGTGTCCCCTGCATTGGCAGGCGGACTCTTAATCACTGCACCACCAGTGAAGCCCCTGCTGGGAGTTTTTAAATCACAGTTTCAATTTAGTACTTGTGATTTTTCTGTTCATATTTTCTGTTTCTTCCTAGTTCAGTCTTGGGAGATTGTAGTTTTCTAAGAATTTGTCCATTTCTTCTAGGTTGTCCATTTTATTGGCATATAGTTGCTTGTAGTAGTCTCTTATGATCCTTTGTATTTCTTTTTTTTTTTTTTTTTTTTCTTTTTTCGGTACGCGGGCCTCTCACTGGTGTGGCCTCTCCCGTTGCGGAGCACAGGCTCCGGACGCGCGGGCTCAGCGGCCACGGCTCACGGGCCCAGCCGCTCCGCGGCATGTGGGATCTTCCCGGACCGGGGCACGAACCCGCGTCCCCTGCATCGGCAGGCGGACTCTCAACCACTGTGCCACCAGGGAAGCCCGATCCTTTGTATTTCTGTGGTGTCTGTTGTAACTTCTCCGTTTTCATTTCTATTTTTTTTGATTTGAGCCCTCTCCATTTTTTTCTGGATGAGTCTGGCGAAAGGTTTATCAGTTTTCTTGTTTATCTTTTGAAAGAACCAGCTTTTAGTTTCATTGATCTTTTCTGTTACATCTTTGTCTCTAATTTCATTCATTTCTGCTCTGATCTTGATGATTTCTTTCCTTCTCCTAACTTTGGGTTTTCTTTATTCTTCTTTCTCTAGTTGCTTTAGGTATAAGGTTAGGTTGTTTGTTTGATGTTTTTCTTCTTTCCTGAGGTACAACTGTATTGCTGTAAACTTGCTTCTTAGGACTGTTTTTGCTGCGTCCTGTAAGTTTTGAATCATGTTTTCGTTTTCATTTGTCTCTAGGTATTTTTGATTTCTGCTTTGATTTCTTCAGTGATCCATTGGTTGTTTAGTACCATATTGTTTAGCCTGTATGTGTTTGTGTTTTTTACAGTTTTTTCTTGTTGAATTATAATCTCATAGCATTGTGATCAGAAAAGATGCTTGATATGATTTCAGTTTCATAAATTTACCGAGGCTTGCTTTGTGGCTCAGCATGTGTTCTATTTTGGAGAACGTTCCATGTGCACTTGAGAAGAATGTGTATTTTGCTGCTTCTGGTTGGAATGCTCTATAAATATCAATTAAGTCCATCTGATCTAGGGACTTCCATGGTGGTGCAGTGGTTAAGAATCCGCCTGCTAATGCAGGGGACATGGGTTTGAGCCTGGTCTGGGAAGATCCCACATGCTGTGGAGCAACTAAGCCCATGCGCCACAACTACTGAGCCTGTGCTCTAGAGCTTGTGAGCTACAACTACTGAGCCCGTGTGCCACAACTACTGAAGCCCCTGTGCCTAGAGCCCGTGCTCCACAACGAGAGAAGCCAGTGCAGTGAGTAGCCTGTGCACCACAATCAAGAGTAACCCCCGCTCGCTGCAACTAAAGAAAGCCCACGCGCAGCAATGAAGAACCATCGCAGCCAAAAGTAAATAAATAAATAAGCATTACAAAGACTCAACGTATAAATAAATAAATAAACAGTAAATAAGTCCATCTGGTCTAATATGTCATTTAAGGCCTATGTTTCCTTATTGGTTTTCTGTCTGGATGATTTGTCCACTGATGAAAGTGGGGTGTTAAAGTTCCCCACTATTATTGAGTTTTGATGGCTGTCAGCTTTTGCCTTATACATTGAGGTGCTTCTCTGTTGTATGCATATATATTTACAATTGTTATATCTTCTTCTTGAATTGATCCCGTGATCATTATGTAGTGTCCTTCTCTGTCTCTTGTAACAGCTTTTATTTTCGTGTCTGTTCCGTCTGATACGAGTATTGCTACTCCAGCTTTCATTTGATTTCCATTTGTGTGGAATAACTTTTTCCATCCCTTCACTTTCAGTCTGTATGTGTCCCTAGATATGAAGTGGGTCTTTTGTAGACAGCATATGTACAGGTCTTGTTTTTGTATCCATTCAGCCAGTCTCTGTCTTTTGGTTAGAGTATTTAATCCATTTATGTTTAAGGTAATTATCGATTTGTATGTTCTTATTGCCATTTTGTTAATTGTTTTGGATTTGTTTTTGTAGGATTTTTTTGTTCTCTTGTGATTTGATGACTAACTTTAGTGTTGTGTTTGGATTCTTTATTCTTTTGTATGTGTGTATCTGTTGTAGATTTTTGGTTTGAGGTTACCATGGAGTTTTGATATAGCAGTCTATATACATACAAGATTGTTTTCAGTTGCTGGTCTTTAAATTTCAAATGCATTTCCAGTATCCTGTATTTGTACTTTCCTCTTCTCACGATTACTGGTTTTGATATTATATTTGTATGTGGATGATTTCCAACCTCTGCTGTATGTTTTCCTTTAGTGGTGAGCTTCCCCATTTGTAATTTTCTTGTTTGTAGTTTTGGCCTTTTCTTTTCCACGTAGAGAAGTTCCTTTACCATTTGTTGTAAAGCTGGTTTGGTGGTGTTGAATTCTCGTAGCTTTTGCTTGTTTGCAAAGCTTTTGATTTCTCTGTTGAATCTGAATGAGAGCCTTGCTGAGTAGAGTATTCTTGGTTGTAGGTTTCTCCCTTTCATAACTTTAAATATATTGTGCCACTTTCTTAGGGCCTGTAGCGTTTCTGCTGGAAAATCACGCTATCACCTTATGGGGATTACCTTGTATGTTATTTGCTGCTTTTCCCTTGTTGCTTTTAGTATTTTCTTTTTTGTTTAATTTTTGGAAGTTAAAAAAATATTTATCTATTTGGCTGTGGTGGGTCTTATTTGCGGCACACAGGATCTTCAATCTTTGTTGCAGCATGTGGAATCTTGAGTTGCAGCATGCAGGATCTTTAGTTGCAGCATGTGAACTCTTAGTTGCGGCATGCGAACTCTTAGTTGCGGCATGCAAACCCTTAGTTGTGGCATGCAAACCCTTAGTGCAGCATGTGAACTCTGAGTTGTGGCGTGTGGGATCTAGTTCCCCGACGAGGGATCGAACCTGGGCCCCCTGCATTGGGAGCGTGCAGTCTTAGCCATTGGTCCACCAGGGAAGTCCCAGTTTTTGTAAATTTGAATAATATGTGCCTTGGCCTGTTCCTCCTTGGGGTTATCCTGCCTGGGACTCTCTGTGCTTCCTTTCCTGTAATAAGGAAGTTTTCAGCTATTATTTCTTTAAATATTTACTCAGGTCCTTTCTCTCTTGTCCTTCTGGGACCCCTATAATGCGAACGATTTTTGGTGTGTTTAATGTTGTTCTAGAGGGTCTCTTAGAATGTCATTATTTCTTTTCATTCTTTCTTCTTTATTCTGTTCCAGGGTAGTGATTTCCATTATTCTGTCTCCCAGCTCACTTATCTGTTATTCTGCCTCATTTATTCTGCTATTGTTTCCTTCTAGTGTAGTTTTTATTTTTTTTGCAGGATGCGGGCCTCTCGCTGCTGTGGCCTCTCCCGTTGCAGAGCACAGGCTCTGGACGCGCAGGCTCAGCGGCCATGGCTTACGGGCCTAGCCTCTCCGCGGCATGTGGGATCCTCCCGGACCGTGGCACGAACCCATGTCCCTGCATCAGCAGGCGGGCTCTCAACCACTGCGTCACCAGGGAAGCCCCTCTAGTGTGGTTTGCAGTTATTGTATTATTCATCTCTGTTTGTTTGTTCTTTAGATCTTCTAGGTCTTTGTTAAAAATTTCTTGTATTTTCTTGGTCTCTGCCTCCATTATTTTTCCAAGATCTTGGATCACCTTTACTATCATTACTCTGAATCCTTTTTTGGATAAATTGCTTATCTCCACTTCACTTAGTTGTTGTTCTGGGCTTTTATCTTGTTCCTTCGTCTGGGAATATTCCTCTGCTGTCTCATTTTGTCTAACTGTCTGTGATTGTGGTTTCTGTTTCACAGGCTGCAGGATTGTAGTTCTTTTTAAAATTAATTAATTAATTTTATTTTTGGCTGTGTTGAGTCTTTGTTGCTGTGCGTGGGCTTTCTCTAGTTGTGGTGAGTGGGGGCTACTCTTCGTTTTGGTGCGGGTGCTTCTCATTGCGGTTGCTCCTCTTGTTGCGGAGCATGGGCTTTAGGTGCGCAAGCTTCAGTAGTTGTGGCTCTCGGGCTCAGTAGGCTCGCAGGCTCTAGATCTCAGGCTCAGTAGTTGTGGCGCACAGGTTTAGTTGCTCCACGGCATGTGGGATCTTCCTGGACCAGGGCTCGAGTCTGGTTCCCTGCATTGGCAGGCAGATTCTCAACCACTGCGCCAACAGGGAAGCCCGGGATTGTAGTTCTTGATTCAGGTGTCTGCCCCCTGGTGGGTGAGGCTGGCAAAGGGCTTGTGCTGGCTTCCTGGTAGGAGGGACTGGTTCCTGCCCACTGCTGGGTATAGCTGGGTCTTGTCCCTCGGGTGGGCAGGGCCGTGTCAAGGGGTGTGTTTAGTGGGAAGCTGTAGACTCAGGAAGACGTTAGGCAGCCTGTCTTCCGATGGGCAGGGCTGTATTCCCGCCCTGTTGGTTCTTTGGCCCAAGGCATCCCAGCACTGGAGCCTACAGGCTGTTGGGTGCTGCCGGGTCTTGGTGAGAAAAGCTCGGCCTCCAGGCGGGCTCACGCCACTGAGCACTGCCCAGAACTTACACCGCCAGTGTCTCTCTCCCCACAGTGAGCCACAGCAACCACCCGCCTCCACGGGAGATCCTCCAACATCAGCAGGTAGGTCTGGCCCAGGCCCTTATGTGGTCACTGCTTTTCCCCCCGGGTCCTGGTGTGCTCAAGACCTTGTGTGCATCCTCCAAGAGTAGAGCTTCTGTTTCCCCCAGTTGTGTGGAATTTCGGTGATCAAACCCCAGTGGCCTTCAAGTCCAGCTGGTTTGGGCACTCACCCTCCCGATGCCAGACTCCCAGGCTGGGGAGACGGATGTGGGCTCAGAACTTTCACTCCCGTGTGCGAACCTTTCGCCTCCACGGGAGATCCTCCAACATCAGTAGGTAGGTCTGGCCCAGTCCCTTATGAGGTCACTGCTTTGCCCTCCGTGTCCTGGTGTAATCGAGACCTTGTGTGCATCCTCCAAGAGTAGAGCTTCTGTTTCCCCCAGTCGTGTGGAATTTCGGTGATCAAACAAACCCCAGTGGCCTTCAAGTCCAGCTGGTTTGGGCACTCACCCAATGCTAGACTCCCAAGCTGGGGAGACGGATTTAGGCTCAGAACTTTCACTCCTGTGTGCGGACCTTTCCAGTGTAAATATTTTCTAGTTTGTGGGTCGCCCAGCCGGTGGGTATGGAATTTGATTTTATCGTGATTGCGCCCCTCCTACTGTCTCTTTGTGGCTTCTTCTTTGTCTTTAGATGTAGGGCAACTTTTTTGGTAGGTTCCAGCGGTTTTTGGTCAGTGGTTGTTCAGCAGTTAGTTGTGATTTTGGTATTTTCATGAGGGGGGCGAGCTCACGTCCTTCTACTCTGCCATCTTGTCTCCAAGACTCCACTTCTTAGGATTTAATTGTCAAATATAGTGTCTGTAGAAAATGCATAAGCCATTGCAGCACCCACCTAAACCTACTAAAGTGGACATCCACGGAAGAACGGCCAGGCCAAGACCTGGATGAATCCCTCACACCAGCCCCCACTCAACATGACTCCCAGACAGGCCTCCTCTGTCAGGTGAGTGACAGGTGTGTGCCTCCCTGCATCACTCTGTTTTAATTCTGTGTGCTTTTTTGGAGTGCAAATGGCATTCTGTCAGTTTTCCCTTACTCATTGCTGTTAGCTGCCCATGGGGTGGCAGTCTGGTCACTTTTACTAGTCTGTAGGGCCCTGTGATGGGGCTGCACCCTGTTCATTTCTTGATTCTACTGCTAGTAGCCACTTGTGTGGCCTCGAGGGTTTTCTGTTATGACTTGTGCTTCGGAAAACTTTGGAAATCGTATACACTTGGATGTCTCGGCCTCATCTTCTCCAAATTGCCCATACTACACCCGTTTCTCAGCCCCCAAACATTTTCTCTTCTGTTTTATGGTTGCCCTTTAGGAGGGGGATCAACCCTGTCCCCCACCCAAGATGGGCTTGGTTGTCAAGATGATGCCACTTGCACCAAGAGGATCAGAAGATGGTTGGTAATCTGGGGAGACGGACGCAGGTGTACGCTCTCGCAGGTGGCCAGAGGAAGAGCTGGTGGGGCCTCCGTCGTGGCTGGGCGTTTATGAGGTTTGATCTTGCCACCCACAGGACACATGGCACTCGTGGGCCTCCTTATCCATTCGCATAGGCTGGGCCGGGCAGGGAAGAGGCTGGGGCTCCGAAAGCTCTTCCTAGTCAGACCACAGATCAAATCACGAATGGATCCAGCCTCTTTATTGTAATTCACCTCCAATGTTTGGTTGATGACTGACACACCTCATCTCGTCTAATCGCATATGAACTCGTCTGAGTGTGAAGATTAGAAGGCTAGTGCCCAAGCAGCGTATTTTAGATGAGACAAGCAGACGTTGTAAGAGCGTTGGAATCCGCTTAATCCCAGGGCATTGGAGAGGGGCGGGAGACGCACTGGGGGATTCCGGGCTCTGTTCGGCTACTTCTGCCATGCTTTTGTGCAGCCTTGCCAGGGCTGTCTACCCACATGCAGTGAAAGGCCCCTTCAGGGAAACTGCCCCTTCCCTGGCTGGTCAACGAATACTCCTCAGCCAAGTGGTCAGCAGCTCCACGGAAAGCATGTAAATACAAGCCGTCTGCTGCATGTGGCTACAGTATTTTGGGTATTTCCTGAGTGCCACCTGTGTTGTGGGTCCACAAGACCATCGTCACGTGGGAGGAGCCAGGGGCACTGGTTCACCTCTGTCCTGCCGGCACCAGTTCATTTCAGGAAGGAGGCCTCTGGAGGGGTGAGCCTGTGTGGTGCTGCGTGCGCAACCCAAGGCATCAGGGCAGCCGGGTGCCGGCAGCCCGGTCTCAGGGCCTGGGAGGGCCTCGGCTCCAGCAGGGCCCAGGGAGTGGCCGTCGCGGTGCGCTACTGCTCTGTAGCGCCAAGAGGGCTACCAGAAGCCCGTGGGCAGTTAACGGCACATGGTAAATTGGGCCTGCCGGCCTACAGACCCCTGGACGTATGAGATGGTGGTGTGTTTGTTCCAGTGGATGAACCTACACTGACATGTGGTCGTCCCCCACAGTCCACAGTTGACTTTGCATGTATGTTCTGTGGGTTTAGATAAAGATGCATCCACCTTTATAGTATCCTATGAAACATGTTCACTGCCCTAAAAAATGCCCTGTGCTCTTCCTAGTCACCCCTCCCCCAACCCCAATCCCTGGCAACCACTGATCCTTTTACTGCTGTCGCCATAGTCTTGCCTTTTCAAATAAATCTAGAAAAATCTTTTGATATGCTGTGATTTTTCTTCTTTAGACCGTTGAAGTGATTTTTTAAAATTATTTTTATTATTTTTGGCTGTGTTTGGTCTTAGTTGCAGCACGTGGGAACTTCGTTGTGGCACATGGGATCTTTCGTTGCAGTGAATGGGCTTCTCTCTAGTTGCAGCCTGCGGGCTCTATAGTTGCGGTGCACGGGCTCCAGAGCGCACGGGCTCTGTAGTTTGCAGCGTGCTGGCTCTCTAGATGAGGCGCGCGGGCTTAGTTGTCCTGTGGCATGTGGGATCTTAGTTCCCTCACCAGGGAACAAACCCACATACCCGGGCTTCCCTGGTGGTGCAGCGGTTGAGAGTCTGCCTGCCGATGCAGGGGACATGGGTTCAAGCCCCGGTCTGGGACGATCCCACATGCCGCGGAGCGGCTGGGCCCGTGAGCCATGGCCGCTGAGCCTGCGCGTCCGGATCCTGTGCTCCGCAACGGGAGAGGCCACAACAGTGAGAGGCCCGCATACCACAAAACAACAAACAAACAAAAAAACCAAAAAAACCCCAAAACAAAACAAAAAACAAACCCATGTCCCCTGCATTGGAAGGTGGATTTTTAACCACTGGACCACCAAGCAAGTCCCCTGTAGTGATTTTTGAATGTTGAGCCAGCCTTGCATACCTGGGATAAATACCACTTGGTTATGGTGTATAATTCTTCATATTATTGGATTCAGTTTGTTAATATTTTTTAAAAATATTTATTTATTTTGACTGCACTGGGTCTTAGTTGTGGCTTACGGGATCTTCCTTGAGGCATGAGGGCTTCTTAGTTGTGGCATGTGGGTTCTAGATCCCCGACCAGGGATCAAACCTGGGCCCCCCCTGGAGTCTTACCCACTGGACTACCAGGGAAGTCCCCAGTTTGTTAATATTTTGTTTGGGATTTTTACATCACTGTTTATGAGAAAGACTGATCTACAGTTTCCTTGTAATGTCTGTGTCTGGTTTTGTTATTAGGGACATGCTTACCTCATAGTGCACATTCCATCTGCTTCTGTCCTCTGAAACTAATTGTAGAGAATTAATTTCTTCCTTAAATGTTTGGTAGAATTCACCAGTGAACCCATCTGGATCTGGTGTTTTCTGTTTTGGAAGGTTAGTAATTATTTTATTTTTTACTTTTTTATTGAAGTATAGTTGATTTACAATAGTGTGTTAGTTTCAGGTGTACAGCACAGCGATTCAGTTTTATACACACACACGCACACATACATATCTCTTTCAGATTCTTTACTCTTAAAGGTTATTACAAAATATTGAGTAGAGTTCCCTGTGCTATACAGTAGGTCCTTGTTGGTTATCTATTTTAAATATAGTAGTGTGTATATGTTAATCCCAACTTCCTAATATATCCCTCTCTCCACGCCCCTTTCCCCTTTGGTAACCATAAGTTTGTTTCCTATGTCTGTGAGTCTCTTTCTATTTAGGAAATACGTTCATTTGTATATTTTATTTTCTTTTACTTATTGTTTTAGATTAAACATATAAGCAATATATGATACTTGTCTTTCTCTGTCTGGTTTACTTCACTTAGTATGACTATCTCTAGGTCCATCCATGTTGCTGCAAATGGCATTATTTCATTCTTTCTATGGCTAAGTAATATTCCATTGTACGTGTACCACATCTTTTTTTTTTTTTTTTTTTTTTTTTTTGCGGTATGCGGGCCTCTCACTGTTGTGGCCTCTCCCGTTGCGGAGCACAGGCTCCGGACACGCAGGCTCAGCGGCCATGGCTCATGGGCCCAGCCGCTCCGCGGCATGTGGGATCTTCCTGGACCGGGGCATGAACCCGTGTCCCCTGCATTGGCAGGCAGACCCTCAACCACTGCGCCACCAGGGAAGCCCCCACATCTTCTTTATCCACTTCTGTCGATGAAAATTTAGGTTGCTTCCATGTCTTGGCTATTGTAAATAGTGCTGCTGTGAACACTGGGATGTATGTATCTTTTTGAATTACAGTTTTGTTCAGATATATGCCCAGTAGTGGGATTGCTGGATCATATGGTAATTCTGTTTTTAGTTTGTTTGTTTGCTTTTTATTTTGTGGTACGGGGGCCTCTCACTGCCGTGGACTCTCCCACTGCGGAGCACAGGTTCTGGACGCGCAGGCCCAGCGGTCATGGCCCACGGGCCCAGCTGCTCTGCGGCATGTGGTATCCTCCCGGACCGGGGCACAAACCTGTGTCGCCTACATCGGCAGGTGGACTCTCAACCACTGCGCCACCAGGGAAGCCCCTTTTTTTAGTTTTTTAAGGACCCTTCATACTGTTTTCCATAGTGGCTGCACCAATTTACATTGCCACCAACAGTGTAGCAAGGTTCCTGGAAGGTTACTGATTGTTCATTCAGTTTCTTTCATAGATACAGGACTATTCAGATTATCGATTTCTTCTTCTGTGAGTTCTTGCAGGCTGTGTCTTTCAAGGAATAGGGCCATTCCATCTAGGTTATTAAATTTGTGGGTATAGTTATTCATAGTATTCCATTATTACCCTTTCAACATCCATAAGATGTGTAATGATATCCCCTAGTTCTTTGCTGATAGTAATAATTTCTGTCTTCTCTATTTTTTTCCTAGTTAGCGTATGATTTTATTGATCTTTTCAGAGAGCCAGCTTTTGGTTTATTTGATGTTCTCTACCAATTTCCTGTTTTAAATTTTATTGATTTCTGCTCCAAATTTTAGTATTTTTTTCTTCTGATTACTTTAGATTTAATTTGCCCTTTTTCTAGTTTCTTAAGGTAGAGGCTTAGATTATTGATTTTTTTTTTTTTTTTTTGCGGTATGCGGGCCTCTCACTGTTGTGGCCTCTCCCGTTGAGGAGCACAGGCTCCGGACACGCAGGCTCAGCAGCCATGGCTCACGGACCCAGCCACTCCGCAGCATGCGGTATCCTCCCAGACCGGGGCACGAACCCGCGTCCACTGCAATGGCAGGCGGACTCTCAACCACTGCGCCACCAGGGAAGCCCTAGGTTATTGATTTTTGGTCTTGCTTCTTTTTAAATATATCCTTTCAGCACTTTCTCCCTCAAAGCATTGCTTTCACTGCATCCCTCGCATTTTAAAAAAAGTTTATTTATTTATTTTATTTTTGGCTGCATTGGGTCTTCGTTGCTTCGTGTGGGCTTTTCTCTAGTTGTGGCGAGCAGGGGCTACTCTTTGTTGCGGTGCATGGGCTTCTCATCGTGGTGGCTTCTCTTGCTGCAGAGCACGGGCTCTAGGCACGCGGAAGCCCCTTTTTTTAGTTTTTTAAGGACCCTTCATACTGTTTTCCATAGTGGCTGCACCAATTTACATTGCCACCAACAGTGTAGCAAGGTTCCTGGAAGGTTACTGATTGTTCATTCAGTTTCTTTCATAGATACAGGACTATTCAGATTATCGATTTCTTCTTCTGTGAGTTCTTGCAGGCTGTGTCTTTCAAGGAATAGGGCCATTCCATCTAGGTTATTAAATTTGTGGGTATAGTTATTCATAGTATTCCATTATTACCCTTTCAACATCCATAAGACGTGTAATGATATCCCCTAGTTCTTTGCTGATAGTAATAATTTCTGTCTTCTCTATTTTTTTCCTAGTTAGCGTATGATTTTATTGATCTTTTCAGAGAGCCAGCTTTTGGTTTATTTGATGTTCTCTACCAATTTCCTGTTTTAAATTTTATTGATTTCTGCTCCAAATTTTAGTATTTTTTTCTTCTGATTACTTTAGATTTAATTTGCCCTTTGAGCAGGGGCTACTCTTTGTTGCGGTGCATGGGCTTCTCATCGTGGTGGCTTCTCTTGCTGCAGAGCACGGGCTCTAGGCACGCGGACTTCAGTAGTTGTGGCTCGCAGGCTCATTAGTTGTGGCACATGGGCTTAGCTGCTCCATGGCTCGTGGGATCTTCCTGTACCAGGGCTTGAACCCGTGTCCCCTGCATTGCCAGGCAGATTCTTAACCACTGAGCAGGTGGTTCTTAACCACTGTGGGGAAACCTTGCGTCCCTCAAATTTTGATAAGGGTTATTTTCATTTTCATTAAGTTCAAAATACTTTTTATTTCTCTGGAGATTTCTTCTTTGATCCATTTGTTATTTGGAAGTTTGTTGTTTACAAGTATTTGGGGGACTTTCCAGCTACCTTTATGTTATTTCCAATTAATTCCACTGTGGCCTAAGAGCATCCATTGTGATTTCTATTCTTTTAAATTCATTAAGGTTTGTTTTATGGCCCAAGATATGGTCTTTGTTGGTGATGGTCCCATGTGCACTTGAGAGGAATCTGTGTGATGCTGTCTTTGGATGACGTCGTCCGTAGTTGTGAATTATTTCCAGTTATGGATGGTACTGTTGAGTTCATTTATGTTCTTACTCACTTTTTGCCTCTAGGATCTGTCATTTCTGATAGAGATATATTGAAGTCTCTAACTTTAATAGTGGATTCATCCATTTTTCCTTGCAGTCGTATCAGTTTTTGTCTCTAGCATGTGGACTCTGTTGTTAGGTGCACACGCACTAAAGGTTGTTATGTCTTCTTGGAGAATCGATGCCTTTATCATCATGTCATGCCTCTCTTTATCTCTGAGAATTTTCCTTCCTCTGAAATCTGCTCTGTTTGAAATACAGCTGCTGAAGTTTTGTTTTCTTCGTTTTATTTCTTTTGGCTGCGTTGGGTGTTCGTTGCTGTGTGCGGGCTTTCTCTAGTTGCGGCGAGCGGGGGCTGCTCTTTGTTGTGGTGTACGGGCTTCTTATTGCGGTGGCTTCTCTTGTAGCAGAGCATGGGCTCTAGGTATCTGGGCTTCAGTAGTTGTGGCATGCGGGCTCTAGAGCGCAGGCTCAGTAGTTGTGGTGCACGGGCTTAGCTGCTCCACGGCATGTGGGATCTCTCCGGACCAGGGTGTGAACCCATGGCCCCTGCATTGGCAGGAGGATTCTTAACCACCGCGCCACCAGGGAAGTCTCTCCAGTTTTCTTTTGATTGGTGTTAGCATGGTATGTCTTTCTCCATCCATTTTCTGTTATTTGCATCTTTAAAGTGAGTTTCTTGTTTTTTAAAAAAACATCTGTATTGGAGTATAATTGCTTTACAATGGTGTGTTAGTTTCTGCTTTATAACAAAGTGAATCAGCTATACATATACACATGTTCCCATATCTCTTCCCCCTTGTGTCTCCCTCCCTCCCACCCTCCCTATCCTACCCCTTCAGGTGGGCACAAAGCACCAAGCTGATCTACCTGTGCTATGCGGCTGCTTCCTACTAGCTATCCTACGTTTGGTAGTGTATATATGTCCATGCCACTCTCTCACTTTGTCACAGCCTACCCTTCCCCCTCCCCACATCCTCAAGTCCATTCTCTAGTAGGTCTGTGTCTCCATTCTCGTCTTACCCATAGGTTCTTAATGACTTTTTTTTATTAGATTCCATATATATGTGTTAGCATACGGTATTTGTTTTTCTCTTTCTGACTTACTTCACTCTGTATGACAGACTCTAGGTCCATCCACCTCACTACAAATAACTCAATTTCATTTCTTTTTATGGCTGAGTAATATTCCATTGTAT
>NC_041215.1:21727830-21731095 GCF_002837175.3 Physeter macrocephalus | reverse complement strand
TTTGATAGTTTCTGGCCTTACATTTAGGTCTTTAATCCATTTTGAGCTTATTTTTGTGTATGGTGTCAGGGAGTGTTCTAATCGCATACTTCTACATGTACCTGTCCAGTTTTCCCAGCACCACTTATTGAAGAGGCTGTCTTTTCTCCACTGTATATTCTTGCCTCCTTTATCAAAGATAAGGTGACCATATGTGCGTGGGTTTATCTCTGGGCCTTCTATCCTGTTCCATTCATCTGTATTTCTGTTTTTATGCTAGTACCATACTGTCTTGATTACTGTAGATTTGTAGCATAGTCTGAAGTCAGGGAGCCCGATTCCTCTAGCTCCATTTTTCGTTCTCAAGACTGCTTTGATTATTCAGGGTCTTTTGTGTTTCCATACAAATTGTGAAATTTTTTGTTCTAGTTCTGTGAAAAATGCCAGTGGTAGTTTGATAGGGATTGCATTGAATCTGTAGATTGCTTTCGGTAGTAGAGTCATTTTCACAATGTTGATTCTTCCAATCCAAGAACATGGTATATCTCTCCATCTATTTGTATCATGTTTAATTTCTTTCATCAGTGTCTTATCGCTTTCTGCATACAGGTCTTTTGTCTCCTTAGGTAGGTTTATTCCTAGATATTTTATTCTTTTTGTTGCAATGGTAAATGGGAGTGTTTTCTTAATTTCACTTTCAGATTTTTCATTAGTGTATAGGAATGCCAGAGATTTCTGTGCATTAATTTTGTATCCTGCTACTTTACCAAATTCATTGATTAGTTCTAGTAGTTTTCTGGTAGCACCTTTAGGATTCTCTATGTATAGTTTCATGTCATCTGCAAGCAGTGACAGCTTCATTTCTTCTTTGCTGATTTGGATTCCTTTTATTTCGTTCTCTTCTCTGATTGCTGTGGCTAGAACTTCCAAAACTATGTTGAATAAGAGTGGTGAGAGTGGGCAACCTTATCTTGTTCCTGATCTTAGTGGAAATGGTTTCAGTTTTTCACCATTGAGAACAATGCTGGCTGTGGGTTTGTCATATATGGCCTTTATTATGTTGAGGAAAGTTCCCTCTATGCCTACTTTCTGCAGGGTTTTTATCATAAATGGGTGTTGAATTTTGTCAAAAGCTTTCTCTGCATCTATTGAGATGATCATATGGTTTTTCTCCTTCAGTTTGTTGATATGGTGTATCACGTTGATTGATTTGCATATATTGAAGAATCCTTGCATTCCTGGAATAAACCCCACTTGATCATGGTGTATGATCCTTTTAATGTGCTGTTGGATTCTGTTTGCTAGTATTTTGTTGAGGATTTTTGCATCTATGTTCATCAGTGATATTGGCCTGTAGTTTTCTATCTTTGTGATGTCTTTGTCTGGTTTTGGTATCAGGGTGATGGTGGCCTCATAGAATGAGTTTGGGAGTGTCCCTCCCTCTGTTATCTTTTGGAAGAATTTTAGAAGGATAGGTGTTAGCTCTTCCCTAAATGTTTGATAGAATTCGCCTGTGAAGCCATCTGGTCCTGGGCTTTTGTTTGTTGGAAGATTTTTAATCACAGTTTCAATTTCAGTGCTTGTGATTGGTCTGTTCATATTTTCCATTTCTTCCTGGTTCAGCCTCGGCAGCTTGTGCATTTCTAAGAATTTGTCCATTTCTGCCAGGTTGTCCATTTTATTGGCATACAGCTGCTTGTAGTAATCTCTAATAATCGTTTGTATTTCTGCAGTGTCAGTTGTTCCTTCTCCTTTTTCATTTGTAATTCTATTGATTTGAGTCTTCTCCCTTCTTTTCTTGATGAGCCTGGCTAATGGATTATCAATTTTGTTTAACTTCTCAAAGAACCACCTTTTAGTTTTATTGATCTTTGTTATTGTTTCCTTCATTTCTTTTTCATTTATTTCTGATCTGATCTTTTTTTTTTTTTTTTTTGTGGTACGCGGGCCTCTCACTGTTGTGGCCTCTCCCGTTGCGGAGCACAGGCTCCGGACGTGCAGGCTCAGTGGCCATGGCTTACGGGTGTAGCTGCTCCACGGCATGTGGGATCTTCCCAGACCGGGGCACGAACCCATGTCCCCTACATCAGCAGGCAGACTCACAACCACTGCGCCACCAGGGAAGCCCTCTGATCTGATCTCTTATGATTTCTTTCCTTTTGCTAACTTTGGGGTTTTTTTGTTCTTCTTTCTCTAATTGCTTTTTCCTCTTTGATTTCTTCAGTGATCACTTTGTTATTAAGTAGTGTATTGTTTAGCCTCCATGTGTTTGTAGTTTTTACAGATCTTTTCCTGTAATTGATATCTAGTCTCACAGCATTGTGGTCGGAAAAGATACTTGATACAATTTCAATTTTCTTAAATGTAACAAGGCTTGATTTGTGACCCAAGATATGATCTATCCTGGAGAACGTTCCATGAGCACTTGAGAAAAATATGTATTCTGTTGTTTTAGGATGGAATGTCCTATAAATATCAATTAACTCCATCTTGTTTTGTATCATTTAAAGCTTGTGTTTCCTTATTTATTTTCATTTTGGAAGATCTGTCCATTGGTGAAAGTGGGGTGTTAAAGTCCCCTACTTTTGGGCTTCCCTGGTGGTGCAGTGGTTGAGAGTCCGCCTGCCGATGCAGGGGACACGGGTTCGTGCCTCGGTCGGGGAAGATCCCACATGCCGCGGAGCGGCTAGGCCCGTGAGCCATGGCCGCTGAGCCTGCACCTCCGGAGCCTGTGCTCTGCAATGGGAGAGGCCACAGCAGTGAGAAATCTGCGGGTAAAAAAAAAAAATTAAATACAAAGAAAACATATTAAAAGCAGCACAGGAAAAACAACAAATAACACACAAAGGAATCCCCATAAGGTTAACAGCTGATCTTTCAGCAGAAACTCTGCAAGCCAGAAGGGAGTGGCAGGACATATTTAAAGTGATGAAAGGAAAAAACCTACAACCAAGATTACTCTATCCAGCAAGGATCTTATTCAGAGACTATACTACAAAGCTACAGTAATCAAGACAGTATGGCACTGGCACAAAAACAGAAATGTAGACCAATGGAACAGGATAGAAAGCCCAGAGAAAAACCCATGCACATATGGTCACCTTGTCTTTGATAAAGGAGGCAAGAATATACAATGGAGAAAATACACCCTCTTCAGTAAGGTGTTGGGAAAACTGAACAGCTATGTGTAAAAGAATGAAATTAGAACACTCCCTATCACCATGCACAAAAATAAACTCAAAATGGATTAAAGACCTAAATGTAAGGCCAGACACTATAAAACTCT
>NC_041215.1:21711264-21727269 GCF_002837175.3 Physeter macrocephalus | reverse complement strand
CCCTTCTGGCTTGCAGAGTTTCTGCTGAAAGATCAGCTGTTAACCTTATGGGGATTCCCTTGTGTGTCATTTGTTGTTTTTCCCTTGCTGCTTTTAATATGTTTTCTTTGTATTTAATTTTTGACAGTTTGATTGATATGTGTTTTGGCCTGTTTTTCCTTGGATTTATCTGTATGGACTCTCTGTGCTTCCTGGACTTGATTAACTGTTTCCTTTCCCATATTAGGGAAGTTTTCAACTATAATCTCTTCAAATATTTTCTCAGTCCCTTTCTTCTGGGACCCCTATAATTCGAATGTTGGTGCGTTTAATTTGTCCCAGAGGTCTCTGAGACTGTCCTCAGTTCTTTTCATTTCTTTCTGGTGGGCAGGTCCACGTCTGGTGGTTTGTTTTGGGGTGTCTGTGGCCTTATTATGTTTTTAGGCAGTCTCTCTGCTAATGGGTGAGGTTGTGTTCCTGTCTTGCTAGTTGTTTGGCATAGGGTGTCCAGCACTGTAGCTTGCTGGTCATTGAGTGAAGCTGGGTGTTGGTGTTGAGCTGGAGATCTCTGCGAGATTTTCTCCGTTTGGTATTACATGGAGCTGGGAGGTCTCTTGTGGACTGGTGTCCTGAAGTTGGCTGTCCCACCTCAGAGGTACAGCACTGACTCCTGGCTGCAGCACCAAGAGCCTTTCATCCACATGGCTCAGAATAAAAGGGAGGAAAAGTAGAAAGGAAGGGAGAGGGAGAGGGGGAGAGGATAAAATAAAATAAGATAAAATAAAGTTATTAAAATAAAAAATAATTGTTAAGGAAAAAAATGTTTTTAAGTAAAAAAAAAAAAAAAAAGACAGACGGACAGAACCCTAGGACAAATGGTGAAAGCAAAGCTATACAGACGAAATTTCACACAGAAGCATACACATACACACTCACAAAAGGAGGAAAAGGGGAGAAAATAATATATCTTGCTCTCAAAGTCCACCTCCTCAATTTGGGAGGATTCATTGTCTATCCAGGTATTCCACAGATGCAGGGTACATCCAGTTGATTGTGGAGATTTAATCTGCTGCTCCTGAGGCTGCTGGGAGACATTTCGCTTTCCCTTCTTTGTTCGCACAGCTCCCTGGGTTCAGCTTTGGATTTGGCCCCGCCTCTGCGTATAGGTCACCTGAGTGTGTTTGTTCTTCACCCAGACAGGACGGGGTTAAAGGAGCCGCTGATCGGGGGCTCCGGCTCACTCAGGCCGGGGGAGGGAGGGGTGCGGAGGTGGGGTGAGCCTGCAGCAGCAGAGGCCGGCGTGACGTTACACCAGCCTGAGGCGCGCCGTGTGTCCTCCCGGGGAAGTTGTCCCTGGATCACGGGACCCTGGCAGTGGCGGGCTGCACAGGCTCCCGGGAGGGGAGGTGTGGAGAGTGACCTGTACTTGCACACAGGCTTCTTGGTGGCGGCAGCAGCGGCCTTAGTGTCCCATGCCCGTCTCTGGGGTTCGCGCTGATAGCCGCGGCTCGCGCCCGTCTCTGGAGCTCCTTTAAGCAGCGCTCTTAATCCCCTCTCCTCGCGCACCAGGAAACAGAGGGAAGAAAAAGTCTTTTGCCTCTTCGGCAGCTCCAGAGTTCTCCCGGACTCCCTCTCAGCTAGCCGTGGTGCACTAACCCCTTCAGGCTGTGTTTGCGCCGCCAGTCCTCTCCCTGCTATCCGACCGAAGCCCGAGCCTCAGCTCCCAGCCCCTGCCCGCCCCGGCAGGTGAGCAGATAAGCCTCTCGGGCTGGTGAGTGCCGGTTGGCACCTATCCTCTGTGCGGGAATCTCTCCGCTTTGCCCTCCGCACCGTTACTGCGTTCTTCTCCGCCGTGCCGAAGCTCCCCGCCTCTGCCACCTGCAGTCTCTGCCCGCGAAGGAGCTTCTAGTGAGTGGAAACCTTTCCTCCTTCACAGCTCCCTCCCACTGGTGCAGGTCCCGTCCCTATTCTTTTGTCTCTGTTTATTCTTTTTTCTTTTGCCCTACCCAGGTATGTGGGGAGTTTCTTGCCTTTTGGGAGGTCTGAGGTCTTCTGCCAGCGTTCAGTGGGTGTTCTGTAGGAGTTGTTAAACGTGTAGATGTATTTCTGATGAATCTGTGGGGAGAAAGGTGATCTCCACGTCTTACTCTTCCGCCATCTTCCCAGCTCTCAATCTAAAGTGAGTTTCTTGTAGACAACCTATGGCTGGGTCTTGTTTCCTTGATCCACTCTGACAATCTCTGTGGTTAGCTCCACAGGGGTCTTATGTAAGGGGTGCACAAGGGGAAGCAGGGGAGACTGTTGATCACAAGGGCCGCTGGTGAAGTCATATGAGGAACTTATGTCTGTTCATGACTCTGGGGGCTGCCGCTGAGGGCATGCACTCACGCAAGGGGCTGGTGTCAATTCAAGGACCCTGAAGGCTGCTCGGCCCAACAGAATGGATGCCGAAGCAGCGGTACCACGGAGCAGCTTAGCTAAACCCCCGATGACCCATCCTGCGATGCCTCGGCATCAGGAATAGCAGTCCTCTGAGTAGCAGATATGTCCCAGGACATAGATACTGAGGCCACTGTAGCACACATTTGACCAGGGCAACAGCGATGAAGCCTGTGATGAAGACGCCATAGAGCTTGAAACCCTCTTCTCGGCCACTGCTCCTCCAGCGGATGGCAGGACGCACGAGAACAAATCAGGGACCTCAGGGAGTGTGGAGCTGAAATATTTTAGTTCTATTCTGCATGACCTGTATCTCTTAGGACGTCTTCTGGAGGTTGGCCTATACTGCCTTGAGTTGTTAGGGTTCCTACAGCAAGAGGTGCCCTGCAAGGAACAGACTCACTTGGTTAATCATCACTGTTTGTGCTAGTGAGTCATGCTGTTGCTGCATCAGACTCTGAGCAGGGTGGAGCGTCTGCATGTGGTTGTTTAGGGTGGTTGGTCATTGCTGGGTGGCTTGTTCTTCTTTTAATTTATTTTTGGCTTCGTTGCTGCGCGCGGGCTCTTTCTAGTTGCAGCGAGAGGGGCCTACTCTTTGTTGCAGTGCGTGGGCTTCTCATTGCGGTGGCTTCTCGTTTTGGAGCACGGGCTCTAGGCATGTGGGCTTCAGTAGTTGTGGCACGCAGGCTCAATAGTTGTGGTTCACGGGCTCTAGAGCACAGGCTCGGGAGTTGTGGCCCACGGGCTTATTAGTTGCTCCACAGCATGTGGGATCTTCTGGGACCAGGGCTGGAACCCATGTCCCCTGCATTGGCAGGTGGATTCCCAACCACTGCGCCACCAGGGAATTCCCTGCTGGGTGGCTTTTAATATTTGATGTTGTTCCTATGCCCCCCAGTCCACTGGTGATGGCCAGTCCCAACAGGACAGGGACAGGAATGGCCTTTTCTGTATGTGAGCAGGACAGCTCTAGCGGAAAAGTGTCAGAAGAGGGAAGGGTGCCAGGATCTTAAAAGTAACAGTATTGTAACCATAGTGGTTACCTCTGGGGATATGCTGCAGACTGGGCAGTGTCCAGTGGGCTTGCTCCTGACTGCTCGAGTCAGGTCCAAAGTAGAATCTGAATGAGGTGTTAGTTATCATTTGGGGGCTTGAGTGTACAGGGTGAGGGGCAGTCTTTGTGTTTGCATAAGTTAGTAGCCTTTACGAACGTACCACCATGAGCGGGGGTGGTTAGTTATTCTGGTTATCCTGATGCTTACCCTCAGGTTGCCCTGTATGGGGTCCTGATTAGGGGTTTTGTTTAGCCTGAGTGAGGCTCAAGGTATTTTGGAGGGAATTAGCACACAGCTGATCGCTGTGAGGGGCTGCAGCTTAGTGACCTGGGGATGTAGGTCTGGCCCTGCATAGAGACAGAGACAGCATTGTTTTACTTGTAAGGCCGAGGCTGCTGTCAGAGGTTTGCACAAATACATTTGTCCTGGCAGGTGTGGCCTACTTGGTCGTGGTGTTGGAGGGGATTCTGCCATATAGCGGGGAGCGGTTTGTGCCTACGATGTGGGTACAAAGGAGGGCAGCAGCTCTGAGTACGGAAGGTGGTGGCGGGAATAATGAGGGAGTCGGATCTGTTGTGGGTGTACCGGGTGGGGAGCAAACGCTGTCATCAGCACATCAGCCGGCACACACGGCGGCAAGCGGTCCCTGATCATAGGCTCTAGGTAGGTCAATGTAGGACCGTTGTGAAGAGGTGCCCCCCGTGCCTGATGGGGGTTAGAATACACGGCTTGACTTGTCATGAAGGCAAAATGATGTTACTGGTGCCACGCAGTTGGCAGGGGACCTACTGGTTTTTTTTTTTTTTTTTGCTTTTTTTTCTTACTGGGGTAGAGTTGTTTTACAGTGTTGTGTTAGTTTCTACTGTACAGCAAAGTGGAGTTCCCTGTGCTGTACAGCGGGTTCTTATCAGTTACCTATTTTATATATAGTAGTGCCTAGTAAGTATTGTGATAGGGGCAAGGAATTAGCGATTTCACAAAAACAGTCTTCTAGAGGGCCCTCAGCGTCCATCACCTGGAGGCACTGGTGCAGCTCGACCTTGAGGTTGACCATCACCAGTCTCTTTCCTGATGATGTGAAGGCAGTCTGGGAGGGGAAGGCCCTACTGTCCCACGAGCTTGGGGAGCATGATCTCCCTCGTAATTCTCTTGGGTTGAGACGTCACCCACTGAGACATTGGTGTGCTTTGGGGTGGCCTTCCCAGGTGGAGACCCGTGATGGGCAGAGTAGCTAAGAGGCATTAAGTTCTGAGCAGATCTGCTGGAGGCCTGTGCAGGGCACAGCGACAAGCACAGGCTCTGCTGGTGGCTGAGCGGATCAGACAGCTGCATCAGAGCAGTAGGGGTGCATCTTGGGAAGGGCATGCCGTGTCCAAGACCGAGCCTTGTGGGGACCCCATCCATGATGCACACAGATTCCGGGCACATTGATGGGCTAATTGTAGGCACGCCTTGTGGCCTACAGCTTCAGAATCCAGAGTTCACCCCATTAAACCATGGTCGGATCGTGAGAGCTCCAAACTGCCAGCCATCTGGGTCTGATTCGGTTAACACTGGGAAGGCCGTTTTGCCTGGGATATAACTTGAGGTTTTGTAAAAGGAGGGAGCAACTTGTTTCAGTGTCATTTCTACTGGCACCATTTAATGTGGAGAGAGGTGAGCTCTGGTTAGAATCCACACCCAGTCACGTGCCAGCCGAAGCTCTTCTCACAGGGCCTGCCTGCGCTGGCACTCAGCCATCCCGTGGTGCAGTCATGCACTTGGCTCATGTGTTCCCACACAGCTCCTGGGGCAGCACTAGGCTCCAGGGGTCCGCTAGCAACCCTGCTATCCAGGCTGTACACATTTAAGAGCCATAACCAAGGAGAGTCAGGTGTGCACTTGGCTTGCTGGGGCCTCCTTCGAGTTGAAAAGTGTGGATACTGTGTGTAGCTGCTTTGGGGCAAGAGGTCGTTTGTCTCTTTGTCTAAAGTCGGGTAGGGACCTGGCCCATGTCTGCTGATAGTGATACTGGATTCAGGCTTCCCTTGTGGATTTCATTTCCTAAGGACACCAGCATCCACTAGGTGGGGAGCCTCTTGTCTTTTCTCTGAGATCCATGCAAGTTGCACTAGTGGGTCCTGGAGCTATCACTTCGATCTCCTGCAAAACTTTTGATGAATATGGTTTAATAAACCAGCTGTGCAAAAAGTGAGGCGAAGCCAGTGGCCTTAAGATTTGCGGCTAGTCCTGGGCCATCATGTGGGCCAATGATCATGATCTGTGAGCAGTTGGGTAGGGGCTTGTCCCCTTGGGGGCTCTCTCTCTATATCACGTTGCACAACCAGCCCTTGATCGACCTGATTAGGTGTGCAGAAGACAGTGAGATGGTGGGGCAAGGGGAGCGTTGGTCTGCTGAGCAGATGTGAATGATGCCCAACGTCAGAGGGCTGAGGGCTCCCTTTACGTGCTCACAGAGTCGTCCGTGGAGAAGACTGGCAGCTGGTGTGTGTGTGGTGGGGTGTGGAGATCTGAGGGCCGGGGGTTAGGCAGTGTTAGAGCTTGCGGTAATGTTTTTTTTGGTCCATTTTGGGGACCACCTTTGTTTAAAAGCTTGGGGGGGGGGCTGCCTTTGAGTAGACCATGGTATCTCTAAGCTTAGCCACTTGGGGCTGCTAAGTTAGTTGGAAATTTTACAAGAGTCCATGTGCCAGAGCCCATGACCGAACAGACTGGGAGGTGAAATGGGTACCTCGATCTGAATCCATGATGCCTGGTGGGCCGAAAGGGACGGGCACATACCTGGTCAAGAAGGAGATTACAGCATTTCTGGAGGGAGTGGCCAGCAGAAGTCCAGGGGAGGAATCAATGACAGTGGTTGAATACCCACTACCTCTAGCAGAAGGTGGCAGTGGCCTGATAAAATCAATTTCTCACCGGAAGTAGGGTCTGTCAGCCCGGGGTGTATGCATGTGCCAACCTGGGAGGCTTCCAGAGTTTTGTTTGAGAGCAGAGGGGGCAAATATCTACCATCACTTAGGCTGCAGCCAAGGCAAGGGGCCTGTATACCCCACCAGTGAGCAGTGTCACCTCCCCGTGGACCCACTGTGTTAGCAGGTGTGCATCTCTGGAGGAATAGCTGTGTCTGGACCTGTGTCGTACTGTGAGAGGTGGCTTACGTTGGGCTCTGGAACAGGTGAGTATCTCCTTGTGTGTGTTGCCATCTCTTTCCAAGTGGAGGTGCCCCAAGGAGGCCATTGTCCAGACCAGACTGTGAGCCCATTGGCTACTGCTCGGGAGTCAGTGAAAATCTGTGTCCTTGGGAGTCTCATTTTGATGGCCGGTGGTAGAGCCAGGCACACCACCATCAACTCTGCCAGGCAAGCCCTCCTAGACGGGGGATATGCCACTAGCAGGAAAGCACGGCACAGCTGTCCAGCAGGCGGCCTTGTGTACAGTGGTGGTGTTCCTGTCAGTGAAGAACACCAGCTCCCTTTCCATGTCAGACAGTTGGTCCCAAGGGGCTTCGCAACTGTTAGGCCGACACTAACTGTATCTTCATGTCAGAGGGCAAGGGGCTGAGCATGGAGGAAGCCACATCCTCCTGTATTCTGGAAAGGCCCTTGACATCAGGTATAGCCCTTTCCTGAAGGTGTAATTTCCATTTCAACAGTGAGGCCTGCTGATGAAAAAATCAAATAACAATCAAGCTAAGAAAAAAGAAAAGAGAATTTTATTCGAGTCAAACTGAGGATTATAACCCAGGAAACATTCTCAGAAAGTCTGAAAACTGCTCCATTAATCAGGAGTCAGAGATGCAGTTTTATACATTTTTGAGACAAATTATGTCTCATATTGAAAGATTAGCACTGTGTACATAGTTCAATCAACAAGTTGGGTTTTTTTCCCCTTAATATTGCATGTACAGACAAGCCTTTGGTCAGTGCGACCCCCTGTACCCTTGTATGAGATGAAAAAGAAATATATTAGTCATAGAATTACAATATTGAAATGCTGGCATCTAAAGAAAGGGTCATCTTTTTCTCAAAAGTTGATTTCATCCTGCTGCTTTGAGGAGGTCCGGTTAACGTGTCATATAGATATGCACATTGAACACTGGGAAAAGCTTGCCACAAAGGGAGCACGTCATTTGTTTTTTTGTTTTCTTTCTTAGTTTGATTGTCCTGCCATAGAATATTTATGATTTCCCTCATCATCTTCCCCCTTTTGATCATAAATGTTTTGATAGAAAGCATTAGACGATCAACTATTTGGTCCCTTGGTGCCGAGGTGGTTGCTTACCTGCCTCCGATTCATCATGTCCCTCCATGCTGGGTCTTGAGAGCCCGGTCCTTTTTTTTTCTTTTGGCAGGGGAATGCACTAGTAGGATGCTTGGCAAGGACGGGTAGCCGATTCTAAGGTGTCCAATAGGACTTATGCCAGTTGTACTTTATGTGCATTGTGTATGTCCATTACCTTATACAGAATTATAGAAATGATCAGCAGTTTCAATTTGTTTAAGCATCATTATATATTTTATCATAGTAATTTAATGCAGTAATCATAGAAATATATTGATGAAGGCAAGTTTTATAGATTATATATTTGATCAGTCATCTCAGTTTGTTGTATAATCATTGTACGTGTGCTTTTGGCCGCAGACTTAGAACAAGCAGTGATACATGTCATGAGTAATTTGATAGCCAGGAAAAGAATGGTAGTGCGTATAAGAAAAATAACAATTGTCTGTGTAGCCGACTAAAAAGGGCACTTAAAGCAGGGGTCCCCAACCCTTGGGATGCGGACCACTACCAGTCTGCGGCCTGTTAGGAACCGGGCCACATAGCAGGAGGTGAGTGGCGGGCAGGCGAGCGAAGCTTTATCTACCGCTCCCCATCGCTCACATCACCGCCTGAACCATACCTCCCTGCCGCCGCCCCGGTCCATGGAAAACTTGTCTGGGTCTTGTTTCCTTGATCCACTCTGACAATCTCTGTGGTTAGCTCCACAGGGGTCTTATGTAAGGGGTGCACAAGGGGAAGCAGGGGAGACTGTTGATCACAAGGGCCGCTGGTGAAGTCATATGAGGAACTTATGTCTGTTCATGACTCTGGGGGCTGCCGCTGAGGGCATGCACTCACGCAAGGGGCTGGTGTCAATTCAAGGACCCTGAAGGCTGCTCGGCCCAACAGAATGGATGCCGAAGCAGCGGTACCACGGAGCAGCTTAGCTAAACCCCCGATGACCCATCCTGCGATGCCTCGGCATCAGGAATAGCAGTCCTCTGAGTAGCAGATATGTCCCAGGACATAGATACTGAGGCCACTGTAGCACACATTTGACCAGGGCAACAGCGATGAAGCCTGTGATGAAGACGCCATAGAGCTTGAAACCCTCTTCTCGGCCACTGCTCCTCCAGCGGATGGCAGGACGCACGAGAACAAATCAGGGACCTCAGGGAGTGTGGAGCTGAAACATTTTAGTTCTATTCTGCATGACCTGTATCTCTTAGGACGTCTTCTGGAGGTTGGCCTACGCTGCCTTGAGTTGTTAGGGTTCCTACAGCAAGAGGTGCCCTGCAAGGAACAGACTCACTTGGTTAATCATCACTGTTTGTGCTAGTGAGTCATGCTGTTGCTGCATCAGACTCTGAGCAGGGTGGAGCGTCTGCATGTGGTTGTTTAGGGTGGTTGGTCATTGCTGGGTGGCTTGTTCTTCTTTTAATTTATTTTTGGCTTCGTTGCTGCGCGCGGGCTCTTTCTAGTTGCAGCGAGAGGGGCCTACTCTTCGTTGCAGTGCGTGGGCTTCTCATTGCGGTGGCTTCTCGTTTTGGAGCACGGGCTCTAGGCATGTGGGCTTCAGTAGTTGTGGCACGCAGGCTCAATAGTTGTGGTTCACGGGCTCTAGAGCACAGGCTCGGGAGTTGTGGCCCACGGGCTTATTAGTTGCTCCACAGCATGTGGGATCTTCTGGGACCAGGGCTGGAACCCATGTCCCCTGCATTGGCAGGTGGATTCCCAACCACTGCGCCACCAGGGAATTCCCTGCTGGGTGGCTTTTAATATTTGATGTTGTTCCTATGCCCCCCAGTCCACTGGTGATGGCCAGTCCCAACAGGACAGGGACAGGAATGGCCTTTTCTGTATGTGAGCAGGACAGCTCTAGCGGAAAAGTGTCAGAAGAGGGAAGGGTGCCAGGATCTTAAAAGTAACAGTATTGTAACCATAGTGGTTACCTCTGGGGATATGCTGCAGACTGGGCAGTGTCCAGTGGGCTTGCTCCTGACTGCTCGAGTCAGGTCCAAAGTAGAATCTGAATGAGGTGTTAGTTATCATTTGGGGGCTTGAGTGTACAGGGTGAGGGGCAGTCTTTGTGTTTGCATAAGTTAGTAGCCTTTACGAACGTACCACCATGAGCGGGGGTGGTTAGTTATTCTGGTTATCCTGATGCTTACCCTCAGGTTGCCCTGTATGGGGTCCTGATTAGGGGTTTTGTTTAGCCTGAGTGAGGCTCAAGGTATTTTGGAGGGAATTAGCACACAGCTGATCGCTGTGAGGGGCTGCAGCTTAGTGACCTGGGGATGTAGGTCTGGCCCTGCATAGAGACAGAGACAGCATTGTTTTACTTGTAAGGCCGAGGCTGCTGTCAGAGGTTTGCACAAATACATTTGTCCTGGCAGGTGTGGCCTACTTGGTCGTGGTGTTGGAGGGGATTCTGCCATATAGCGGGGAGCGGTTTGTGCCTACGATGTGGGTACAAAGGAGGGCAGCAGCTCTGAGTACGGAAGGTGGTGGCGGGAATAATGAGGGAGTCGGATCTGTTGTGGGTGTACCGGGTGGGGAGCAAACGCTGTCATCAGCACATCAGCCGGCACACACGGCGGCAAGCGGTCCCTGATCATAGGCTCTAGGTAGGTCAATGTAGGACCGTTGTGAAGAGGTGCCCCCCGTGCCTGATGGGGGTTAGAATACACGGCTTGACTTGTCATGAAGGCAAAATGATGTTACTGGTGCCACGCAGTTGGCAGGGGACCTACTGGTTTTTTTTTTTTTTTGCTTTTTTTTCTTACTGGGGTAGAGTTGTTTTACAGTGTGGTGTTAGTTTCTACTGTACAGCAAAGTGGAGTTCCCTGTGCTGTACAGCGGGTTCTTATCAGTTACCTATTTTATATATAGTAGTGCCTAGTAAGTATTGTGATAGGGGCAAGGAATTAGCGATTTCACAAAAACAGTCTTCTAGAGGGCCCTCAGCGTCCATCACCTGGAGGCACTGGTGCAGCTCGACCTTGAGGTTGACCATCACCAGTCTCTTTCCTGATGATGTGAAGGCAGTCTGGGAGGGGAAGGCCCTACTGTCCCACGAGCTTGGGGAGCATGATCTCCCTCGTAATTCTCTTGGGTTGAGACGTCACCCACTGAGACATTGGTGTGCTTTGGGGTGGCCTTCCCAGGTGGAGACCCGTGATGGGCAGAGTAGCTAAGAGGCATTAAGTTCTGAGCAGATCTGCTGGAGGCCTGTGCAGGGCACAGCGACAAGCACAGGCTCTGCTGGTGGCTGAGCGGATCAGACAGCTGCATCAGAGCAGTAGGGGTGCATCTTGGGAAGGGCATGCCGTGTCCAAGACCGAGCCTTGTGGGGACCCCATCCATGATGCACACAGATTCCGGGCACATTGATGGGCTAATTGTAGGCACGCCTTGTGGCCTACAGCTTCAGAATCCAGAGTTCACCCCATTAAACCATGGTCGGATCGTGAGAGCTCCAAACTGCCAGCCATCTGGGTCTGATTCGGTTAACACTGGGAAGGCCGTTTTGCCTGGGATATAACTTGAGGTTTTGTAAAAGGAGGGAGCAACTTGTTTCAGTGTCATTTCTACTGGCACCATTTAATGTGGAGAGAGGTGAGCTCTGGTTAGAATCCACACCCAGTCACGTGCCAGCCGAAGCTCTTCTCACAGGGCCTGCCTGCGCTGGCACTCAGCCATCCCGTGGTGCAGTCATGCACTTGGCTCATGTGTTCCCACACAGCTCCTGGGGCAGCACTAGGCTCCAGGGGTCCACTAGCAACCCTGCTATCCAGGCTGTACACATTTAAGAGCCATAACCAAGGAGAGTCAGGTGTGCACTTGGCTTGCTGGGGCCTCCTTCGAGTTGAAAAGTGTGGATACTGTGTGTAGCTGCTTTGGGGCAAGAGGTCGTTTGTCTCTTTGTCTAAAGTCGGGTAGGGACCTGGCCCATGTCTGCTGATAGTGATACTGGATTCAGGCTTCCCTTGTGGATTTCATTTCCTAAGGACACCAGCATCCACTAGGTGGGGAGCCTCTTGTCTTTTCTCTGAGATCCATGCAAGTTGCACTAGTGGGTCCTGGAGCTATCACTTCGATCTCCTGCAAAACTTTTGATGAATATGGTTTAATAAACCAGCTGTGCAAAAAGTGAGGCGAAGCCAGTGGCCTTAAGATTTGCGGCTAGTCCTGGGCCATCATGTGGGCCAATGATCATGATCTGTGAGCAGTTGGGTAGGGGCTTGTCCCCTTGGGGGCTCTCTCTCTATATCACGTTGCACAACCAGCCCTTGATCGACCTGATTAGGTGTGCAGAAGACAGTGAGATGGTGGGGCAAGGGGAGCGTTGGTCTGCTGAGCAGATGTGAATGATGCCCAACGTCAGAGGGCTGAGGGCTCCCTTTACGTGCTCACAGAGTCGTCCGTGGAGAAGACTGGCAGCTGGTGTGTGTGTGGTGGGGTGTGGAGATCTGAGGGCCGGGGGTTAGGCAGTGTTAGAGCTTGCGGTAATGTTTTTTTTGGTCCATTTTGGGGACCACCTTTGTTTAAAAGCTTGTGGGGGGGGCTGCCTTTGAGTAGACCATGGTATCTCTAAGCTTAGCCACTTGGGGCTGCTAAGTTAGTTGGAAATTTTACAAGAGTCCATGTGCCAGAGCCCATGACCGAACAGACTGGGAGGTGAAATGGGTACCTCGATCTGAATCCATGATGCCTGGTGGGCCGAAAGGGACGGGCACATACCTGGTCAAGAAGGAGATTACAGCATTTCTGGAGGGAGTGGCCAGCAGAAGTCCAGGGGAGGAATCAATGACAGTGGTTGAATACCCACTACCTCTAGCAGAAGGTGGCAGTGGCCTGATAAAATCAATTTCTCACCGGAAGTAGGGTCTGTCAGCCCGGGGTGTATGCATGTGCCAACCTGGGAGGCTTCCAGAGTTTTGTTTGAGAGCAGAGGGGGCAAATATCTACCATCACTTAGGCTGCAGCCAAGGCAAGGGGCCTGTATACCCCACCAGTGAGCAGTGTCACCTCCCCGTGGACCCACTGTGTTAGCAGGTGTGCATCTCTGGAGGAATAGCTGTGTCTGGACCTGTGTCGTACTGTGAGAGGTGGCTTACGTTGGGCTCTGGAACAGGTGAGTATCTCCTTGTGTGTGTTGCCATCTCTTTCCAAGTGGAGGTGCCCCAAGGAGGCCATTGTCCAGACCAGACTGTGAGCCCATTGGCTACTGCTCGGGAGTCAGTGAAAATCTGTGTCCTTGGGAGTCTCATTTTGATGGCCGGTGGTAGAGCCAGGCACACCACCATCAACTCTGCCAGGCAAGCCCTCCTAGACGGGGGATATGCCACTAGCAGGAAAGCACGGCACAGCTGTCCAGCAGGCGGCCTTGTGTACAGTGGTGGTGTTCCTGTCAGTGAAGAACACCAGCTCCCTTTCCATGTCAGACAGTTGGTCCCAAGGGGCTTCGCAACTGTTAGGCCGACACTAACTGTATCTTCATGTCAGAGGGCAAGGGGCTGAGCATGGAGGAAGCCACATCCTCCTGTATTCTGGAAAGGCCCTTGACATCAGGTATAGCCCTTTCCTGAAGGTGTAATTTCCATTTCAACAGTGAGGCCTGCTGATGAAAAAATCAAATAACAATCAAGCTAAGAAAAAAGAAAAGAGAATTTTATTCGAGTCAAACTGAGGATTATAACCCAGGAAACATTCTCAGAAAGTCTGAAAACTGCTCCATTAATCAGGAGTCAGAGATGCAGTTTTATACATTTTTGAGACAAATTATGTCTCATATTGACAGATTAGCACTGTGTACATAGTTCAATCAACAAGTTGGGTTTTTTTCCCCTTAATATTGCATGTACAGACAAGCCTTTGGTCAGTGCGACCCCCTGTACCCTTGTATGAGATGAAAAAGAAATATATTAGTCATAGAATTACAATATTGAAATGCTGGCATCTAAAGAAAGGGTCATCTTTTTCTCAAAAGTTGATTTCATCCTGCTGCTTTGAGGAGGTCCGGTTAACGTGTCATATAGATATGCACATTGAACACTGGGAAAAGCTTGCCACAAAGGGAGCACGTCATTTGTTTGTTTTCTTTCTTAGTTTGATTGTCCTGCCATAGAATATTTATGATTTCCCTCATCATCTTCCCCCTTTTGATCATAAATGTTTTGATAGAAAGCATTAGACGATCAACTATTTGGTCCCTTGGTGCCGAGGTGGTTGCTTACCTGCCTCCGATTCATCATGTCCCTCCATGCTGGGTCTTGAGAGCCCGGTCCTTTTTTTTTCTTTTGGCAGGGGAATGCACTAGTAGGATGCTTGGCAAGGACGGGTAGCCGATTCTAAGGTGTCCAATAGGACTTATGCCAGTTGTACTTTATGTGCATTGTGTATGTCCATTACCTTATACAGAATTATAGAAATGATCAGCAGTTTCAATTTGTTTAAGCATCATTATATATTTTATCATAGTAATTTAATGCAGTAATCATAGAAATATATTGATGAAGGCAAGTTTTATAGATTATATATTTGATCAGTCATCTCAGTTTGTTGTATAATCATTGTACGTGTGCTTTTGGCCGCAGACTTAGAACAAGCAGTGATACATGTCATGAGTAATTTGATAGCCAGGAAAAGAATGGTAGTGCGTATAAGAAAAATAACAATTGTCTGTGTAGCCGACTAAAAAGGGCACTTAAAGCAGGGGTCCCCAACCCTTGGGATGCGGACCACTACCAGTCTGCGGCCTGTTAGGAACCGGGCCACATAGCAGGAGGTGAGTGGCGGGCAGGCGAGCGAAGCTTTATCTACCGCTCCCCATCGCTCACATCACCGCCTGAACCATACCTCCCTGCCGCCGCCCCGGTCCATGGAAAACTTGTCTTCCATGGAACCAGTCCCTGGTGCCAAAAAGATTGGGGACCACTTTTAGACTTAAAGGATCACTCTTTCTTTCTTGTAACCATTTTGCTCTTCAGAAAATTTTTTCCGGGCGTGTCTCAACCTCTCCAGAGGTGTTAACATAAGTGGAACATGTGTGACCAATAGCACAAATGCCTCCCTGTTTGGGCAGTAGGAGATCTAAGGCAATTCTGTTATCTAACACAATTTGGGCTAAGGAATCTAAGGATTTCTGCTGTGCTACAGTGCTTTTTGCAGTTTCTTCAACCATTTGACTAATAGTGGCTGATAGGTTTCTAAGCGTATCCCTGTTTACATATACTCCTGCGCTAGGAACCAAGATTCCAAAAAGGCTTTGCCACCAGGTTTCTTTGGTATCCTCCTCGCATGGATCTCCTGAGTCTAATGGGGAGAAAAAGGAGGTCCATCTGTCTCTTTTTGGATAGACAATGGGGTAACATAACGTCCCAATAAAATAAACCTTCTACTTGCCAGCTCTTCAGACTTTTATGTGAATACCCTTGGGAAGGTGGGTCAGTTCCAATACCACATATGAAGACAAAACCTGGGGGAGCACAAGTGACTCCTCCCAGAGTGCTTTTGTTGATGGCTTCATTAACTGGAAGTTCTCGTAACACAGTATTAAACCGTGGGCCATTTCTTTTGCAGACTTTCCAAAAGCTATCCGTATGATATTGGAGGTGGGGGAGTTGCTGGCGTACGTGACTCGTATTTTTCTCTTTTACGGACGGGACACAGGGACTTCCCTGGCGGTCCAGTGGTTACTACTCCACGCTTCCACTGCAGGGCGCTCGGGTCTGATCCCTGGTCGGGGAACTAAGATCCCACATGCTGCGCAGCACAGCCAAAAAAAAGAAAGGGACAGAGTGAGGGGGGCCTACGGTAAGTTGTGTGGCATCTCTAAGAACCGAAGATAGTGTCAGTCAAGGGATGGACATATTAGTGTGTTGGAGAATTTGTACCTGAAAAGTTAGGCCAGAGGGAGGTGTGTCTGAGTAAGTGGTAACATTAGAAACATCTGAAAAGTCAGTGACAGGAATTACAAGGGGTTTAATCGGCCTCGTACTGACGGAGCAACCTGATGACAAATCCAGCAATCAGCTAACCTCCCCCAGTACCTATACTTTGTGATAGTTTTACCGAAGAGTTTTCTTTCCACCCTAAACATTGGCCTAAGAACATAGCTAGAAACAGAACAATAACTTTCAATTTCTTTTTCTATTTTTTGGCTGTACCGCATGGCATGCAGGATCTTAGTTCGCTGATCAGGGATGGAACCCGTGCACCCTGCAGGGAAAGCGGGGTGTCTTAACCACTGGACCGCCAGGGAAGT
>NC_041215.1:21706698-21710885 GCF_002837175.3 Physeter macrocephalus | reverse complement strand
CTTTAAGCAGCGCTGGTTCATACATACCTTCATCTAAAGGCATAGGTCGCCGCCCAGTAATTATTTCAAAAAGAGACAACTGATGTTTACCAAAGCGGGTAGAACTAAGGTTGAGGAGTTACCAAGGGAAGAGCTTTTGGCCATGGAAGATGAAAAGCCTCTGAAAATTTAGCCAATTGTGTTTTAAAAGTGCTCTTGGTCCTTTCTACCACTGAGAATTCAGGTGATAGGCGCAGTGAAAATGTTGCATTAGCGGCCGCATCTTACCAGTGGAGTTAATAATCTGTCCAGTAAAATGGGTTCCCTGGTCGCTATGCAACTCAGAAGGAATTCCCCAAAGTGGAATTATTTTTTTTCCAATAGTAATTTGCCTACTGTTAAGGCTACTGGCCTTCTGCAAGGAAATGCCTCCACCCAGTGTGAAAACATGCAGACCACGACCAGGATGCATTTATAGCCTTCAGAGGAAGGCACGCGGATGAAGTCCAGGTGCCAAACCCACAAGGGCTCCTCAGGGAGGGGGAAGTGGCCTTGTGAGCCATGAAGGGGTTTACCAGGATTATGTTTAGGATAGATAGAACATAGGTCATAAACCTTATGAGCTGTAGCGGGAGAAGGTTTCCAGATACATTGTTTTCCCTATAATACCATTTTCTCGGGTGCCCATGGGCCAGGGAGTGTCCCTGCTGGAGTAAAGGCAACGAAAAATAACTAAATTAAAAACAAAAAAAAACACCCAGCAATGACCAGCCACCCCTAAACAACCGCGTGCAGATACTCTGTATTTGTGAGATGGGATCGAAATAGCCCCCCTTTTTTCCTTCCAGGCCTGCTCTTCATTTTCTGAAGCCAGTTCCTGAGCCTGCAAAAGAAATTTCTTAAGTTTCGTCAGAGTTATGATCGAGCAGAGGAGAGCCTTGAAATTGGGCAGGGATAAGACTTCAGGCAGCTAGCTTGTTTAGCTGCAGCATCGGCCGATCCATGTCCTTTGGCCTCTGTTGAGTCAGATTTGGAATTGCCCAGGTATCTTCATGATCGCGAGCTGTCTGGGCAATTGAGTGGAGTCTAATAGTTTTGAGATGAGCTGTCCATTCTTTATAGGCTGACCAGAAGAGGTGAGAAATCCTGTTTCCACAGCATTGCAGAATCACGAGCCACTCCAAAGGCATAGCGGCTATCAGTATAGACATGGTTTATTTGACCTTTGGCTAATTGACAAGCCCTAGTATGCAATCGGTTCAGCTTGTTGGGCCGATCTGGTGTCTGGTAAATAAGAACTTTCACTTATTTCTACTGTTGAAGTTATTGCAAACCCCGCTCAATAATGTCCTTTTTAAGTAGGATCCACCTGTAAACCAAATTAAATCAGAATTATCCATGGGAACTTCTTGCAAATCAGTCCTCATAGTTAGAAGATAGCCAGTATAATGCAGTCATCTTGAGATGCTGGAAACAAAGTTGCAGGGTTAAGACTGTTACAGCAGCAAGCAGAAGCAATACTGGGTGATGAGAGTAACAATACTTCGTAAGAGGCCAAGCGACTTACAGAACAGTGTTGAGTGTGATGGGAACTTAAGGGAGATTCAACTGAGTGAGGAACACAGATAGCCAGAGGAGACCCCATGACAAGTTCTTCAGTAGCTTTGCATAAAGAGGGCAGTCGCCAAAATGGCTCTCATACAGGGTGGGAGCCCTTCTGCCACCAAATCTAACTGGCAACTGTAACATCCTGTGGTCACAGTGCCTCTGAGTGAATACACCCAGGGCGTGTCCTCTGTCTTCAGGCACAAAGAGGGAAAATGGTAGTTTATAGTTAGGATGGCCCAAAGCTGGAGCCCGGGCTAGCGGAGATTCCAGGGCATTTATAGCTTTCTCTCCTTCTGTTCGTCCATTCAATTGGGTCTGGCTGATCAGGTTTTTTTTAAAAAAATTAATTGTTTTGGCCATGCTGCGCAGCATGTGGGATCTTAGTTCCCCGACTAGGGATCAAACACGTGCCCCCGGCAGCGGAAGCGTGGAGTCTTAAGCATTAAGCACTGGACCGCCAGGGAAGTCCCTCTGGCTGATGAGACTTCAGTAATGCATAGAGGTTATTAGGCCATGAGGGAGAAACTCGGTACCCAATTCCTGCAATACCCAGTTAGACCTAGAAATCCTCTCAGCTGTTTCTTTGTCTGGGGGAGTGAGAAAGCTAGGATTCCCTTAATCCTCCTTTCAGAATCAATCAACAATCCTTCCTTAGATATTAAATGACCTAATTATCACACAGTTGGTGAGCAGAATTGTAGTTTGTCTTTGGACACTTTAGGCCTCTTTGACACTAATTGTTGCGGCAAGTGGATAGTGTCTCTTGGCAATCCCGTCCAGTTCTAGAACACAAAAGTAAATTATCTACATACGGAATCAGAGGACAGTCATTAGGAAAGTGAACATCAGCCAAATCGGCTTTAAGTATTTGAGAAAAATAAGTAGGGCTTTCAGTATACCCTTGTGGCATAACTGTCCAAGTAGATTGGCGATCTTCCCATGTAAAGGTGAAGAGGTATTGACTTTCTTTTTCTACTGGAATACTCAAGAATGTGCTCCGTAGGTCAACTACTGGGAAATAACAGGTGTCTGATGGGATGGCTGAGAGCAGTGTGGGAGGATTAGGAACAAACAGGGTGGCGGGGAATCACAAGAGTACTTAGAGCTCTCAGGTCCTGAAGCAACCTCCAGGCCTTTCCATTTGGTTTCTTACTGGTAAAATGGGAGTATTGCAGGGGCTGGTGCAAGGAATTATAAGTCTTTTCTTAAGGAATTCCTGAATAATAGGTCTTATTCCTTTTAATGCCTCCGGTCTGCGTGGCCTGCGTGGCTATTGTCGGATATTAGGTAGAGGCTTTGAATTATCCAGTTACTTTAATAGGAGTAGCCATTTAAATTTTCCCAATATCTGAGGAAGAAGATGACCATAATTCCTTAGGCACTTGTAATAGCAAATCATTTTATTTTTTTACTGAAGCATAGTTGATTTACAATGTTGTGCCAGTCTCTGCTGTACAGCAAAGTGACTCAGTTTTACACGTACAGACATTCTTTTTAAAATATTCTTTTCCATTATGGTTTATCCCAGGAGATTGGATATGGATGGTTCCCTGTGCTCTACAGTAGAACCTTGTCGTTTATCCATTCCATCCCTCTCCCTTCTCCCCCCACCGCTTGGCAACCACAAGTCTGTTCTCTGTGAGTCTGTTTCTGTTTTGTAGATACGTTCATTTGTGTCATATTTAATTTCCACACTTAAGTGATAAGGTATTTGTCTTTCTCTCTCTGACTTACTCCACTTAGTATGATAATCTCTAGTTGCATCCATGTTGCTGCAAATGGCATTATTTCGTTCTTTTTTATGGCTAATATTCCATTGTATATATGTACCACATCTTCTTTATCCATTCCTCTGTCCATGGACATTTAGGTTGTTTCCATGTCTTGGCTGTTGTGAATAGTGCTACTATGAACACTGGGGTGCATGTATCTTTTTGAATTATAATTTTGTCTGGATATATGCCCAAGACTGGGATTGCTAGATCATATGGTAACTCTGTTTTTAGTTTTCTGAGGAACCTCCATACTGTTCTCCATACTGGCTGCACCAACTTACATCCCCACCAGCAGTGTAGGACGGTTCCCTTTTGTCCACACCCTCTCCAGCATCTGTTATTTGTAGACTTTTTAACGATGGCCATTCTTACGGGTGTGAGGTGATTCCTCATTGTAGTTTTGATTTGCACTTTTCTAATAACTAGTGATGTTGAGCATCTTTTCTCGTGCCTACTGGCCATTTGTGTCTTCTTTGGAGAAACGTCTATTAAGGTCTTCTGCGCATTTTTCGATTGGGTTGTTTTTTTTGTTGTTGAGTTGTATGTAAGGTCTTCTGCGCATTTTTCGATTGGGTTGTTTTTTTGTTGTTGAGTTGTATGAGCTGTTTGTATTGGGTTGGCCAATAAGATACTATGGAAAAACCCAAACAAACCCAAACTTTTTGGCCCACGCAATATATTTTGGAAATTAAGCCCTTGTCAGTCACATCATTTGCAGATATTTTCTCCTATTCCGTAGGTTGTCTTTTAGTTTTTTTTATGGTTTCCTTTGCTGTGCAAAAGCTTGTAAGTTTGATTAGGTCCCATTTGTTTATCTTTGTTTTT
>NC_041215.1:21700356-21706081 GCF_002837175.3 Physeter macrocephalus | reverse complement strand
TTTACATGCAGCTGTCCTGTAGCTGTCCTGTAACAGCAAATCATTAATTTCCTCTTGATTTGTCTGAATTTTGATTTTCATAACCATTCACTTTTCAGTAATTATGTTCTGATCAGCATCTACAGCTTCTCTAAAATCATTTCACCTATAGGTGAAAAGGCAATATGGGCATTACATGCCTCTAAAAGGTCTCAACAATCAGATGAATTGGAGCACATGTCACCAAAAGGAATACATGTCTTCCTGTGACAGTTCCTAGCTGAACAATTATTGGTTCTGATTTAAAAACCTGCATAGGAAAGTTTGAAACCCCTACCATTAGAATCGATTGTTTACCCTGAGCAAGAGGGCAGTGAATAAGAGTCGGGTTAAGGACAGAGAATGGAGCCCCCGTGTCCACAGGGCCTTAGAAGTTTCCCCTCTGATAGTTATTTCAGTCTCCCCTAAGGTATTTGTGAGGAGGAGGGGAAAATGCCCTCTTGTAATCCTCAGAGCACCCCTCTTCCTTTTAAATTTTACCTTGTTCCAAGTCTCACTTGAATTTGTGGCAATCCCTTTTAAAATGTACATGTTTTTTGCAATACAAGCAGGTGTGGTCCTTTCAAGCCTGGCTGGAATTTGGGCAGGTGAGTTTTGGAGGGCCGCCAAACTGCACAGTCATAATCTCGGCAGCTTTTTCCTTCTCTCCTTTCCATAAGGTTTTAGAAAGCTTATCAGCAGTAGTGACAAGGGCATGAGTATGCATAGTAGCCCAATCAAGTTCATGTCTTTTAACCAGGCATACCAATTCTTCATCTAATCCTTTGAGAAAAACAGAATGTAATACTGAATCGATTATTTTTTTGTGGTACGCGGGCCTCTCACTGTTGTGGCCTCTCCTGTTGCGGAGCACAGGTTCTGGATGCGCAGGCTCCGCGGCATGTGGGATCTTCCCGAACCGGGGCACGAACCTGTGTACCCTGCATCGGCAGGCGCACTCTCAACCACTGCGCCGGTTCTGGATGCGCAGGCTCCGCGGCATGTGGGATCTTCCCGAACCGGGGCACGAACCTGTGTACCCTGCATCGGCAGGCGCACTCTCAACCACTGCGCCACCAGGGAAGCCCCAATACTGAATCATTCTGATGGTTTACAAAGCTCTCTGGATCCATGCCAGAGTGTTGTTTGAATGTTTTTTCAAATCTTTCAAAATAATCAAATAGTTTCTCCTGGCCTCTGTGTACGCTGATGGACCTTTGCCCAATCTGTTTTCTTTTCTCTCTTATTTTAAAAAAATACTTGTTTTATTTATTTATTTGGCTGCGTTGGGTCTTCGTTGTGGCATGCAGGATCTAGTTCCCTGACCAGGGGTCGAACCCGGGCCCCCTGCATTGTGAGCGTGGAGTCTTAGCCACTGGACTGCCAGGGAAGTCCCATGACCAATCTGTTTTCTGTGGGAAGATTTTTGGAATAGCCTGATATAAGTTGTGGGCAACTTCTCTACATTTCTGGCGATCTGTAGCCTCACACTTATGAAAATCCTCCATAGGTGCTTTCTAATTTATGTCTTAGAGCCATTCTTTTGCTTTACTTTCAGAGACTAGTCAGTGTACGAGCTGGTACAAGTCTGAATGTCCAGGTTCATAAGCTCTTACTCTAAGATCAAATTCCTTAGCAAAAGCTAAAGGGTCTTTGTAAGGGATCTGGAAAATCCTTAGTCAAGTTCCTAAATTCTGTCCTAGTCCAAGGGCTGTAGATAGAGCAGGTTCCCCTGGGCTCTCCTTAAACTTGGTGTTGCTTTCATTTTCTATTGCATTCAATATATTTTTCTTTTGGTGTTGGAGGAGGGAGAGCGGGAAGGGCAGGGCAGCTCAGAAAGAAGAGAACATAAAGAAGCTGGATATGGAGGTTGAGGCTTTCTCTAATTCAGCAACCACCATTTCTAATCATTTTTGGTTTGTTTCTTACAATGAAGCCATTTTATTATTTCCTCATTTGTGAGGCTTCCAGGTCCCAATTAAAATTTGCCTCCCTATATACACTACCGAAGCTAGCTAGTGGGAAGCAGCCGCATAGCACAGGGAGATCAGCTCGGTGCTTTGTGACCACCTAGAGGGGTGGGATAGGGAGGGTGGGAGGGAGACACAAGAGGGAGGGGATATGGGGACACGTGCACGCATATGGCGGATTCCCTTTGGTGTACAACAGAAACTAACACAGCATTATGAAGCAATTATATACTCCAATAAAGATGTATTAAAAAAAATAGGGCTTCCCTGGTGGCGCAGTGGTTGAGAATCTGCCTGCCAACGCAGCGGACACGGGTTCGAGCCCTGGTCTGGGAAGATCCCACACACTGCAGAGCAACTGGGCCCATGAGCCACAATTACTGAGCCTGTGCTCCGCAACGAGAGAGGCCGCGGTAGTGAGAGGCCCGCGCAGCGCGATGAAGAGCGGCCCCCGCTTGCCACAACTAGAGAAAGCCCTCGCACAGAAACAAAGACCCAACACAGCCATAAATAAATAAATAAATAAAAATAGAATTAAAATATGCCTCCCATTCTGGTTGATTTTATAGCCGCTTTTTCTAATTAAACGTGCAAATAAACCAATGTAGGTAAATCAAAAGTACCCCATTTTGGCCATTTCAGGGACAAGTTATCTTTGGTCAGGTTTTCCCATTTGGTATACTTGCAAGTATCAGTTCCATGGGTATCATACATAAACTCAGCTGGTGTTACCATAGGTGGCTGTCTGTCCGTCCAGGAGCTGTTCAGCCTTCAAGGCACAGTTTCCCATTGTTAATTTGCTAGCCTGATTCAGATATGAGACATGATCTGAACAGTTTTCTAAGGGCAGTGCTATGGATCAGATGTGTGTGGCTTCTGAGTCTAGCTCATCAGGGAGTAGCCCTTGGGTCGCTTTGACTCTGTTAAGTGCCTCGGTTTCTCCTTCGGACAGCCTAAAACTGCTGTGGGTGCTCGGGGCATCGGGGGATCAGCCTTTATTATGTCCCCCGTGGCAAGCAGAACTGACTTAATGGTTGCAGTGGGATCCCTGTGGGACTGCTACACGTCACGAGGCTCGATGCTCAGACAATAAAAAAAAAAAAATTAAAAAAAAAAAGTGGAAGCAAGTTGAGGTTGTGAGTCTTCAATTATTGGGGCCAAGTAAAACCTGTTAGCCAGATCCTGGACAGCTAAATAGGAGCCTTGAGCCTTTGAGATGCCAGTATCATCTCTATAATACTGGGGATGGGAACCTTTGTGGCAGGAGCTGTGCCTCTCAGTTTCAACAGCACTGGCTGAGCGGGCTGTCACAGGGGAGATGTGCTGATGACCCCTCTCTGATGATGGGGTGAAGGCCCCCTGCACATTGCTCCAGGTGATACAGATACCAATTCATGTTGCATTTCCTGGTGGCACTGCAGGTAGTGCTTGGCCTGGTTTCCAGTTCCTATTCCCTGAGGTCAGTTGCAAGCATGACTCCATCCATCCTGTTTGTGATGCCAGTTGTTTCTTTTTCCTTTGTTGTTTATTTACTTAGTTATTTAATTTTTAAAAATTAATTTCGGCTGCATCGGGTCTTCGTTGCTGTGCGCGGGCTTTCTCTAGTTGCGGCGAGCGGGGGCCACTCTTCGTTGCGGTGCGCAGGCTTCCCATTGCGGTGGCTTCTCTTCATATTCATAACTTTGAATGTGTTATCCCATTACCTGTAACCTCCCTGGTTTCGGCTGAGGAGCCAGCTCGTGGTCTTACAGTGGTTCCCTTTTAGGGGATAAGGTGTTGATCTTGCTGCTTTCAAGCTTTTTCTCCTTGTCTTTGACTTTCACCATTTTCACTGTGGCGTATCTGTGTGTGGATCGCTTTGCAAGTTTATTCTTCAGAGTCCATTGGACATCTGTAAGTGTAGTTTGGTGATTTTCAATAAATTTAGCACGTTTTCAGCCAGTACTTCTTTGAGTATTTGTCCTGCTTCTTTCTCTCCTGCTGCCATCACCCAGGTATTGGTGCACTAAACACTGCCCCACATTTCTCTGAGGCTCTTCCACCTTCATTATTCTCTCTGTTCTTCTCATTGTTCAAGTTCACTAATTCTTTCCTCTGCCAGTTTCAATTGACTGTGAAGCCCCTCTAGTGAATTAATTCTTATCATATTGTGGGGTGTCAGAGGTGTCCAAGACCAGCCCCAGGTCTGGGGATTCACTACAGAGCTCACAGAAGGACCTGTTTCAGAAAAGCAGTTATACACAGTTTATATTATAGGGAAAGGACACGTATTTAAATTAGTGAATTAGTACTTAGGGCAGAATCCAGGAGAAGCTAGGCTCAGAGTTTGTTATCCTCTCTCACTGGAGTTGCATGGGCAGAGCTTAATTTGCAACAACAGGTATGAAATATTACTAACAGGAGGGCTCACCCCAGCCTTGGAGTCGTGAGCCTGGGTCGTTTTCTGTTTTCCTTTTTGTTTTTATTATTTTTGGCTGTGTTGGATCTTTGTTGCTGTGCACAGGCTTTCTCTAGTTGCAGCGAGCGGGAGCTACTCTTCGTTGTGGTGCTAGGGCTTCTCATCACAGTGGCTTCTCTCATTTCGGAGCACAGGTTCTAGGCGCGCAAGCTTCAGTAGTTGTGGCTCACAGGCTCTAGAGCGCAGGCTCAGTAGTTGTGGTGCACGGGCTTAGTTGCTCCGCGACATGTGGGATGTTCCCGGACCAGGGCTCAAACCCATGTCCCCTGCATTGGCAGGAGGATTCTTAACCACTGTGCCAACAGGGAAGTCACCCACTCTTACCACTTTTATTCAACATAGTTTTGGACGTCCTAGCCATGGCAATCAGAGAATAAAAAGAAATAATAGGAATCCAACTTGGAAAAGAAGAAGTAAAACTCAGTGTTTGGAGATGACATGATACATACGTAGAAAATTGTAAAGATGCTACCAGAAAACTACTAGAGCTCATCAACGAATCTGGTAAAGTTGCAGGATACAAAATTAATACTCTATATACTAACAACGAAAGATCAGAAAGAGAAATTAAGGAATCCCATTTACTACTGCATCAAAAAGAATAAAATACCTAGGAATAAACTTACCCAAGGAGGCAAAAGACCCGTACTCTGAAAACTATAAGACAATGATGAAAGAAATCAAAGATGACACAGAAAGGTATACCATGTTTTTGGATTGAAAGAATATTTTCAAAATGACTATAACTACCCAAGGCAATCTATAGATTCAATGCAATCCCTATCAAATCACCAATGTCATTCACAGAACTAGAACAAAAAATTTCGGATGGAGACACAAAAGACCCCAAATAGACAAAGCAATCTTGAGAAAGAAAATCAGAGCTGGAGGAATCGGGCTCCCTGACTTCAGACTATACTACAAAGCTGCAGTCATCAAAACAGTATGGAACTGGCACAAAAAACAGAAATATAGATCAGTGGAACAGGATAGAAAGCCCAGAAGTAAACCCATGCACTTATGGCCAAGTAACCTAAGAAAAGGACGCAAGAATATACAATGGAGAAAAGACAGTCTCTTCAACAAGGGGTGCTGGGAAAACTGGACTTCTACACATAAAAACACCATATACAAAATAAACTCAAAATGGATTAAAGACCTAAACATAGGAAAAACACTCTTTTGCAGCAATATCTTTTTTGATCTGTCTCCTAGAGTAATGGAAATAAAAACAAATCTTTTTTGATCTGTCTCCTAGAGTAATGGAAATAAAAACAAA
>NC_041215.1:21674466-21695631 GCF_002837175.3 Physeter macrocephalus | reverse complement strand
GCAGCGGACACGGGTTCGAGCCCTGGTCTGGGAAGATCCCACACACTGCAGAGCAACTGGGCCCATGAGCCACAATTACTGAGCCTGTGCTCCGCAACGAGAGAGGCCGCGGTAGTGAGAGGCCCGCGCAGCGCGATGAAGAGCGGCCCCCGCTTGCCGCAACTAGAGAAAGCCCTTGCACAGAAACAAAGACCCAACACAGCCATAAATAAATAAATAAATAAAAATAGAATTAAAATATGCCTCCCATTCTGGTTGATTTTATAGCCGCTTTTTCTAATTAAACGTGCAAATAAACCAATGTAGGTAAATCAAAAGTACCCCATTTTGGCCATTTCAGGGACAAGTTATCTTTGGTCAGGTTTTCCCATTTGGTATACTTGCAAGTATCAGTTCCATGGGTATCATACATAAACTCAGCTGGTGTTACCATAGGTGGCTGTCTGTCCGTCCAGGAGCTGTTCAGCCTTCAAGGCACAGTTTCCCATTGTTAATTTGCTAGCCTGATTCAGATATGAGACATGATCTGAACAGTTTTCTAAGGGCAGTGCTATGGATCAGATGTGTGTGGCTTCTGAGTCTAGCTCATCAGGGAGTAGCCCTTGGGTCGCTTTGACTCTGTTAAGTGCCTCGGTTTCTCCTTCGGACAGCCTAAAACTGCTGTGGGTGCTCGGGGCATCGGGGGATCAGCCTTTATTATGTCCCCCGTGGCAAGCAGAACTGACTTAATGGTTGCAGTGGGATCCCTGTGGGACTGCTACACGTCACGAGGCTCGATCCTCAGACAATAAAAAAAAAAAAATTAAAAAAAAAAAAGTGGAAGCAAGTTGAGGTTGTGAGTCTTCAATTATTGGGGCCAAGTAAAACCTGTTAGCCAGATCCTGGACAGCTAAATAGGAGCCTTGAGCCTTTGAGATGCCAGTATCATCTCTATAATACTGGGGATGGGAACCTTTGTGGCAGGAGCTGTGCCTCTCAGTTTCAACAGCACTGGCTGAGCAGGCTGTCACAGGGGAGATGTGCTGATGACCCCTCTCTGATGATGGGGTGAAGGCCCCCTGCACATTGCTCCAGGTGATACAGATACCAATTCATGTTGCATTTCCTGGTGGCACTGCAGGTAGTGCTTGGCCTGGTTTCCAGTTCCTATTCCCTGAGGTCAGTTGCAAGCATGACTCCATCCATCCTGTTTGTGATGCCAGTTGTTTCTTTTTTCTTTGTTGTTTATTTACTTATTTAATTTTTAAAAATTAATTTCGGCTGCATCGGGTCTTCGTTGCTGTGCGCGGGCTTTCTCTAGTTGCGGCGAGCGGGGGCCACTCTTCGTTGCGGTGCGCAGGCTTCCCATTGCGGTGGCTTCTCTTCATATTCATAACTTTGAATGTGTTATCCCATTACCTGTAACCTCCCTGGTTTCGGCTGAGGAGCCAGCTCGTGGTCTTACAGTGGTTCCCTTTTAGGGGATAAGGTGTTTATCTTGCTGCTTTCAAGCTTTTTCTCCTTGTCTTTGACTTTCACCATTTTCACTGTGACGTATCTGTGTGTGGATCGCTTTGCAAGTTTATTCTTCAGAGTCCATTGGACATCTGTAAGTGTAGTTTGGTGATTTTCAATAAATTTAGCACGTTTTCAGCCAGTACTTCTTTGAGTATTTGTCCTGCTTCTTTCTCTCCTGCTGCCATCACCCAGGTATTGGTGCACTAAACACTGCCCCACATTTCTCTGAGGCTCTTCCACCTTCATTATTCTCTCTGTTCTTCTCATTGTTCAAGTTCACTAATTCTTTCCTCTGCCAGTTTCAATTGACTGTGAAGCCCCTCTAGTGAATTAATTCTTATCATATTGTGGGGTGTCAGAGGTGTCCAAGACCAGCCCCAGGTCTGGGGATTCACTACAGAGCTCACAGAAGGACCTGTTTCAGAAAAGCAGTTATACACAGTTTATATTATAGGGAAAGGACACGTATTTAAATTAGTGAATTAGTACTTAGGGCAGAATCCAGGAGAAGCTAGGCTCAGAGTTTGTTATCCTCTCTCACTGGAGTTGCATGGGCAGAGCTTAATTTGCAACAACAGGTATGAAATATTACGAACAGGAGGGCTCACCCCAGCCTTGGAGTCGTGAGCCTGGGTCGTTTTCTGTTTTCCTTTTTGTTTTTATTATTTTTGGCTGTGTTGGATCTTTGTTGCTGTGCACAGGCTTTCTCTAGTTGCAGTGAGCAGGAGCTACTCTTTGTTGTGGTGCTAGGGCTTCTCATCACAGTGGCTTCTCTCTCTCATTTCGGAGCACAGGTTCTAGGCGCGCAAACTTCAGTAGTTGTGGCTCACAGGCTCTAGAGCGCAGGCTCAGTAGTTGTGGCGCACGGGCTTAGTTGCTCCGCGACATGTGGGATGTTCCCGGACCAGGGCTCAAACCCATGTCCCCTGCATTGGCAGGAGGATTCTTAACCACTGTGCCAACAGGGAAGTCACCCACTCTCACCACTTTTATTCAACATAGTTTTGGAAGTCCTAGCCATGGCAATCAGAGAATAAAAAGAAATAATAGGAATCCAACTTGGAAAAGAAGAAGTAAAACTCAGTGTTTGGAGATGACATGATACATACGTAGAAAATTGTAAAGATGCTACCAGAAAACTACTAGAGCTCATCAACGAATCTGGTAAAGTTGCAGGATACAAAATTAACACTCTATATACTAACAACGAAAGATCAGAAAGAGAAATTAAGGAATCCCATTTACTACTGCATCAAAAAGAATAAAATACCTAGGAATAAACTTACCCAAGGAGGCAAAAGACCCGTACTCTGAAAACTATAAGACAATGATGAAAGAAATCAAAGATGACACAGAAAGGTATACCATGTTTTTGGATTGAAAGAATATTTTCAAAATGACTATAACTACCCAAGGCAATCTATAGATTCAATGCAATCCCTATCAAATCACCAATGTCATTCACAGAACTAGAACAAAAAATTTCGGATGGAGACACAAAAGACCCCAAATAGACAAAGCAATCTTGAGAAAGAAAATCAGAGCTGGAGGAATCGGGCTCCCTGACTTCAGACTATACTACAAAGCTGCAGTCATCAAAACAGTATGGAACTGGCACAAAAAACAAATATAGATCAGTGGAACAGGATAGAAAGCCCAGAAGTAAACCCATGCACTTATGGCCAAGTAACCTAAGAAAAGGACGCAAGAATATACAATGGAGAAAAGACAGTCTCTTCAACAAGGGGTGCTGGGAAAACTGGACTTCTACACATGACAACACCATATACAAAATAAACTCAAAATGGATTAAAGACCTAAACATAGGAAAAACACTCTTTTGCAGCAATATCTTTTTTGATCTGTCTCCTAGAGTAATGGAAATAAAAACAAATCTTTTTTGATCTGTCTCCTAGAGTAATGGAAATAAAAACAAAAATAAATAAATGGAACCTTTCAAAAGCTTTTGCACAGCAAAGGAAACCATAAAGAAATGAAAAGACAACCCACAGAATGGGAGAAAATATTGGCAAAATGATGCTAGAGACAAGGGATTAATCTCCAAAATCTACAAACAGCTCATGCAACTGAATATCAAAAAAACAAACAACCCAATCAAAAAATGGGCAGAAGACCTAAAAAGACATTTCTCCAAAGAAGACATACAGATGGCCAAGAGGCACATGAAAAGATGCTCAACATTGCCAATTATTAGAGAAATGCAAATCAAAACTGCAAAGAGATACCACCTCACACCAGTTAGAATGGCCATCATCAAAAAGCCTACACATAATAAATGCTGGAGAGGGTGTGGAGAAAAGGGAACCCTCCTACACTGTTGGTGTGAATGTAAATTTGTACAGCCACTATGGAGAACAGCATGGAGGTTCCTTTAAAAACTTAAAATAGAGCTACCATACGATCCAGCAATCCCACTCCTGGGTGTATATCTGGAGAAAACCATGGTTCAAAAGGATACATGCACCCCAATGTTCACTGCAGCACTGTTTCACTGTTTAAGATAGCCAAGACATGAAAGCAACCTAAACGTCTGTCAACAGAATGGATAAAGAAGATGTGGTGCATATACAATGGAGTATTACGCGGCCATTAAAAAGAAATAATGCCATTTGCAGCACCATGGATGGACCTGGAGATTATCATACTAAGTGAAGTAAGTCAGAGAAAGATATCATATCACTTACATGAGGAATCTTTAAAAAAATGATACAAGTTAACTTATTTACAAAACAAATACACAGACTTAGAAAACGTATGGTTACCAAAGGTGAAAGATGTGGGAGGCAGGGATATATTGGGAGTTTGGGATTGACATATACACACTACTATATTTAAAATAGGACCTACTGTATAGCACAGGACACTCTGCTCAATATTCTGTAACCTAAATGCGAAAATAATTTGAAAAAGAATATGAAAAGATGCTCAACATTGCCAATTATTAGAGAAATGCAAATCAAAACTGCAAAGAGATACCACCTCACACCAGTTAGAATGGCCATCATCAAAAAGCCTACACATAATAAATGCTGGAGAGGGTGTGGAGAAAAGGGAACCCTCCTACACTGTTGGTGTGCATGTAAATTTGTACAGCCACTATGGAGAACAGCATGGAGGTTCCTTTAAAAACTTAAAATAGAGCTACCATACGATCCAGCAATCCCACTCCTGGGTGTATATCTGGAGAAAACCATGGTTCAAAAGGATACATGCACCCCAATGTTCACTGCAGCACTGTTTCACTGTTTAAGATAGCCAAGACATGAAAGCAACCTAAACGTCTGTCAACAGAATGGATAAAGAAGATGTGGTGCATATACAATGGAGTATTACGTGGCCATTAAAAAGAAATAATGCCATTTGCAGCACCATGGATGGACCTGGAGATTATCATACTAAGTGAAGTAAGTCAGAGAAAGATATCATATCACTTACATGAGGAATCTTTAAAAAAATGATACAAGTTAACTTATTTACAAAACAAATACACAGACTTAGAAAACGTATGGTTACCAAAGGTGAAAGATGTGGGGGGCAGGGATATATTGGGAGTTTGGGATTGACATATACACACTACTATATTTAAAATAGGACCTACTGTATAGCACAGGACACTCTGCTCAATATTCTGTAACCTAAATGCGAAAATAATTTGAAAAAGAATAGATACATGTATACCTGAATCACTTTACTGTACACCTGAAAGTAACACAATATTGTTAATCAACTATATACCCCAATATAAAATAATTTTTAAAAAATCAATGATTTTTTTTTGCAGAAGGAGAAACCCATCATAAAATTCAAATTAGAATCTCAAGGGGTCTTGAAAAGCCAAAACAATATTGATAAAGAAGAATAAAACTGGACAACTCCTATATCCTGATTTCAAAAATTATTATAGAGCTACAGTACTCAAAACAGTGTGGTACTGGTATAAAGACAGGTATATAGACCAAGGGAATAGAATAGAGAGCCCAGAAACAAACCCTTTCCTATACAATCAAGTTATTTTTTTACTAAGCGTGAAAAGACCATCCAATGGGGAGAGGACGGCATTTTCAACAGACAATGCTGGGAAATGTGATATCCACATGGAAAAGAATGAAGTTGGACCCTTACCTAACAAGATATACAAAAATTAACTGAATAGCTCAAGGACCTAAATGTAAGACCTACAACAATAAAACTCTTAGAAGAAAACAGGACAAAAGTTTCGCAACAATGGATTTGGCAATAATTTCCTGGATATGACACCTGGATATGATACCAAAGGCCCAAAGGCCCAGGTAGCAAAACAGTAAGGACAAATTGGACTGCTTGAGATTAAATCTGTGCATCTAAAGACATTATCATCAGAGTAAAAAGGCAACACATAGAATGTGAGAAAACATTTGCAAATCATGTATCTGATAAGGGATTAACAACCAGAATATATAGAGAACTGCTAAAACTCAACAACAAAAACCCAAACAACCAGTGGGCAATGAACGTGAATAGACATTTCTCCAAAGAAACACACAAGAGAGAAAGCGGCGGGTGGGGCCAGTAGGGCAGTGAGCAACGCCTGCACCAAATGCCACCAGTGCTTCCCCTTCGAGGCACTGTCTCAGGGGCAGCAGCTGTGCAAGGAATGTCGGATTGTACACCCTGTTGTGAAGTGCACCTACTGTAGGGCTGAGTACCAGCCGGAGAGTAAAACCAATACAGTATGCAAGAAATGTGCTCAGAATGTGCAGTTGTATGGAATGCCCAAACCTCGTCAGCATTGCAACGTAACTGCAGCATTTCTTGGCAACAAATGCCAGCGCTGCACAAATTCAGACAAGTATGGACCACCATATTCTTGTGAACAGTGCAAGCAGCAGTGTGCATTTGACAGGAAAGATGGAGAAAAAAGGTAGACGGGAAATTGCTATGCTGGCTGTGCACACTTTCATACAAACGGGTCCTTCAGAAGACCAAAGAGCGGAGGAAGCACCTGAGCAGTTCTTCCTGTGCCAGCCACCAGGAGAGGGAGCAGTAGTCGACTGAGTGGTGGCTGCCATTGTAACAGTCAGAAAACACTTCCTACATCTTCAATTCAAAATGAAATCCCAAAGAAAAAATCCAGGTTTGAGTGGATCACAACCAATGGCGATAGCTTTTCCTCAGACCTGGCTCTGGACTCACCAGGCACTGATCACTCTTGTCATCTTTGCCCAACTGAGGGAAGAAATAGCCATTCTGAAGAAGATGCTGTGGATGGACCTGGAGATTATCATACTAAGTGAAGTAAGTCAGAGAAAGATATCATATCACTTACATGAGGAATCTTTAAAAAAATGATACAAGTTAACTTATTTACAAAACAAATACACAGACTTAGAAAACGTATGGTTACCAAAGGTGAAAGATGTGGGAGGCAGGGATATATTGGGAGTTTGGGATTGACATATACACACTACTATATTTAAAATAGGACCTACTGTATAGCACAGGACACTCTGCTCAATATTCTGTAACCTAAATGCGAAAATAATTTGAAAAAGAATAGATACATGTATACCTGAATCACTTTACTGTACACCTGAAAGTAACACAATATTGTTAATCAACTATATACCCCAATATAAAATAATTTTTAAAAAATCAATGATTTTTTTTTGCAGAAGGAGAAACCCATCATAAAATTCAAATTAGAATCTCAAGGGGTCTTGAAAAGCCAAAACAATATTGATAAAGAAGAATAAAACTGGACAACTCCTATATCCTGATTTCAAAAATTATTATAGAGCTACAGTACTCAAAACAGTGTGGTACTGGTATAAAGACAGGTATATAGACCAAGGGAATAGAATAGAGAGCCCAGAAACAAACCCTTTCCTATACAATCAAGTTATTTTTTTACTAAGCGTGAAAAGACCATCCAATGGGGAGAGGACGGCATTTTCAACAGACAATGCTGGGAAATGTGATATCCACATGGAAAAGAATGAAGTTGGACCCTTACCTAACAAGATATACAAAAATTAACTGAATAGCTCAAGGACCTAAATGTAAGACCTACAACAATAAAACTCTTAGAAGAAAACAGGACAAAAGTTTCGCAACAATGGATTTGGCAATAATTTCCTGGATATGACACCTGGATATGATACCAAAGGCCCAAAGGCCCAGGTAGCAAAACAGTAAGGACAAATTGGACTGCTTGAGATTAAATCTGTGCATCTAAAGACATTATCATCAGAGTAAAAAGGCAACACATAGAATGTGAGAAAACATTTGCAAATCATGTATCTGATAAGGGATTAACAACCAGAATATATAGAGAACTGCTAAAACTCAACAACAAAAACCCAAACAACCAGTGGGCAATGAACGTGAATAGACATTTCTCCAAAGAAACACACAAGAGAGAAAGCGGCGGGTGGGGCCAGTAGGGCAGTGAGCAACGCCTGCACCAAATGCCACCAGTGCTTCCCCTTCGAGGCACTGTCTCAGGGGCAGCAGCTGTGCAAGGAATGTCGGATTGTACACCCTGTTGTGAAGTGCACCTACTGTAGGGCTGAGTACCAGCCGGAGAGTAAAACCAATACAGTATGCAAGAAATGTGCTCAGAATGTGCAGTTGTATGGAATGCCCAAACCTCGTCAGCATTGCAACGTAACTGCAGCATTTATTGGCAACAAATGCCAGTGCTGCACAAATTCAGACAAGTATGGACCACCATATTCTTGTGAACAGTGCAAGCAGCAGTGTGCATTTGACAGGAAAGATGGAGAAAAAAGGTAGACGGGAAATTGCTATGCTGGCTGTGCACACTTTCATACAAACGGGTCCTTCAGAAGACCAAAGAGCGGAGGAAGCACCTGAGCAGTTCTTCCTGTGCCAGCCACCAGGAGAGGGAGCAGTAGTCGACTGAGTGGTGGCTGCCATTGTAACAGTCAGAAAACACTTCCTACATCTTCAATTCAAAATGAAATCCCAAAGAAAAAATCCAGGTTTGAGTGGATCACAACCAATGGCAATAGCTTTTCCTCAGACCTGGCTCTGGACTCACCAGGCACTGACCACTCTTGTCATCTTTGCCCAACTGAGGGAAGAAATAGCCATTCTGAAGAAGATGCTGCATCAAAAGGATCAAATGATTTTAGAGAAAGAGAAGAAGGTCACGGAGTTGAAGGCTGATTTTCAATACCAAGCATCTCAGATGAGAGCCAAAATGAACCAGATGGAGAAAACCCACAGAGAAGTTACAGAACAATTGCAGGCCAAAAACTGAGAGCTCCTGAAGCCAGCAGCTGCCTTGTCCAAGAACAAGAAGTCAGGAGCTATAATCTCTCCATGAGAGACCACAAGGACACTCCTGGCAATAGCAACGGATTCCTGGGTTAGAACCTGGCTGTTCTCTGGGAATTGCAAGCTTTCTTAAGAAATCTCGATTTTACTATAGTTATCCTTCTTTGTGAGATTGCAGTGGGCTGAATGGAAACACCTGGTTTGTGCTGTATTATGCCTGCATGCTTGAATGTTTGGGGTTTCTCTCTCATACTCTCCCTCACTCCCCTCTCTCTATCCCAAACCCTTCTCTCAGTACTACTGTCTCTCTTTTGTTACTTTTGTGTGTGTGTGCTGGTCACTGCTCAGTGTTATGTGCAGAATGGTTTTTTTTGGTCCATCATTGCATCCTGCCATACCCATGAGCAAATAGTTTGGCATTAATTACATATCACTGCCACCCTCTGAACTTTGAAAACTGCCACCTTAAGACTTGGTACAGTGGAAGAGACTTTTTCTCTCCAATAAACCTTTTGCTTCAGGGTATACTCTTGGGTTTTTTTCCAGGTATATTATGTATGAACCTTGTACTATGTACAGCCAGATTATGTATGAACCTTGTACTATATATAGCCAGAGTTTTATTTACTTTTTTAAAAAAGAAACTTTTTCTTGATAAAGGAATAATGGTAGCCTAGCTCATTCTTCTTGTAAAAGTGACGCCTCTTAAAAAAAAGTCCTACTCTCTAGTGTTTAGTAAAAGAATCAGATCTTTTCTTTCTTGTTACCTTGGAGTCTTAAAAACTGATTGCTAAGGTGAAACAATTCAATATGTAAGTATGGAGTTAAGTATCTTCTTACATGCTCTTCCAAGAAATCCTCCAAAAGGCACTTAAGGGCAGAAAGAAAGGTTGTCCAGGTTGTACTGCACACTTCTCTCCCCAACCCCTTTCTTGATGGTTTTATGTGACTGATTTTAAATTCTCACACTGCCACCTCTTTTTAAAAAAATACCCTTTACTTATATCCGTTGTCATACTGGGCCATTTTCAGGTAACTTTTTTTTTTTTTTCTCCTGATTCTAAATGGGATAATATTTGGACTACAGAGGTTAATATGAGCTGCTCTAGTAAGGACCATAAGTCTGACTGGGGCAATGATATCACTCTACCTTTTCCCACTCCTCCTCACCCACCCCAGCCTGTATACTCCCTGCTTTTAATGGAAATGTGTTGAAAAACAGGTGCTTCTCTCTCAAAAGCAGCTTGGTCCCAGCCTGAATTTTGTCCTGTTTTCCCTTCAGGCACATGGATTTCCCTTTCCAGGTGAGAGGATAGATTGGCATTTCTCGCCATTGTCTCAGGTCCTCTATATGATGTTTGTGAAAGGAACCAGAGATGTGTAGTGTGCCATGAAACAGTAAAACCAGCTACCCTGGAATCATTAATGCAGGGGGCGGTACTAGAGTTAGAGGTAATCATAAGGGCAGATAACATCTGTACCTCAGTCTACCAAAAGTGTAGCAGTAAGTTTAACTTGCTAGGCATTTCCTAGGAGCAAATGCTTCTAATTGGTAAGCATTCTCACAAGGGGAGCCATGCACATAATTGGACAGAGATGTGGAAATGAGTGACTTCCTTCTGGTAAGAGGAACAATGGACCATGTTACTTATATATCACTCTAGTAGAGGACGTAATTTTCCCTTCAAAAGTGTAGCAGTAAGTTTAACTTGCTAGGCATTTCCTAGGAGCAAATGCTTCTAATTGGTAAGCATTCTCACAAGGGGAGCCATGCACATAATTGGACAGAGATGTGGAAATGAGTGACTTCCTTCTGGTAAGAGGAAAAATGGACCATGTTACTTATATATCACTCTAGTAGAGGATGTAATTTTCCCTTCTAAGCAAGGGAAATGGCAGTGCTAAATAGTTTTGTAACTTTTTGAATGAGAAACATTTAGGTAAAGATAAACTGTCAGATAATATTTTTCAGATGCATTTACATTGACTATGGGGAAAAGACTGTGAAAAAAGTAATTTTTTTAAATTTTAAAGACTTGAGAAATTCTGTTACATGAAGTGACAATGTAAAAGCACTTTTAGTTTTATACTAAATCTTTTTTTAAGGTCTTGGCATTTAATATAAAGCAAATCCACACATTTTCTAACTTTCCACAAGTTCTAAAAAGGGAAGGCAGAAACTTCAGTCTTGAAAGTTTGGTTTTTAAAAATCATGACACTGTTTTACCATGAAATTGAGTAGCTAACTTTTGGTAACACCTTTTATTTGTATGTTTGTAATAATGGACCTTTTAAAACACAGGAATGTTTTGGTTTGTACAGACTTTGAAAAATGTGTTAATAAAAATTCATATTGACTGACTCAAGTATAAAAAAAAAAAAAGAAAAAAAAGAAACATACGAGTGGCCAATAAGCACATGAAAAGATGCTCAAGGGCTTCCCCGGTGGCACAGTGGTTGGGAGTCTGAATCATGACACTGTTTTACCATGGAGTAGCTAACTTTTGGTAACACCTTTTATTTGTATGTTTGTAATAATGGACCTTTTAAAACACAGGAATGTTTTGGTTTGTACAGACTTTGAAAAATGTGTTAATAAAAATTCATATTGACTCAAGTATAAAAAAAAAGAAAAAAAAGAAACATATGAGTGGCCAATAAGCACATGAAAAGATGCTCAAGGGCTTCCCCGGTGGCACAGTGGTTGAGAGTCTGCCTACCGCAAAAAAAAAAAAAAAAAAAAAAAGCTCAAAATCACTAATCATTAGGGAAATGTAAATCAAAACTACAATAAGGTATCACCTCACACACGTGAGGATGGCTATTATATATATATATATTTAAAAAAAAAAAGCCAGAAAGCAAGTATGGACAAGGATGTGGAAAAACTGGAATACTTGTGCACTGTTGGTAGGGATGTAAGATGTAAAGCAGTTGTGGAAACAGTATGGTAGTTCCTCAGAGAACTGAATTACCATATTCTCCCGCAATTTCACTTCTGGGTATATACGCTAAAGTACTGAAAGTAGGGTCTCAAAGAGATGCTTGTTTACCCGTGCTCATGGCAGCATGATTCACAGTCGTTAAAATATGTAAAGCAACGTGTAAGTGTTCATCAAAGAATGAATGGATACACAAAGTGTGATCCATCCATACACTGGAATAAAAGGAAGGAAATTCTTTAATACGCTACAACATGCATGAACCTTGAGGGCATTATGTTCATTGGAATCAGCTAATCACGAATGACAAATACTGTATGATTGTACTTATAGGAGGTATGGAGTCAGATCTCATAAAGACAGAGTAGAATGGTGGTTGCAGGGGCTGGGGGGAGGGGGTATGAGGTATGAGGAGTTATGTTTTTATTATTTCAGTTTTACAAGATGAAAAGAGTTATGGGCTTGGATTATGGTGATGGTTGCACAACAATGTGAATGTATTTAATACTACTTAAAATGGTTAAGTAGGTAAATTTTATGTGTATCTAACCACGATTTTAAAAAATGGGTTTTAGAAGGATATGATTCTACCCCACTCATTTCTCCTCCACTCATTTCTCCACAAGAAACTCTCAGATATACCACTGAATCCATTAATATTTTGGAATATATGTTTTTTTAAAAACATAATCCGAAGTCCATTACCACACCTAAAAATAAACAATTTGCGTTTACCATGTTCAAATAAACACGAGCAGCAGTCAGCTTCCCTAATGATCACCACAGGGTAACAAGATCCATACACATTTCATTTTGTTCAAATGTCCTTTATCTGATAAGGTTTTAGTACCCAGAATATGAACTTTCAGCAAGGCAACCTAGTTTTCAAAAATGGGCAATAGACTTGAACAGACATTTCTCTAATGAAGATACATAGTCAGCAAATATATGAATAGAAGTTCAACATCATTGGTCACTTAGGATATCGCGGCATACCCACTATGGGGACTATAATTTTTAAAAAATAAAACACAGGTTTTCCCAAAAGATGTGGAGAAATAGGAAACCTTGTACACTACTGATGGGAATGTAAATGGTGCAGGTGCAGCCACTATGGAAAACAGTTGGCAGTACCTCAAAAAGTCAAAGAATCACCACATGACCCAGCAACTCCTCTCTCGGGTATCCGCCTCTCAGAGATGAATACTTAGGTGCATGTAGAAACTTGTACACAGATGCTCAGAGCAGCACGGTTTTTTTTCCACAACCAAAAGGTGGAAACAACCCCAATATCTATCAACATACGAATGGATAGGCAAACTGTGGTGTACACACACACAGCGGAATCCCACTCTGCCATAAAAAGGAAAGAGGTACTGACACATGCTGCAACGTGGATGATCCACAAAAACGTTATGCTGAGTAAACACTAGACCCAAATGATCACATATTGTGCGACTTTTTTGGGGGGGGGGGCCACGCAGCGTGGCATGCGGGATCTTGGTTCCCTGACCAGGGGTCCAACCTGAACCCCCTGCAGGGAGAGTCTTAACCACTGGACCACCAGGGAAGTCCCCGTGTGACTGCTTTTATATGAAATCACCAGAATGGGCAAATCCATACAGGCAGAAAAGAGATGAGCGCTTGCCGGGAAGGCTACAGGGGAAATAGGGAGCCACTGCTTAAAGGGCACAGGGTGTCCTGGCGTGAGGAAGAGGCTTTCACATTAGAGATGGCGGTTGCACAACACAGTGAACGGACCAAATTGTATATTATTAAATGGTTAGCTGTAGGTTTTGTGAATTTCATCTTGATTTTTTTTACAAAGCCATGCAGATCTTTGCAAAAGACCATCTAGATTTGGGGATATTTCCATTGACTGTGTTTGGTAACCTAGGACCCTGTCTTCGGGGAAAAAACATTTTGATTTCTAGTAAATTTCTGTGTTACAGTTGCCCTACTCTCTTTAGAGGTTTAAATGCCACTGCAGGGACTTCCATGGTGGTCCAGTGGTTAAGACTCCACGCTCCCAAGGCAGGGGGCCCGGGTTCGATCCCTGGTCAGGGAACTAGATCGCGCATGTGACAACTAAGAGCCCACATGCCGCAACTAAAGATCCCGTGTGCTGCAACTAAGACCTAGTGCAGCCAAATAAATAAATATTAAAAAAAAATAAATGCAACTGCGCAGCCATTGTCGCATCAGAGGATTCATCTGATCATTTTGCATCAAAAAAAAAAAAGGCAGGCAAGACTAATCCTATTCCAAGTACAGACATTCTCTGGAACATCCATATTACAAAATCTGTAATAAAGATCTGGGTACCATACAGTAGGGTCTTGAAGCTGGACTTCATCTGCTTGTGGACAAGAGAAGGGGCTGACAAAAGACAGCTGCCTGACAGCCCAACAGTTGACCTGGCACATATTGCTGGCACTCACAGAATGGTCGGCGGGTTCTGTTAAACAATCCGTGGAACATAAAACCACACCATCTCTCTGATGGGGATGGAGAACACCCATAAGGCCACTGTATAGTCATGTCTAAAAACACAAAAGTATTGTCCAAACCAAAAATAAGACCAGCTCTCAAACCTATTATATCAATATTTGGAGGAACTTTTTCCACTTTCCCCAATTACAAGTTAGCTCCACTCCATTTTTCCAGCTCTGTAGGCAAGAATTACTAAAATTCTTTCCATACACTACACCATGAGTACATCCAATCCACAAATCCTGCTTCCTTGCTCCTTCCACAAACCTGGTGAACACAAGGTGAGATCTCCTGATAAGGTCTCACACCATCCTCCTGAGCTGATAAGGTCTCTCACACCATCCTCCTGAGCTGATAAGGTCTCTCACACCATCCTCCTGAGCTGATAAGGTCTCTCACACCATCCTCCTGAGCTAACATATGGTTCCTCGTGGACTCACTGCAGTCAGTAAGCAGATGTTACTCAACCATAATTGTGTTGCTGGGTGTGAGGAATGAATAAAGGCTCTCCCACATCTCACACTTATAAGGTGAGTGCGTTTATGTCGTGTAATGACGACGAAAGCCTCTCCCACATTCCTTATATTCCCAAGACTTTATTCCATTATGAGTAGTCACGGGTCTTCTAAGGGCAGAGCAATAAATAAGAACCTTGCCATGTTCCTTCCCTTCATAGGTTTTCTGCTTGCTTGTGACCACTCCCACGTCTGAAAAGATGAGTGACGATAGAGTTCCGCCACATTCCTCATGTGGCATTTATCAGGGAGACATGTTTCTGAAGAGGAGAGAAAAGGAAAGGCCATCCCACATTCCTGACACGGATAGGTTTTGTCTACAGTGTGAGATCTCACATCAACGCTTAGATACGAGCCCCGTCTGCCCAGCCTCACACTGAAGGCTGGGGTCTAGACTTGGGTTTCCACTGAAGCCTCCCTGCACTCGGTACATTTGTAGGATTCAACTCCAGCAGGGTGTCTTTGTTTCACAGTAAGACTGTAGTCTCGCTTTAGGTTTCTCCCCACTAATCATCTTCATCACTGTTGTTCCACATATGGACGAAGTACATTAACAATTCAGAATCGGGCTTCCCTGGTGGCGCAGGGGTTAAGCATCCGCCTGCCAATGCAGGGGACACGGGTTCCAGCCCTAGTCTGGGAAGATCCCACATGCAGCGGAGCAACTGAGCCCGTGTGCCACAACTACTAAACCTGTGCTCTAGAGCCCATGAGCCACAACTACTGAGCCCACGAGCCACAACTAATGAGGCCCACGCACCTAGAGCCCATGAGCCACAACTACTGAGCCCGCGAGCCACAACTACTGAAGGCCGCGCACCTAGAGCCCACGCTCCACAACAAGAGAAGCCACTGCAATGAGAAGCCCGCGCACCGCAACGAAGATCCAACGCAGCCAAAAATCAATCAATCAATAAATATTTTAAAAAATTCATAATCATTAATGATGTAAGGACTGATAGTTTTTCATGATTATTATAACTACACATTTCCCAATATTTGTGACTGTTTATGTTTTTGATGCTGCAGTGTGTTTTAAGCATAGTATTCCTCGGATAAGGGTGCCCCAACCCAATATTTGAAAATTATGCTCGCTTATCAGTTTAAGGAGCCTCAAGAGAGAAATAAAAAGTCAGCTTAGGGACTTCCCTGGTGGTCCAGTGGTTAAGACTCCACACTCCCAATGCAGGGGGGGGCCTGGGTTCGATCCCTGGTGGGGGAACTAGATAACCGCATGCTGCAAGGAAGATCTCACGTGCCACAACTAAGACCTAGTGCAGCCAAATAAATTTTTTTTTTAAAGTCAGCTTAAAACATCTTAAAAGATGTTTAAGCAGATCTTTGTTTTCAAAGTAAAGCTGTTCATTAGTCTCAAGACTCCATGAGGCCTCTGACCACATCTGTGTGTTTGCTAACATGTGCCCGTTTCTCAGCCCAAATCTTGGAACAAGGTGAACAGAGTAAGATAGGTTGTTCTCTAAAAGGACAAGTGAAGGAATGATGCCACCCCTACCTGCTGAGGCCAAGTTCCTGAAGGTTCGAAGCATCACATCTCTGTAGAGTTCCTCTGAATGGGACTTAGCAAAGCCCACTCTGCCCAGGTGAAGTCCACAGCCACATCCTCAAAGACCACTGAGTCCTGAAACATAACACGTTTTAGAGCAACAAACCCACGTCCTCCAGTACGAGCAGGAAGGCTGGTGCAGCTCACAGCCCAGGGGAGCTGGACTCAATCATACTATGTTCACCCAAGGCTCTGTCATCCTCCAGCTTCAAATCTAAGCCTTAGGAGTCAGACCTTTCCAGTCTATCCAGAATCTTCTTGTTCACTGATCTCATCACATCCCATAGATCTAACAGCACCTGTGACATCTTTTTATTTCTTCTTTTTTTGCCAAGCCACGGCAGCATGCAAGATCCTAGTTCCCCGACCACAGATCGAACCCACGCCCCCTAAAGTGGAAGCATGGACTCTTAAGCACTGGACCGCCAGGGAATTCCCCAAGCACCTTTGACATCTTGAACTTATTTCCCCAGCAGTCAGATTGTGACCATTCCTGGTTTATTTCATCCCCATGTGCACTATGAAGAAATGACAGAAATGCTCTAGAAATGAACCATGTCTGCATCAAGATCACCCATTTCAAATGACAACAACTATTTTATCTCCCTTTTCCTTGCCCAACACAGCTATCAGCACATGAAACAAGCATCAGATCTACAGAGGTGGTTAACAATGGGAAAACACTGAAGGACTGGGATGTTGGTATTCTTTTTAATGCACCTTCCAAACTGTCAGAAACCCAGAGGAAAATTAGAACGGCCACCACCAGTCTTGACTGGCCATCTTTCTGGAAGAACACTAGGCCACTAAGAGAACACAGGGCTACCGTGCACTGCAACGAAGAGTAGCCCCCACTCACCGCAACTAGAGAAAGCCTGCACACAGCAACAAAGACTCAACGCAGCCAAAAATAAATAAAATAAAAAATAAAAAAGAACACAGGCCTATTTTTCCAATCGGAATATTATTTTGGAGAATTTTTAGTTTGGACTTAAGTGTGAAGTTTTGTGCAAATTAACGGTGAGGGAGAAGTGCAAAGCTCTTGACACTGAACCCAAGGCCCAAAAGAAGTAAACAATAGGATTCTATGAATTCAGGTCCATCAAATATTGATAGGAAGATGAAAATACAAAACACCCATCAATGTAAAGTTCATAATGTCTGGCATCTGATCAAATATAAGGCATTTGAAAAAGTTGAAATGTAGGGACTTCCCTGGCGGTCCAGTGGTTAAGACTCCACGCTTCTACTGCAGGGGGCATGGTTTCCATCCCTGATCGGGGAACTAAGATCTCACGTGCCTCGAGGTGTGGCCAAAAAATAAATAAAAATTTTTAAAAGGTTGAAATGCAAGACTCATGATGATGAGAGAAATCAATCTATTGAAACACCCCAGCACTGACACCATGTTAAAATTAGAGAAGGAACTTTTATAACTGTCTTCTATATCAGTGATCCCCAACCTTTTTGGCACCAGGGACCAGTTTTGTGGAAGACAATTTTTTGAGGCCAAGTTCCTGAAGGTTCGAAGCATCACATCTCTGTAGAGTTCCTCTGAATGGGACTTAGCAAAGCCCACTCTGCCCAGGTGAAGTCCACAGCCACATCCTCAAAGACCACTGAGTCCTGAAACATAACACGTTTTAGAGCAACAAACCCACGTCCTCCAGTACGAGCAGGAAGGCTGGTGCAGCTCACAGCCCAGGGGAGCTGGACTCAATCATACTATGTTCACCCAAGGCTCTGTCATCCTCCAGCTTCAAATCTAAGCCTTAGGAGTCAGACCTTTCCAGTCTATCCAGAATCTTCTTGTTCACTGATCTCATCACATCCCATAGATCTAACAGCACCTGTGACATCTTTTTATTTCTTCTTTTTTTGCCAAGCCACGGCAGCATGCAAGATCCTAGTTCCCCGACCACAGATCGAACCCACGCCCCCTAAAGTGGAAGCATGGACTCTTAAGCACTGGACCGCCAGGGAATTCCCCAAGCACCTTTGACATCTTGAACTTATTTCCCCAGCAGTCAGATTGTGACCATTCCTGGTTTATTTCATCCCCATGTGCACTATGAAGAAATGACAGAAATGCTCTAGAAATGAACCATGTCTGCATCAAGATCACCCATTTCAAATGACAACAACTATTTTATCTCCCTTTTCCTTGCCCAACACAGCTATCAGCACATGAAACAAGCATCAGATCTACAGAGGTGGTTAACAATGGGAAAACACTGAAGGACTGGGATGTTGGTATTCTTTTTAATGCACCTTCCAAACTGTCAGAAACCCAGAGGAAAATTAGAACGGCCACCACCAGTCTTGACTGGCCATCTTTCTGGAAGAACACTAGGCCACTAAGAGAACACAGGGCTACCGTGCACTGCAACGAAGAGTAGCCCCCACTCACCGCAACTAGAGAAAGCCTGCACACAGCAACAAAGACTCAACGCAGCCAAAAATAAATAAAATAAAAAATAAAAAAGAACACAGGCCTATTTTTCCAATCGGAATATTATTTTGGAGAATTTTTAGTTTGGACTTAAGTGTGAAGTTTTGTGCAAATTAACGGTGAGGGAGAAGTGCAAAGCTCTTGACACTGAACCCAAGGCCCAAAAGAAGTAAACAATAGGATTCTATGAATTCAGGTCCATCAAATATTGATAGGAAGATGAAAATACAAAACACCCATCAATGTAAAGTTCATAATGTCTGGCATCTGATCAAATATAAGGCATTTGAAAAAGTTGAAATGTAGGGACTTCCCTGGCGGTCCAGTGGTTAAGACTCCACGCTTCTACTGCAGGGGGCATGGTTTCCATCCCTGATCGGGGAACTAAGATCTCACGTGCCTCGAGGTGTGGCCAAAAAATAAATAAAAATTTTTAAAAGGTTGAAATGCAAGACTCATGATGATGAGAGAAATCAATCTATTGAAACACCCCAGCACTGACACCATGTTAAAATTAGAGAAGGAACTTTTATAACTGTCTTCTATATCAGTGATCCCCAACCTTTTTGGCACCAGGGACCAGTTTTGTGGAAGACAATTTTTCCACGGGTGGTGGGAGGGGGGAGGGTTCAGGCGGTAATGTGAGCAATGGGGAGCGGCAGATGATGCTTCACTTGCTTGCCCACCACTCACCTCCTGCTGTGCGGCCTGGTTCCTAACAGGCCCGGGGTTGGGGACCCCTATTCTATATGACAAAAACCTTACATAGAGAAATAGAGATATTATTTTAAAAGACCCAAATCAAACTTCAGGACACGGAAACTACAACATCTTAGATGAAAAATATACTGAATGGAGGGACTTCCCTGGTGGCGCAGTGGGTAAGAATCCACCTGCCAATGCAGGGGACCGGGTTCGAGCCCTGGTCCGGGAAGATCCCACATGCCGCGGAGCAACTAAGCCCGTGCACCACAACTACTGAGCCTGCGCTCTAGAGCCCGCGAGCCACAACTACTGAGCCCGCACGCCTAGAGCCTGTGCTCTGCAACAAGAGAAGCCACCGCAATGAGAAGCCTGTGCACTGCAACAAAGAGTAGCCCCCGCTTGCCACAACTAGAGAAAGCCCATGTGCAGCAACAAAGACCCAACACAGCCAAAATTCACTAAATAAGTAAAATAAATTAAAACTATACACACACACACACACACACACGCTGCATGGCATTAAAAGCAGATGAAATATTGCAGAAAAAAGAGATGTGAACATAAGGATGGGTCTTTACTGCAAAGATGTGAACTTTGCAATAAAGTATCAAAAATTGCAAAGAGCATCTGTGAGCTGTGAAAGGACCCCTAACAACCAACTACACATGTAACTGGATTCCCAAAGGAGAGAAGGAAGCTAGAAGAAAATCTTCTAGCTATAATAATCAAAATTATTCTGAGAATTTTTCAAAGTGAATGAAAAATATAAAGCCCATATCTATGAAAGCTGACAATCACCAAGCACAGGAAACAAAGAAATCTACACCAAGGTCTGTCATAATTTTATTTCTCAAAACCAGAGATGAGGGAATTCCTCAGCTGTACAGTGGTTAGGACTCCATGCTTTCACTGCCCAGGGCCTGGGTTCCATCCCTGGTCAGGGAACTAAGATCCCACAAGCCATGCACTGAGGCAAAACAAAACAAAAACCAGAGATGAAGAGAATATCTTCAAAGCACCCAGAGAAAAACAACACATAATACACAGATCAACAAACATAAGGTTGACACGTGAGTTCTCACTGGAAATAATGCCAGTGCAAATACATTGCAGTAACATATTTAAAATGCTCAGAGCAAAATTGTGTGTCACAGAAAATGTCTATACTAAGAGGAAACACCTTTCTACACTATGGAAACTGAGTCAGACACACAACTGCTGAAAGAATCCATCCCCAGCAAACTGGCACTACCAGAAAAGGGAAAGGAAGTCTTTCAGGAAGAAGAGACAGGATGTCAGCTAGAATGGGAGATCTGTACAAAAGCTTGGAAGGTTCTGGATGTGTGGCCACATGGACATAGACATAAGATGGGAGACTTCCCTGGTGGTGCAGTGGTTAAGAATCTTCCTTCCAATGCAGGGGACGCAGGTTCGATCCCTGGTCAGGGAACTAGGATCCTGGATGCCGCAGGGCAACTAAACCCGTGCACCACAATTACTGAGCCTGAGCTCTGGAGCCCACGAGCCACAACTACTGAGCCTGCAAGCCACAACTACTGAAGCCTGTGCGCCTAGAGCCCGTGCTCTGCAACAAGAGAAGCCACCACAGTGAGAAGCCTGTGCACCGCAACGAAGAGTGGCCCCTGCTCGCCACAACTAAAGAAAGCCCACACGCAGCAATGAAGACCCAACGCA
>NC_041215.1:21593558-21674344 GCF_002837175.3 Physeter macrocephalus | reverse complement strand
CCACCTGCCAATGCAGGGGACCGGGTTCGAGCCCTGGTCCGGGAAGATCCCACATGCCGCGGAGCAACTAAGCCCGTGCACCACAACTACTGAGCCTGCGCTCTAGAGCCCGCGAGCCACAACTACTGAGCCCGCACGCCTAGAGCCTGTGCTCTGCAACAAGAGAAGCCACCGCAATGAGAAGCCTGTGCACTGCAACAAAGAGTAGCCCCCGCTTGCCACAACTAGAGAAAGCCCATGTGCAGCAACAAAGACCCAACACAGCCAAAATTCACTAAATAAGTAAAATAAATTAAAACTATACACACACACACACACACACACGCTGCATGGCATTAAAAGCAGATGAAATATTGCAGAAAAAAGAGATGTGAACATAAGGATGGGTCTTTACTGCAAAGATGTGAACTTTGCAATAAAGTATCAAAAATTGCAAAGAGCATCTGTGAGCTGTGAAAGGACCCCTAACAACCAACTACACATGTAACTGGATTCCCAAAGGAGAGAAGGAAGCTAGAAGAAAATCTTCTAGCTATAATAATCAAAATTATTCTGAGAATTTTTCAAAGTGAATGAAAAATATAAAGCCCATATCTATGAAAGCTGACAATCACCAAGCACAGGAAACAAAGAAATCTACACCAAGGTCTGTCATAATTTTATTTCTCAAAACCAGAGATGAGGGAATTCCTCAGCTGTACAGTGGTTAGGACTCCATGCTTTCACTGCCCAGGGCCTGGGTTCCATCCCTGGTCAGGGAACTAAGATCCCACAAGCCATGCACTGAGGCAAAACAAAACAAAAACCAGAGATGAAGAGAATATCTTCAAAGCACCCAGAGAAAAACAACACATAATACACAGATCAACAAACATAAGGTTGACACGTGAGTTCTCACTGGAAATAATGCCAGTGCAAATACATTGCAGTAACATATTTAAAATGCTCAGAGCAAAATTGTGTGTCACAGAAAATGTCTATACTAAGAGGAAACACCTTTCTACACTATGGAAACTGAGTCAGACACACAACTGCTGAAAGAATCCATCCCCAGCAAACTGGCACTACCAGAAAAGGGAAAGGAAGTCTTTCAGGAAGAAGAGACAGGATGTCAGCTAGAATGGGAGATCTGTACAAAAGCTTGGAAGGTTCTGGATGTGTGGCCACATGGACATAGACATAAGATGGGAGACTTCCCTGGTGGTGCAGTGGTTAAGAATCTTCCTTCCAATGCAGGGGACGCAGGTTCGATCCCTGGTCAGGGAACTAGGATCCTGGATGCCGCAGGGCAACTAAACCCGTGCACCACAATTACTGAGCCTGAGCTCTGGAGCCCACGAGCCACAACTACTGAGCCTGCAAGCCACAACTACTGAAGCCTGTGCGCCTAGAGCCCGTGCTCTGCAACAAGAGAAGCCACCACAGTGAGAAGCCTGTGCACCGCAACGAAGAGTGGCCCCTGCTCGCCACAACTAAAGAAAGCCCACACGCAGCAATGAAGACCCAACGCAGCCAAAAAAAAAAAAAAAGATTAGATAGTTTTTCTTTTTCTTGTCTTTTCAGTCTGAGAAATACTTGATTATTTCAACAAAATGCCGATATACTGGAGGGCTAGTATGTATCTAGAAGTAAAATACATGGCGACAGTTGCAGAAAGACCAAGAGAGTGGAAATGACGTCTTTTCTGTAGCGTTAGTTTTTTGCACTTCCTTTCCCAGTGGCTTACTTCATTTTAAAGTTAGAACTGGTAATATCCTTTTTCCTCGTTTTCTCTACTGCTGTTCATTTGCTGTGAAGCCAGGTTAAGTGGCCCCTCATCTTGGAGAATGTCAACATGGGTGAGGGTCAGTCCTCTGACCCCAGGCTTCTGGCCCCAATGTCAAGGCCAACAGGTAGGAGCACCACATCTCTGCCATGAAGGTCAAGCTCAATTCGGGTGTCTACTCCCCAGGTGGCACCGCCACAGGGTGAAATTCTTGAGGGACCTGTAGATGCATAATCTACAATGCACCAATTTCTCTCCAATGTGAAGAAAATTTCTGATGTATTTGCAGTTAAGGATAAAAACAACTGGGACTTCCCTGGCGGTCCAGTGGTTAAGACTCTGCACTTCCACTGCAGGGGGCCCAGGTTTGATCCCTGATCAGGGAACTAAGATCCCACAAGGTGCGCAGCACAGCCAAAGAAAAAAAAAAAGGATAAAAACAAGCCTGCAGTTGCACTGTTGAACACACACACACACACACACTCTTGAAACAACGGAGGCCCCAAGAGCAAATGGATGAGTTAATCAGATGACTCACAGTTCAGATACCGGCTTGTGTGAAACAGACTGGGCTAAGACAGAAAACATTTTCAATGTAATATCAATAGTGTATTACTGGGAATACCCATTGATTAAAAGTTCGAAAGAAGCAAAATTAAACCAAACACTCTTTGGTGATAAATATGAGAGGGCAGGGCCTTCCCTGGTGGCGCAGTAGTTAAGAATCCACCTGCCAATGCAGGGGACATGGGTTCGAGTGCTGGTCCGGGAAGATCCAACATGCCACAGAGCAGCTAAGCCCGTGCACCACAACTACTGAGCCCGCTCTCGAAAGCCCACGAGCCGCAACTACTAAGCCCATATGCCACAACTGCCGAGCCTGCGCTCTAGAGCCCGTCTGCCACAACTATTGAGCCTGCGTGCCACAACTACTGAAGCCCACGCACCTAGAGCCCGTGCTCCAAAACAAGAGAAGAAGCCACCGCAATGAGAAGCCCGCGCACCGCAACAAAGAGGCCCCTCTCGCTGCAACTAGAAAGAGCCCGTGCGCAGCAATGAAGACCCAACGCGGCCAAAAATAAATTAATTAAAAGAAGAACAAGCCACCCAGCAATGACCAACCACCCTAAACAACCACATGCAGACGCTCCACCCTGCTCAGAGTCTGATGCAGCAACAGCATGACTCACTAGCACAAACAGTGATGATTAACCAAGTGAGTCTGTTCCTTGCAGGGCACCTCTTGCTGTAGGAACCCTAACAACTCAAGGCAGTATAGGCCAACCTCCAGAAGACGTCCTAAGAGATACAGGTCATGCAGAATAGAACTAAAATATTTCAGCTCCACACTCCCTGAGGTCCCTGATTTGTTCTCGTGCGTCCTGCCATCCGCTGGAGGAGCAGTGGCCGAGAAGAGGGTTTCAAGCTCTATGGCGTCTTCATCACAGGCTTCATCGCTGTTGCCCTGGTCAAATGTGTGCTACAGTGGCCTCAGTATCTATGTCCTGGGACATATCTGCTACTCAGAGGACTGCTATTCCTGATGCCGAGGCATCGCAGGATGGGTCATCGGGGGTTTAGCTAAGCTGCTCCGTGGTACCGCTGCTTCGGCATCCATTCTGTTGGGCCGAGCAGCCTTCAGGGTCCTTGAATTGACACCAGCCCCTTGTGTGAGTGCATGCCCTCGACGGCAGCCCCCAGAGTCATGAACAAACATAAGTTCCTCATATGACTTCACCAGCGGCCCTTGTGATCAACAGTCTCCCCTGCTTCCCCTTGTGCACCCCTTACATAAGACCCCTGTGGAGCTAACCACAGAGATTGTCAGAGTGGATCAAGGAAACAAGACCCAACCATAGGTTGTCTACAAGAAACTCACTTTAAATATAAAGATTGCAAATAACACAAAATGGATAGAGAAAGACATACCATGCTAACACCAATCAAAAGAAAATTGGAGGGACTTCCCTGGTGGCGCAGTGCTTAAGAATCCTCCTGCCAGGGCTTTCCTGATGGCACAGTGGTTGAGAGTCCGCCTGCCGATGCAGGGGACACGGGTTCGTGCCCCGGTCCGGGAGGATCCCGCATGCCGCAGAGCGGCTGGGCCCGTGAGCCATGGCCGCTGAGCCTGCGCGTCCGGAGCCTGTGCTCGGCAATGGGAGAGGCCACAACAGTGAGAGGCCCGCATAACACAGAAAAAAAAAAAAAAAGAATCCTCTTGCCAATGCCGGGGCCGTGGGTTTGCGCCCTGGTCCGGGAAGATCCCACATGCCGTGGAGCAGGTAAGCCCGTGCACCACGACTACTGAAGCCCACATGCCTAGAGCCTCTGCTAAAAGAGAAGCCACCTCAATAACAAGCCCATGCACCGCAACAAAGAGCAGCCCCCACTCGCCACAACTAGAGAAAGCCTGCACACAGCAACGAAGACCCAACGCAGCCAAAAGAAAAAAAAAAGAAAACACAAAACTTGAGTAGCTGTATTTCACACAGAGCAGATTTCAGAGGAAGGAAAATTCTCAGAGATAAAGAGAGGCATGACATGATGATAAAGGCATCGATTCTCCAAGAAGACATAACAACCCTTAGTGTGTGTGCGCCTAACAACAGAGTCCACATGCTAGAGACAAAAACTGATACAATTCCAAGGAAAAATGGATGAATCCACTATTAGAGACTTCAATATATCTCTATCAGAAATGACAGATCCTGGAGGCAAAAAGTGAGTAAGAACATAAATGAACTCAACAGTACCATCCATAACTGGATATAATTCACAACTACGGACGACGTCATCCAAAGACAGCAGCACACAGATTCCTCTCAAGTGCACATGGGACCATCACCAACAAAGACCATATCTTGGGCCATAAAACAAACCTTAATGAATTTAAAAGAATAGAAATCACAATGGATGCTCTTAGGCCACAGTGGAATTAATTGGAAATAACATAAAGGTAGCTGGAAAGTCCCCCAAGTACCTGTAAACAACAAACTTCCAAATAACAAATGGATCAAAGAAGAAATCTCCAGAGAAATAAAAAATATTTTGAACTTAATGAAAACGAAAATAACACTTATCAAAATTTGAGGGATGCAGGGCTTCCCTGGTAGCACAGTGGTTAAGAACCGCCTGCCCAGTGGTTAAGAATCTGCCTGGCAATGCAGGGGACACGGGTTCAAGCCCTGGTACAGGAAGATCCCATGAGCCATGGAGCAACTAAGCCCATGTGCCACAACTAATGAGCCTGCGAGCCACAACTACTGATGTCCGCGTGCCTAGAGCCCGTGCTCTGCAGCAAGAGAAGCCACCGCAATGAGAAGCCCATGCGCCACAATGAAGAGTAGCCCCTGCTCGCCACAACTAGAGAAAAGTCCGCACGAAGCAACGAAGACCCAATGCAGCCGAAAATAAAATAAACAAACTTTTTTTAAAATGTGAGGGATGCAGTGAAAGCAATGCTTAGAGGGAGAAAGCACTGAAAGGATATATTTAAAAAGAAGCAAGATCAAAAATCAATAATCTAAACCTCTACCTTAAGAAAGTAGAAAAAGGGCAAATTAAGGTAATCAGAAGAAAAAAATACTAAAATTTGGAACAGAAATCAATAAAATTTAAAACAGGAAATTGGTAGAGAACATCAACTAAACCAAAAGCTGGCTCTCTGAAAAGATCAATAAAATCATAGGCTAACTAGGAAAAAAATAGAGAAGACAGAAATTATTACTATCAGCAAAGAACTAGGGGATATCATTACACGTCTTATGGATGTTGAAAGGGTAATAATGGAATACTATAACTATACCCACAAATTTAATAACTTAGATGGAATGGCCCTATTCCTTGAAAGACAAAGCCTGCAAGAACTCACACAAGAAGAAATCGATAATCTGAACAGTCCTATATCTATGAAAGAAACTGAATGAACAATCAGTAACCTTCCAGGAACCTTGCTACACTGTTGGTGGCAATGAAAACTGGTGGAGCCACTATGGAAAACAGTATGGAGGGTACTCAAAAAACTTAAAACGGGGGCTTCCCTGGTGGCGCAGTGGTTGAGAATCTGCCTGCTAATGCAGGGGACACGGGTTCGAGCCCTGTTCTGAGAGGATCCCACATGCCACAGAGCAACTAGGCCCGTGAGCCACAACTACTGACCTGTGCATCTGGAGCTTGTGCTCCGCAACGAGAGGCCACGATAGTGAGGCCCACGCACCGTGATGAAGAGCGGCCCCCGCTTGCCACAACCAGAGAAAGCCCTCGCACAGAAATGAAGACCCAACACAGCAAAAATAAATAAATTAATTAATAAACTCCTACCCCCAACATCTTAAAAAACAAAAACAAAAAAACGAAAAAGAGAATTACCATATCATCCAGCAATTCCACTACTGGGCATATCTGGACAAAACTGTAATTCAAAAAGATACATACATCCTAATGTTCACAGCAGCACTATTTACAATAGCCAAGACATGGAAGCAACCTAAATTTCCATCGACAGATGAGTGGATAAAGACGATGTGGTACACATACAATGGAATATTACTTAGCCATAAAAAAGAATGAAATAAAGCCATTTGCAGCAACATGGATGGACCTAGAGACAATCATACTAAGTGAAGTAAACCAGACAAAGACAAATATCATATATCACTTATATGTAGAATCTAAAATAATAAATAAGTAAAAGAAAATAAAATATACAAATGAACGTATTTCCAAAATAGAAAGAGACTCACAGACATAGGAAACAAACTTATGGTTACCAAAGGGGAAAGGGGCGTGGAGAGAGGGATATATTAAGAAGTTGGGATTAACATATACACACTAGTATATATAAAATAGATAACCAACAAGGACCTACTGTGTAGCACAGGGAACTCTACTCAATATTTTATAATAACCTGTAAGAGTAAAGAATCTGAAAAAGATATGTATGTGTGCGTGTGTGTGTACAAAACTGAACTGCTGTGCTGTACACCTGAAACTGGGTTCACTGGTGAATTCTACCAAACATTTAAGGAAGAAATTAATTCTCTACAATTAGTTTCAGAGGACAGAAGCAGAGGGAATGTGCACTAACTCATTCTATGAGGTAAGCATTTCCTTAATAAGAAAACCAGACACAGACATTACAAGGAAACTATAGATCAGTCTCTCTCATAAACAGTGATGTAAAAATCCCAAACAAAATATTAACAAACTGGGGACTTCCCTGGTAGTCCAGTGGGTAAGACTCCAGGGGGGGCCCAGGTTTGATCCCTGGACGGGGAACTAGATCCCACATGCCGTAACTAAGAGTTTGCATATGCCACAACTAAGAAGCCCTCATGCCTCAAGGAAGATCCCATAAGCCACAACTAAGACCCAGTGCAGTCAAAATAAATAAATAAATATTTTAAAAAAATATTAACAAACTGAATCCAATAATATAGAAGAATTATACACCATAACTATGTGGTATTTATCCCAGGTATGCAAGGCTGGCTCAACATTCAAAAATCACTTCAGGGGACTTCCTTGGTGGTCCAGTGGTTAAGAATCCACCTTCCAATGCAGGGGACGTGGGTTTGATCCCTGATGAGGGAACTAAGATCCCACATGCCACAGGGCAACTAAGCCCACGCGCCACAACTACCAAGCCCGCGCGCCACAACTAGAGAGCCAGCATGCTCCAAACTACAGAGCCCATGTGCTCTGGAGCCCATGTACCACAACTAGAGAGCCCGTGGGCCGCAACTAGAGAGAAGCCCATGCGCTGCAACGAAAGATCCCACGTGTGGCAACTAAGACCCAACACAGCCAAAAATAATAATAAATTTTTTTTTTTTTTTTTTTTTTTCCCAGTACATGGGCCTCTTGGTGCTGTGGCCTCTCCCGTTGTGGAGCACAGGCTCCGGACGTGCAGGCTCAGAGGCCATGGCTCACGGGCCCAGCCGCTCCGCGGCATGTGGGATCTTCTGGGACCGGGGCACGAACCCATGTCCCCTGCATCGGCATGTGGACTCTCAACCACTGCGCCACCAGGGAAGCCCGATAAAATAATTTTAAAAAATCACTTCAACGGTCTAAAGAAGAAAAATCACAGCATATCAAAAGATTTTTCTAGATTTATTTGAAAAGGCAAGACTATGGCGACAGTAGTAAAAGGATCAGTGGTTGCCAGGGATTGGGGTTGGGGGAGGGGTGACTAGGAAGAGCACAGGGCATTTTTTAGGGCAGTGAACATGTTTCATAGGATACTATAAAGGTGGATGCATCTTTATCTAAACCCACAGAACATACATGCAAAGTCAACTGTGGACTGTGGGGGACGACCACATGTCAGTGTAGGTTCATCCACTGGAACAAACACACCACCATCTCATACGTCCAGGGGTCTGTAGGCCGGCAGGCCCAATTTACCATGTGCCGTTAACTGCCCACGGGCTTCTGGTAGCCCTCTTGGCGCTACAGAGCAGTAGCGCATCGCGACGGCCACTCCCTGGGCCCTGCTGGAGCCGAGGCCCTCCCAGGCCCTGAGACCGGGCTGCCGGCACCCGGCTGCCCTGATGCCTTGGGTTGCGCACGCAGCACCACACAGGCTCACCCCTCCAGAGGCCTCCTTCCTGAAATGAACTGGTGCCGGCAGGACAGAGGTGAACCAGTGCCCCTGGCTCCTCCCACGTGACGATGGTCTTGTGGACCCACAACACAGGTGGCACTCAGGAAATACCCAAAATACTGTAGCCACATGCAGCAGACGGCTTGTATTTACATGCTTTCCGTGGAGCTGCTGACCACTTGGCTGAGGAGTATTCGTTGACCAGCCAGGGAAGGGGCAGTTTCCCTGAAGGGGCCTTTCACTGCGTGTGGGTAGACAGCCCTGGCAAGGCTGCACAAAAGCATGGCAGAAATAGCCGAACAGAGCCCGGAATCCCCCAGTGTGTCTCCCGCCCCTCTCCAATGCCCTGGGATTAAGCGGATTCCAACGCTCTTACAACGTCTGCTTGTCTCATCTAAAATACGCTGCTTGGGCACTAGCCTTCTAATCTTCACACTCAGACGAGTTCATATGCGATTAGACGAGATGAGGTGTGTCAGTCATCAACCAAACATTGGAGGTGAATTACAACAAAGAGGCTGGATCCATTCGTGATTTGATCTGTGGTCTGACTAGGAAGAGCTTTCGGAGCCCCAGCCTCTTCCCTGCCCGGCCCAGCCTATGCGAATGGATAAGGAGGCCCACGAGTGCCATGTGTCCTGTGGGTGGCAAGATCAAACCTCATAAACGCCCAGCCACGACGGAGGCCCCACCAGCTCTTCCTCTGGCCACCTGCGAGAGCGTACACCTGCGTCCGTCTCCCCAGATTACCAACCATCTTCTGATCCTCTTGGTGCAAGTGGCATCATCTTGACAACCAAGCCCATCTTGGGTGGGGGACAGGGTTGATCCCCCTCCTAAAGGGCAACCATAAAACAGAAGAGAAAATGTTTGGGGGCTGAGAAACGGGTGTAGTATGGGCAATTTGGAGAAGATGAGGCCGAGACATCCAAGTGTATACGATTTCCAAAGTTTTCCGAAGCACAAGTCATAACAGAAAACCCTCGAGGCCACACAAGTGGAGACTAGCAAAAGTGACCAGACTGCCATCCCATGGGCAGCTAACAGCAATGAGTAAGGGAAAACTGACAGAATGCCATTTGCACTCCAAAAAAGCACACAGAATTAAAACAGAGTGATGCAGGGAGGCACACACCTGTCACTCACCTGACAGAGGAGGCCTGGCTGGGAGTCATGTTGAGTGGGGGCTGGTGTGAGGGATTCATCCAGGTCTTGGCCTGGCCGTTCTTCCGTGGATGTCCACTTTAGTAGGTTTAGGTGGGTGCTGCAATGGCTTATGCATTTTCTACAGACACTATATTTGACAATTAAATCCTAAGAAGTGTAGTCTTGGAGACAAGATGGCAGAGTAGAAGAACGTGAGCTCGCCCCCCTCATGAAAATACCAAAATCACAACTAACTGCCGAACAACCACTGACCAAAAACCGCTGGAACCTACCAAAAAAGTTGCCCTACATCTAAAGACAAAGAAGAAGCCACAAAGAGACAGTAGGAGGGGCGCAATCACGATAAAATCAAATTCCATACCCACCGGCTGGGCGACCCACAAACTAGAAAATATTTACACTGGAAAGGTCCGCACACAGGAGTGAAAGTTCTGAGCCTAAATCCGTCTCCCCAGCTTGGGAGTCTAGCATTGGGTGAGTGCCCAAACCAGCTGGACTTGAAGGCCACTGGGGTTTGTTTGATCACCGAAATTCCACACGACTGGGGGAAACAGAAGCTCTACTCTTGGAGGATGCACACAAGGTCTCGATTACACCAGGACACGGAGGGCAAAGCAGTGACCTCATAAGGGACTGGGCCAGACCTACCTACTGATGTTGGAGGATCTCCCGTGGAGGCGAGGGGCAGCTATGGCTCTCTGTGAGGAGAGAGACACTGGCAGTGTAAGTTCTGGGGAGTGACCATTGGCGTGAGCCTGCCTAGAGGCCAAGCTTTTCTCACCAACACCCGGCCCCACCCAACAGCCTGTAGGCTCCAGTGCTGGGATGCCTCGGGCCAAAGAACCAACAGGGCGGGAATACAGCCCTGCCCATCGGAAGACAGGCTGCCTAACGTCTTCCTGAGCCTACAGCTTCCCACTAAACACATCCCTTGACACGGCCCTGCCCACCAGAGGGACAAGACTCAGCTATACCCAGCAGTGGGCAGGAACCAGTCCCTCCTACCAGGAAGCCAGCACAAGCCCTTCGCCAGCCTCACCCACCAGGGGGCATACACCTGAATCAAGAACTACAATCCCAGGCTTCCCTGTTGGCGCAGTGGTTGAGAATCCGCCTGCCAGTGCAGGGGACACAGGTTCTAGCCCTGGTCCAGGAAGATCCCACATGCCGCAGAGCAACTAACCCCATGCGCCAGAACTACTGAGCCTGTGTGCCAGAACTACTGAGCCCGAGTGACACAACTATTGAAGCCCGTGCACCTAGAGCCCGTGCTCCGCAACAAGAGAAGCCACCGCAATGAGAAGCCCGCGCACCACAACGAAGAGTAGCCCCCGCTCGCCACAACTAGAGAAAGCCCATGGGCAGCAGCAAAGGCTCAACAGAGCCAAAGATAAAATTAATTAATTAATTAATTTTAAAAAAAGAACTACAATCCCGCAGCCTGTGGAATGGAAACCACAATCACAGCAAGTTAGACAAAATGAGACAGCAGAGGAACATGTCCCAGATGAAGGAACAAGATAAAAGCCCAGAAGAACAACTAAGTGAAGTGGAGGTAAGCAATTTACCCAAAACAGGATTCAGAATAATGATAGTAAAGATGATCCAAGATCTCAGAAAAAGAATGGAGGCACAGACCAAAAAAATACAAGAAATGTTTAACAAAGACCTAGAAGATCTAAAGAACAAACAGACATGAACAATACAATAACTGAAATGAAAAATAAACTAGAAGGAAACAATAACAGAATAAATGAGGCAGAAAACAAGATAAGTGAGCTGGAAGACAGAATAATGGAAATCACTACCCTGGAACGGAATAAAGAAAAAAGAATGAAAACAAATAATGACAGTCTAAGAGACCCTGTAGAACAACATTAAACACACCAAAATTCCTTCCCATTATAGGGGCCCCAGAAGGACAAGAGAGAAAGGACCTGAGGAAATATCTGGAGAAATAATAGCTGAAAACTTCCTTATCACAGGAAAGCAAGCACAGAGAATCCCAGGCAGGATAAACCCAAGGAGGAACAGGCCAAGGCACATATTAATCAAATTTACAAAAACTGGGACTTCCCTGGTGGTCCAGTGGCTAAGACTCCATGCTCCCAATGCAGGGGGCCCAAGTTTGATCCCTCGTCGGGGAATTAGATCCCACATGCCACAACTCAGAGTTCACATGCCACACTAAGGGTTTGCATGCCACAACTAAGAGTTCACATGCCACAACTAAGAGTTCACATTCCACAACTAAAGATCCTGCATGCTGCAACTCAAGATTTCACATAACACAACAATGATCGAAGATCCTGCGTGCCGCAACTAAGACCCAGCACAGCCAAATAAATAAATAAAATTTCTTTTAACTTACAAAAATTAAAGCCAAGAAGAACATACTAAAAGCAACAAGGGAAAAGCAACAAATAACATACAAGGGAATCCACAGAAAGTGACAGGGTGATTTTCCAGCAGAAACACTACAGGCCCAAAGAAAGTGGCACAATATATTTAAAATTATGAACAGGAAAAACCTACAACCAAGAATACTCTACTCAGCAAGGCTCTCGTTCAGATTCAACGGAGAAATCAAAAGCTTTGCAAACAAGCAAAAGCTACGAGAATTCAGCACCACCAAACCAGCTTTACAACAAATGCTAAAGGAACTTCTCTACGTGGAAAAGAAAAGGCCAAAACTACAAACAAGAAAGTTACAAATGGGGAAGCTCACCACTAAAGGCAAACATACAGCAGAGGTAGGAAATCATCCATACACAAATATGATATCAAACCCAGCAATCGTGAGAAGAGGAAAGTACAAATACAGGATACTGGAAATGCATTTGAAATTAAAAGACCAGCAACTGAAAACAATCTTGTATGTATATAGACTGCTATATCAAAACTCCATGGTAACCTCAAACCGAAAATCTACAATAGATACACACACACACACAAAAGAATAAGGAATCCAAACACAACACTAAAGTTAGCCATCAAATCACAAGAGAACAAAAAAATCCTACAAAAACAAATCCAAAACAATCAACAAAAATGGCAATAAGAACATACAAATCGATAATTACCTTCAAAATAAATGGATTAAATACTCTAACCAAAAGATACAGATGGTCTGAATGGATACAAAAACAAGACCCGTACATATACTGTTTACAAAAGACCCACTTCATATCTAGGGACACATACAGATTAAAAGTGAAGGGATGGAAAAAGGTATTCCACACAAATGGAAATCAAATGAAAGCTGGAGTAGCAATACTCATATCGGACGAACAGACATTAAAATAAAGACTGTTACAAGAGACAAAAAAGGATACTACATAATGATCAAGGGATCAATCCAAGAAGAAGATATAACAATTGTAAATATATATGCATACCACAGAGAAGCACCTCAATATATAAGGCAAATGCTAACGGCCATCAAAGGAGAAATTAACAGTAACTCAGTAATAGTGGGGAACTTTAACACCTCACTTTCATCAAAGGACAGATCATCCAGATAGAAAACCAATAAGGAAACATAGGCCTTAAATGACATATTAGACCAGATGGACTTATTATTTATTTATACATTGAGTCTTTTTAATGCTTATTTATTTGGCTGCGATGGGTCTTCATTGCTGCGCATGGGCTTTCCTTAGTGGCAGCGAGCGGGGGTTACTCTTGATTGTGGTGCTTCTCACTGCAGGCTTCTCACTGCAGTGGCTTCTCTTGTTGTGGAGCACGGGCTCTAGGTGCAGGGGGCTTCAGTAGTTGTGGCACGCGGGCTCAGTAGTTGTGGCTCACAGGCTCTAGAGCACAGGCTCAGTAGTTGTGGCGCATGGGCTTAGGTGCTCCGCAGCATGTGGGATCTTCCCAGACCAGGGCTCAAACCAGTGTCCCCTGCATTGGCAGGCGGATTCTTAACCACTGCACCACCAGGGAAGTCCCTAAATCAGATGGACTTAATTGATATTTACAGAGCATTCCAACCAGAAGCAGCAGAATACACATTCTTCTCAAGTGCATATGGAACATTCTCCAAAATAGAACACATGCTGAGCCACAAAGCAAACCTCGGTAAATTTGTGAAACTGAAATCATATCAAGCATCTTTTCCGATCACAACGGTATGAGATTATAATTCAACAAGAAAAAACTGTAAAAAACACAAACACATACAGGCTAAACAATATGCTACTAAACAACAAATGGATCACTGAAGAAATCAAAGCAGAAATCAAAAATACCTAGAGACAAATGAAAACGAAAACACGATTCAAAACTTACAGGACGCAGCAAAAACAGTTATAAGAAGGAAGTTTATACCAATACAGTTGTACCTCAGGAAAGAAGAAAAATACCAAATAAACAACCTAACATTACACCTAAAGCAACTAGAGAAAGAAGAACAAGCAAAACCCAAAGTTAGTAGAAGGAAAGAAATCATCAAGATCAGAGTAGAAATGAATGAAATTAAAGACAAAGAAAGTAATAGAAAAGATCAATGAAACTAAAAGATGGTTCTTTCAAAAGATAAACAACAAAACTGATAAACCTTTAGCCAGACTCATCCAGAAAAAAATGGAGAGGGCTCAAATCAAAAAAATTAGAAATGAAAATGGAGAAGTTACAACAGAATACCACAGAAATACAAAGGATGGTAAGAGACTACTACAAGCAACTATATGCCAATAAAATGGACAACCTAGAAGAAATGGACAAATTCTTAGAAAAGTACAATATCCCAAGACTGAACTAAGAAGAAATAGAAAATATGAACAGAAAAATCGCAAGTACTGAAATTGAAACTGTGATTTAAAAACTCCCAACAAACGAAAAGTCCAGGACAAGACTGTTTCACAGGTGAATTCTATCAAATATTTAGAGAAGAGTTAAGGCCTATGCTTCCGAAACTATTCCAAAACACTGCAAAGGAAGGAACACTCCCAAACTCACTTTATGAGGCCACCATCACTCTGATACCAAAACCAGACAGAGATACCACAACAAAAAGAAAACTGCAGGCCAATATCACTGCTGAACACACACACAAAAACCCTCAACAAAATACTAGCAAACTGTGGGAATTCCCTGGCGGTCCAGGGGTTAGGACTCCATGCTCTCACTGCTAAGGGTCTGGGTTTGATCTCTGGTCAGGGAACTAAAACCCCATAAGCCACGCAGCATGGCCAAAATAAAAAAATGCTAGCAAACCAAATCCAACAATACATTACAAGGATCATACACCATGATCAAGTGGGATTTACCCCGGGGATATAAGGATTCTTCAATATCTGCACATCGATCACTGTGATACACCACTTTAACCATCTGATCATCTCAATAGATACAGAAAAGGTTGTTGACAAAATTCAAAACCAATTTATGATAAAAACTCTCCCGAGAGTGGGCATAGAGGGAACATACCTCAACATAATAAAGTCCATATATGACAAATCCACAACTAACATCACACTCAATGGTGAAAAGCTGAAAGCATTTCCCCCAAGACAAGGATGTCCACTCTCATCACTTTTACTCAGCATAGTTTTGGAAGTTCTGGCCATGGAGTGGTTAAGAATCCGCTTGCCAATGCAGGGGACACGGGTTCAAGCCCTGCTTCGGGAAGATCCCACATGCCGCGGAGCAATGCTATACACTAACAACAAAAGATCAGAAAGAGAAATTAAGGAAACAATTCCATTTACCATCACATCAAAAAGAATAAAATACCTAGGAATAAACCTACTTAAGGAGGCAAAGACCTGTATTCTAAAAACTATGAGATGCTGATGAACGAAACTGAACATGACACAAACAAATGGAAAGATATACCATTTTCTTGGATTGACAGAATCAATATTGTCAAAATGACTATACTACCCAAGGCAATCTACAGATTCAATGCAATCCCTATCAAATTACCAATAGGATTTTTCACACAACTAGAACAAAAAATTTTTTAATTTGTATGGAAACACAAAAGACCCCAAATAGCCAAAGCAATCATTGGGTCAACAAAAAACGGAGCTGGAGGAATCAAGCTCCCTAACTTCAGACTATGCTACGGAGCTACTGTGATCAAGACAGTGTGGTACTGATGCAAACAAAGAAATACAGATCAATGGAATGAGACAGAAAGCCCAGAGATAAACCCACGCACCTATAGTCAATTAATGTACAACAAAGGAGGCAAGAATATACAATGGAGAAAACAGTCTCTTCAATATGTGGTGCTGGGAAAACTGGACAGCTGCATGTAAAAGAATGAAATTAGAACAATCTCTAACAACATACACAAAAATAAACTCAAAGTGGATTAAAGACCTAAATGTAAGACCAGACACTATAAAATTCTTAGAGGAAAGCATAGGCAGAACACTCCTTGACATAAATCGCAGCAGTATCTTTTTTGATCCATTTCCTACAGTAATGAAAATAAAAACAAAAAGAAACAAATGGGACCTCATTAAACTCAAAAGCTTTTGCACAGCAAAGGAAACCATAAACAAAACAAAAAGACAACCCACAGAATGGGAGAAAATATTTAGAAACAATGCAACCAGCAAGGGATTAATCTCCAATATTTATAAACAGCTCATGCAGCTCAATATCAAAAAAACAAACACCCAATCAAAAAACAGGCAGAAAGGGACTTCCCTGGCAGTCCAGTGGTTAAGATCTCGCCTTCCAATGCAGGGTGGTGGGTTCGATCCCTGGTCAGGGAGCTAAGATCCCACATGCCTCATGGCCAAAAAAACCAGGGCATTAAACAGAAGCAATACTGTAACAAATTCAATAAAGACTTTAAAAATGGTTCACATCAAAAAAAAAAATCTTAAAAAAAAAGAATAGGCAGAAGACCTAAATAGACATTTCTCCAAAGAAGACACACAATGGCCAAGCGGCACATGAAAAGATGCTCAACATCGCTAATTATTAGAGAAATGCCAATCAAAACTACGAGATACACCTCACACCAGTCAGAATAGCCATCATCAAAATGTCTACAAATAATAAATGCTGGAGAGGGTGTGGAAAAAAGGGAACCCTCCTACTCTGTTGGTATTAATGTAAATCTGTACAGCCACTATGGAGAACAGTATGGAGGTTCCTTAAAAAACTTAAAATAGAGCTAGCATATGATCCAGCAATCCTACTCTTGGGCATATATCTGGAGAAAACCATGCTTTGAAAGAATACATCACCCCAGTGTTCACTGCAGTGCTGTTTACAATAGCCAAGACATGCAAGCAACCTAAATGTCCGTCAACAGATGAATGGATAAAGATGTGGTACCTATATACAATGGAATTTTTCAGCCATTAAAAAGAATGAAATAATGCCATTTGCAGCAACATGGATGGACCTAGAGATTGTCATACTAAGTGAAGTAAATCAGACAGAGAAAGACAAATATATGATAACACTCATATGTTGGATCTTATTTGAAAAAATGATACAAATGAACTTATTTACAAAACAGAAACAGACTCACAGAATTCGAAAACAAACTTATGGTTACCAAAGGGTAAACCTGGGGGTTGGGATAAATTAGGAGCTTGGGATTAACATACACACAGTACTCTAACACAACAATGTAAAGCAACTATAGTCCAATAAAAATTAATTAATTAAAAAAAATAACACACTACTAAATAGAAAATAGAGAACCAACAAGACCACCGGGAACTCTACTCAATATTCCATAACAGGGCTTCCCTGGTGGTGCAGTGGTTAAGAATCCGCTTGCCAATGCAGGGGACACGGGTTCAAGCCCTGCTTCGGGAAGATCCCACATGCCGCGGAGCAATGAAGACCCAACGCAGCCAAAAATAAATAAATAAAATTTTAAAATATATATTCCATAATAACCTAAATGGGAAAAGAAATTGAAAATAAATAGATATAGGTATATGTATAACTGAATCACTTTGCCATACATCTGACACTATCACACTGTAAATCAAATACAGTCCAACATGAAATAACTCTAAGTATTACATATGGAAGATCCACAAAGAATTTGAATCAGAGAATAAGCTTATAATCAGAGTATAGGGTTTTGGGTAAGTTTCCAGAAATGCAATACAAAAACAGATCTTGGTGCACTGTAAATCACTAGTAACAGCAGCTAAAAGACATTTTTAGAAGATAACCTAGACTATTAAAACTAACTTTAATGGCACCTTTTCAATTTGTTAGAAATTTTAAGTCCTAAAGTATGTCTGCGAAACAATACAAAATTTATATAGTGATCTCTACCCCGGGCTCCTGGCACAGAGCTCTTAAAACCCTTGTAAATCCCTAAGCGATAAAAGCACCAGGAGCATCTTTTGTTCTGTGGAGGCAACTGGGTGGGCTCCTGGATGGGCTGGTCAGCAGAAAGACTGCGCCATGATTGGAAGCTTGGGCTTTTTAGCGCCACCCCCCAACCTCCAGAGAGGGGCGAGGGGCCGGAAACGGAGTGAATAAGCGATCACGCCTGTGTGAAGAAGCCTCCATAAAATCCCAGTAGCAGGGGGTTCTGAGAGCTTCAAGGTGAACACATCCACACCAGGAGGGTGACACACCCCAAATCCAAGGGCACAGAAGCTCCTGCACTCTGGACCCTCCCAGACCTCGCCCTGTGTGTCTCTTCATCTGGACGTCCGTGTGTATCTTTTATCGTATCTTTCACTAAACTGGTAAACATAAGCAGATGTTTCCCTGAGTTCTGAGAACCACTCTAGCAAATTAACTGAACCTGAGAAGGGGGTTATGGGGAACTCTGATCTGTAGCCAAGTCAGACAGAAGTTGTGGGCAACCTAGGGACCAACTACTTTCGATTAGCATCTAAAGTGGGGGGACGGTCCTTAGGGACTGAGCCCTTAACCTGTGGGGTCTGACACTGTCTCCAGGTGGATGGTGTCAGAACTGAATTGGGTGGTAGGACACCTGGTTGGTGTCACAGAATTGCTGGCTCTGGGAAACCCCTATAGCTCTGGTGACTGGAAGTATCAAAAGCGAAATGTTCTGTGTGAAAGTAAAACAGACAGACACAGTGCGGAGAGCTGTAGTTTGTTCCAAGGCAATCTCTAATGAAGGACATAAGATGATCTTTTTTTCCTTTTCGGCCGCACCACTTGGCTTGCGGGATCTTAGTTCCCTGACCAGAGATCAAACCCGGGCCCCCTGCAGTGGAAGCTCGGGGTCTTAACCGCTGGACCGCCAGGGAAGTCCCTGAAACGATCTTAATGGGAAAATTATAAAGTGTTACCGAACGACATCAAAGTAGAAAGAAAGAGAGAGCACGTGTTCTCGGAAAAGAGACGCAATGCCATCATGATAGCAACTCTCCGAAACAGATGCAGAGTGTTCACAAAATTCCATTACATCCAAGACCAGGTCGGGTTTTTTGGTTTGTTTATGAAAAACTACTTCTAAAAACTGAAATGAGAGCCAAATGTCTAAGAATAGCCAAGTTTCCGACAGAACAAGGTGGAAGAACTTTCCCTAAAACACATCAAAGCATTTAAGTCCGGACAGTAGTTGGGGCCACACAGCAGTAGCAGGAGGAGGGGCTCACAGACCTGGGGAAAGAATGGACATGAGGCAGGAATCCCCTCCAGCGCAGGCACTGGCCCACAGGGTGATGACAAACAGCTGTCTACGGGCGGGTGGGGTAGGGGGGTGGGTAACACTGTCAATGTTATGTATTATAATCCATTTAATGCAGATTTTTGGGGGGGTTTTTTTGGCTGAGCCCCGAGGCATGAGGGATCCTAGTTTCCTGACCAGGGATCGAATCCGCACCCCCTGCAGTGGAAGCATGCCGTCTTAACCACTGCACAGCCAGGGAAGTACTTTCAGAAGTTAAAGGCAAGTGTCCCACGACTTCTGTATACAGATTTTTCTTATATAAGGAAAATAAAAAAGAAGATACAAAGGAGGAGATTGACCAGTTCATTTCTGTTAACCCTGAGTCCATTCACCAGCACGGAATAAAGGGGATGAAAAGATAAACCACACACGGGGAGAAAATATTGGCAGTGCCTGCAAACGAAAAAGGATTCAAGGCCAGAGCATCTAAAGAAAACTGAAGAAATTAATAAACATACAAATACACACATCACACAGAAGAGGAACCACCACACTCTCGTCCGGTAAGAACCCTACGTAACCACGAAGAGACCCTGGCTCCCACTCGAGGTGGACAAACATTTATCGAAGTCACTCAGCGACGGGGACCACGAGGAGGAAATAAACAGGCGGGCAAGAATACATGCCAGACACGACCAGCATTTTCTGAGTAAATTTAAACTTATCCATAAGCTACGAAGCCACGCTTTTTTCTCTGAAGTGCAGAAACTCAAGTCGCATCGCGCAGTTGGTGATAAAAACAAGAATGACTGTCGCAGCATTGCTAACTAACCAAAAAATGCACTTGGGGAATTCCCTGGCAATCCAGAGGTTAGGGCTCTGCGCTTCTACTGCAGGGGGCCCGGGAACTAAGATCCCACAAGCCATGGTGCAGCCAAAAAAAGAAAAAAACACTTGGAAGAACCCAGGCAGCAAAGGCACTGGAACACGAGTCAATGGGGAGAGCTGAGCCTCAGACACCAGCACATGTGAAACAGACTGGGGCTGAGAAACCCCAGAGAAACTTGTGTGTGACATTACTGGTGATTTACGAACTAACGTTCACTTATTGGAAACTGAAGGGGCAAAATCAGACGACACACTGCTTGGTGATAAGAGATGGTAAAGGTATGAATAATAACAAAGAATCAGGACAGAGGTCACCTTGGCAACAGGAGGGAGAGAAGATGTGGGAGAAGCACAGGAGATGCGGAGATGCCAACAGGCACCAGGGCCTACCTGTACACCTGGGGGGGTGAGTCCACAGGTGTTTATATTGTTATTATGAATGTTGCAGCAAAACAGAAACAAGCAAACAGGCCTGAAAGAGATAAGCAACCTTGGTTATTCTTTAGCTGTTACTACTAACAAACACTTGTAGCTAGACTTGTCCTTCACAAAGCTGATTACTCTAGGAATCCACATGAATTACACTCTGCACCTGGCATTCTTCTCCCCCTGCACTCCCTTGTAGCGCTCTTTATTTCAGAAAGAAGGTCACAGGCCTATAACTTCCGGGATACCAGACCCGGTTGCCAGGCTGCCTAACACCAGCTGTGACCATTTTGAAATAATGCAAGAAAAAAATGCAAGACCTTCACAACTTTGATCCTTATCACCTTCCCCAGACCGAGAGTCCTGAGTATAAAAAACTCCTCTCTACCCTCTCGAGGGGGGCACAGTTCTTGAGGCGCTAGCCTACTGTGTTCCCGCCTTTGCCTGGCGAAGAATCAAGCTATTCTTTCTTTTCTTCAAAACTCTCTGTCTCCATATTTCTGTTCCGCATCGGTGCACAGAGAGCCAAGATTATTTTGGCATCATTAACTTAATGGAAAAGTCACACGATTTAAGAACAGCCCCACGGCAAGCACAGTACACCTCAGAGAGGACACACTACCCCCAGCACTACTGGAAGTGGATCCCCTCCCCGCACGATCATGGCATCAACAGCTCCTCCTGTGGTAGTTCCACGGTCTGGAGGCCACCTGCATGGGGTGAGGGGGGCAGCAAGACCCCAGGGCACCTCCCTTCACCTCCCTCGCAGGCTCAGCTTTGCGTTCAGCTTGTCCCCCACCCCAGGTGATGCCCCTGCTTCATGCTCCGTGGGTCATTTACAGGAGACAAAGACCCTCCTCCCAGAGTGTGAATGGGAGCCTGCAGGATCCCTGCTTCCACCTGTGTTCACGGATAACGTAAAGGAGGGAAATTCTAGGGCACTTTTATGGTTTTAAGAACTGGATCCTGCTTATTCCTTTCAGAAGACAGGTATTGAGAGAGGCTGGGACCTGGGACCCTTTGCTGCAGTGCTTGCACCTGGACAACCATCTCCTCCAGCAACAGATGCAAAGAAACTCTGAGGGACTAAAAATAATTGCACGCATGCGCAGTGGGGGCAAATTAAGAACGATACAAAAAGGCCAAAACCCAACTGCCACTTCCGAGGTATGGGAGCAAAAGCAGGGTCCTGTGCATGATCCCCGCACACGGTACCACCAAGGGGGTGGCCAGACCATCTAAGCCACCTCTCCGGCCCAACCCAACCACCTACCCCCACCCTCACCCCGTTTAAGGGACCAGCCCGCCCCTCCTCCTGGATCCAGCAAAGGCACCAGTTACTTGTTCTCGCTCCCTTGTTCCTGCTACAGCAGGAACTTCAATAAAGCCTTGCCTGAACTCTTCACCTGGCCTGATCAATTTCTACTGATTAAGGGCTCCAAGAACCCAGGTTGGTAACAGTTATCAGCTAATACCCTCACGGTAACACACTGTAAATTAATCAGAATTGAACACTAGTTGCTTTTACAGGTCACATTTTACAGAATTTTCATTAATTTGAATGCCACGTGTTAACAGGAAATGGAACAGGACCGGAGCGTCAGGAACTCTGTACGTTGTATGGAAGAGTCACTATTATTTTTATAAAGACATGAATCCACCTCTTTGTCGACCTTATTTCAGTGTACTGTCAAGTTTAACAGTGTAATAGCCACTTACCTTACCAGGAAAAGTGAGTTCAGCAATAGAGGAAGTAACTGCAATCTATGACGGACCACCGGCAAATCCAGAGAATAATCAAAGGGCGCTTACTATTATAGGGAAAAGGAGTAGTTTGGAGGGGCTGCAATAACCGAGGAGTCCATTGGAGGAGCTGGGCGTCCAAAATATGGCGGCTTCTCAGTGGCTGGGCTGTCCTGGCCCAGAGAGGTTTTCTTTCTGCTGGGTAGTAAGATGCGCCTTCCGGTTGGAGATGTAGAGGGTGGTCTCTACCTGTTTGGAGTAATTGATGAAGCTTGGGGAGAGGGAGGGGGACGCAGAGAGCTCTCCCTATAGACCAATTTCCACTCCAACTTTAGCTGAGGTTTCTTCAATTAATTCCAGAGAACTTTCCGCATTTTCCCTACAACTGCAGTGGAAGACAGGACATTCCTGAGACCCTTCCCAGAACAACACGAGTCGAAACAACACGTTCCGAGCCAGGAGACCAAGAACAGACTTGAGGAACTTACTGCTCTAAGTGGAAGAAGAGGGGGAAAGGATCCGTTATTCTACCTTTACTGAAAACAGAGGCCAGAGTGAAAGCAGAACCGTCAGGTCCAGGGCGGGTCCCCTGCAGCCACCACAACCGCCCTCCCCAAGTCCTGTCCTCCCTCCGACCCCACACAGCAAAGGACTCGGGGCGAGACCCCCGCGTGGGGACGGTACAGGACGCCAGGACCCCACCCCGGGGCGGAGGGCTTATTGGGGTGGAGACTAGTAGGGGGAGCGGGCAGGGAGACCCAGGACCCCATCAGCTTCCAGGGGGTTCCCTGCCGGTTCGAACCAGCCCCTCCTGGTCTCCGGCCCCGGCTCGGGCACTCACCATCTCCGCCTCGCTCTGAGCTCTCCCCGGCGTCATGCCAGCGGCCCGAGACTTGGGCAGGTGAGAGCGACGGGGAACGTACACCTGAGGCTGCGCGGGGCAGACGGCGTACAGCCTGTCCCTGGCACAGAAATTGCGCCCGCCCCCGGCCTTAATTGGACAGTAATCCTTGCCCCGCCCCCACGCTCAATCCTCCTCACCACATCCTACTCCGATTGCAGGTTGTCCGGACCCCGCCCAGTCGCCGCTGATTGGACGTTTTAAGCAGACCCCGCCCCTACTCCTGAGTGACAGGCCATAAGGACACGCGTAGCTGATCTGCTCGCTTGGGACTTGGGCTCCCAGCTTGGCCGACCCTGTGGCATCTGCCCACAGCTGGGCTGCTCCCTTGTGTCCTCCTCCTGCACCTGGTAGTCCAGATTCAATTTCCCCGCGGATCGCTACATATCCGGAGTGAGGAGGAGAAAAGGCGGGACAATGCAAGGGCCAAGGTCACTGTGGAAATGTTCCCTTTAAAAACAAAGACTCGCAGTTAACATCACCACGTGCAAAGCAGGTTCACCTTTGACACGGGAAAGCCCCGCCCTTCGTCCCCTCCCCCTCTGCCCACAGCTGGGCGGCTCTCCGGTGTCCTCCTCCTGCACCTGGAAGTCCAGACTCAGTTTCCCCGCGGATCGCTCCATATCCGGAGTGAAGATGAGAAAAGGCGGGACACGGCAAGGGCCGAGGTCACCGTGGAAATGTTCCCTTTAAGAACAAACTCGCAGTTACATCACCACATGCAAGGCAGGTTCACGTTAGGTTTTGAAGTGTGACCTTTGACACGGGAAAGCCCCGCCCTTCGTCCCCTCCCCCGCCTCTGGGGCTTGAGATCAGCAACCTAAGGGCCAAGGACCTTTCCCCCGTGGGAAGTCGCACCCCGAGGCCCCAGCGGGCGTGCAGAACTCGTCTCAGCACATCCACAGTTGTGAGATGCCACAGTTCTCAGGTGTGCATTTTAAACTGCAAGGAAATGTTTTTTAGATCCATTTTTTAGTGTGTCGCTAGAAAATTCTGAAATACAAAAAGGCTGTGATATCCCTAAAGCAACTTATTTTAACTGACATAAGAAAAAGCAAGAAAAGCTTAAATAAGTTTCCATTGGACCTGAAAACTCTTAATATTCTGATTAAATTAGGCGAAAACACTTAATAGCATTTCATATGACTGCTCATTTCAGAAAATACCCTTCATGAATATTGCTGATTTGTAAAACTGTTGTCTTCCCAGGGACCTCGAGGGAAGGTTGTTTGGTTTTCTTAAAGGAGCTGGTGTCCACCAGTTTGTCAGCCAGGGTGTCTGTATTCTTCGCTTGTGGCAGGGTCTTGCTTGCCAAGGGGGTTAATAACCTCTGGGTCTCTGGAATGGGAAATAGTTCTTGCAGCGATTCTTGACTGATTTGAGTACGTGTGACATTTTTTTTATTTGTTGATACGAATCGTTGTCATCTCTTGTTGGAGTAGCAGTTCTTGAGGTGGAATACAAAGGCTTTTTGGAAGCAGGGAAGTTACTGGGTAAACTTGAGGATGGAAGGTCAGTTATCTGCTGGCCTACTGGCCTGAGAGTTACAGGGAGAGGACAGAGGGCTGAGCTAGAGACGTCTGAGGGGTGGTTATTGTTTTGGTTTGTTAATGGAATGGAGCTAGTTTTTAAACTCTTAAAATTGTCGTGATTTTTTAATGAAAAGTAGATTTGGGTTGTTATTAATTTCTATAAGGGGTACCTTTTGGTTAGGGGAAATAGAACCGAATTGCTAGCGTGCAAGTTTAGCTTGAACAATAAAAATTGAGAATATTTCATTTTGTGTTTCGGAGAGTATTCTGTATGAGGGAGATGTTTGTTTCCCTATGTAAGGCATAAGCCAAAGATCAGTTTTGTCCATTGCTGGAGAAAGAATCAAAGAAATGGAGCAGTGTTCCCCAAGGGGCGCTGCTTGTCTGATCTTGAGAGTGCCAGCGTAGACAGCAGCTTTCTGATCTAGAGTTCTTCAGATTCGCAAATGGACAGTGGTTTCAAGACTTGACGCTGATGCCAGAGTCTAATATGAGTGATGGTTACACTGTACTTGGTAGACGGGATCCCAGCTAAGTGAGGTGGTGTGAATAGTTAGTAGATGCCCTGCAGTCACTGCACGGTAACAACACAGCGCCGTCTGCCAGGTAAAGCGGCAAATTACTCTTTTGAGTTTATTGGAAACGTCTTCTGTTGATGAAGCTTCTAGGGGAAGATGTGCTTCGACATTTGACAGGCTTTTTAAAGTGGGTCACCTTCCCCTACAATCTCTCCTGGTTTGTTACTTTCTGTAGACAAAGAAAATCAGTTGATATTTTTAAAAAATTAATTTATTTATTTTTGGCTGTGTTGGGTCTTCGTTGCTGCCCACGGGCTTTCTCTAGTTGTGGCGAGCGGGGGCTACTCTTCGTTGCGGTGCGCAGGCTTCTCATTGCGGTGGCTTCTCTAGTTGCGGAGCACGGGCTCTAGCCCCGCGGGCTTGAGTAGTTGCAGCACATGGGCTCAGTAGTTGTGGCTGGCGGGCTCTAGAGCGCAGGGTCAATAGTTGTGGCGCACGGGCTTAGTTGCTCCGCGGCATGTGGGATCTTCCTGGACCAAAGGTCGAACTCATGTCCCCTGAATTGGCAGGCGGATTCTTAACCACTGCGCCACCAGGGAAGCCCCTTCAATTGGTCATTTGAAGCATTTAGTTTGAATGTGGCATTTTGTACCTAATTCTTTTGGCAAAACACAGGTCTATTTATAAGCATTTTTATATTTTCTTTCTTAAACATGGCTTGTGTATTTCTGCTATAAAATACAGCAATAACTGGGAAGTTCTGCAAGGTGTGTTCTTAAGCACAGGGTCTGTATCATGTGAGGGTGAATAAAGTTCACAGAAATTAAAAAAAAAAAAACCCTCCAACTTGAGATGGAGTAAAAAACTATAAACTTCTATACCGTTGACCAGAAAATTCATTTTCTGTTTCATTTTCTGTTCCACCTGCTTTTGTTGCAAAAACTCGTATATATCCTTGCTTCTCCCACCCTTCCTCTTCAGAGCAGTCTCTCAGAGTTATTTGAGATGCTGTCTCCCGGGCCTGAAGTCCTACGAATTTCCACCAAATAAAATATAATTCTCAACTTTTAGGTTGTGCATTTTTTTTTAGTTGACAATAGCCTGTATCTTCATTTTCTTTAATTATCCCCAAGTGTTCTCTATAGCTGGTTGTCCTAACCAAGACCCAACACAAACCATTTGTTGCATCTTCTTTTTTTATTTTTAGAGTATTAAACAGTAAAATTGATTTAATTCTTTCAGCGTGCAGTTCTATGAATTTTAGTATAAGGATAGTGTTTAGTGTCAGCAGAGCTGAATTGTGCGCCCCCCAATTCATTTGTTAAAGCCCTGACCCCCCAACATCTCAGAATGTGACTATATTTGGAGATGGGGATCTTCAAAAAGGTGATTAGGTTAAAATGAGATCCTAATCCTCATTTTATTTTTTTCCCAACCTTTTTTTTTTTTTTTTCTGGCCACGCCCCGAGGCATTTGGGATCTTAGTTCCCAGACTGGGTATTGAACTCGAGGGGCCCAGGCAGTGAAAGTGCTGAGTCCTAACCACTGGACCACCAGGGAATTCCCCTAATCCTCATTTTACTCCAACACTAATCCAATCTGACTGGTGTCCTCATAAGAAGAGATTAGGGGACACACACACACACACACACACACACACACACACAGACTCAGAAGGACAACCACATGAGGACACAGGGAGAAGGGGAGAATACAGCCAACTACAGGCCAAGGTGAGACCTCAGAAAGAACCAACACTGCTGACACCTGGATCTTAGAAGTCTGAACTTCTAAGCCTCTAGAATTGGAAGAAAAATAAACTTCTATTGTTTAAGCCACCAGTCTGTGGTATTTTGCTATGGCAGCCCCAGCAAATTAATACATCTAGTAATCAAGACAGTGTTGTATTGCCATAAGGACAGTTGAATCAATCAATGGAATGGAATTTAAAAATCCAGTGGTAGACCCTGCATATATGCTCAATTAATTTTGCCAAAAGTCAATTCAAGGTAGAAATGGTTCTGGAACACCTGGAAATCCATATAAAAATAAACTCTAATCCCAATTTCACACTATAAACAAAAATTATTTTGAGATGGATTATAGATCTAAATGCAAAAGCTAAAGTACAAAGCTTTTTATTTATTGAAGTACCGTTGATTTACAACTATAGTTGTAAATAGTTTTAGTTTCTGGTGTACAACAAAGTGATTCAGTTATACATATCTATCTATCTATATTCTTTTTCAGATTCTTTTCTCTTATAGGTTATTACACATTTATTGAGTATAAAATTCCCTGTGCTATAGAGCAGGACCTTCTTGTTTATCTATTTCATATATAGTAGTATCTGTTAATCCCAAACTCCTAATTTATACCACCTTTCCTCTTTGGTAACCATAAGTTTGTTTTCTATGTCTGTGAGGTTATTTCTGTTTTGTAAATAAGTTCATTTATATCATTTTTTAAGATTCAACATATAAGTGATATCATACGGTATTTGTCTTTCTCTGTCTGGCTTACTTCACTTAGTATGATAATCTCTAAGTCCATCCATGTTGCTGCAAATGGCATTATCTCATTCTTTTTTTTATATATATATATATATATATATATCTCACATCTTCTTTATCCATTCATCCGTCAATGGACACTTTGGTTGCTTCCATGTCTTAGCTATTGTAAATAATGCTCCTGTGAACAATGGGGTGCATGTATCTTTTCAGATTAGAGTTTTTTTGTCTTTTCCGGTTATATGCCCAGGAGTGGGATGGCTGGATCATATGGTAACTCTATTTTTCATTTTTAAAGGAACCTCCAGGGACTTCCCTGGTGGTCTAGTGGTTAAGACTCTGTGCTCCCAATGCAGGGGACCCGGGTTCCATCCCGACAGGGAACTAGATCCCGAATGCATGCCGCAACTAAAAGTCCGCAAGCCACAACTAAAGATCCCGCATGCCACAACGAAGGTCCCTTGTGCCAAAACTAAGACCCGGTGCAGCGAAATAAAAACAAACAAATAAATAAATATTTAAAAAAATAATAAAGGACCCTCCATACTGTTCTCCATAGTGGCTGTACTAATTTACATTCCCACCAAGAGTGTAGGAGGGTTCCCTTTTCTCCACACCCTCTCCAGCATTTATTGTTTGTAGATTTTCAGATGATGGCCATTCTGACTGGTGTGGGGTGATACCTCATTGCAGTTTGTTTTGTTTTGTTTTTTGTGGGTTTTTTTGCGGTACGCGGGCCTCTCACTGTTGTGGCCTCTCCCATTGCGGAGCACAGGCTCCGGATGTGCAGGCTCAGCGGCCATGGCTCACGGGCCCATCTGCTCCGCGGCATGTGGGATCTTCCCATACCGGGGCACGAACCCGTGTCCCCTGCATCGGCAGGCGGATTCTCAACCACTGCGCCACCAGGGAAGCCCCTCATTGCAGTTTTGATTTGCATTTCTCTAATAATTAGTGATGTTGAGCATCTTTTCATGTGCCTGTTGGCCCATCTGTAAAATGCAAACCTTTGAGAAGGAAACATTAGGGTCTATCCTTGAGTTCTAGGAACAAAGAATTATTAGATAGAACCCAGGAAGCATGAGCTACAAAAGAAAAAAAAAGATAAAATAGATTTCATTAAGCTATAATTTAAAAAATGGAACATAACAAGTCTTGGCTGTTTTGAGATGCAGGGATTATTATTATTCAGCTATGGCGAGGCCAGCAGTTTAGGAGGTGAGTGCCACTGAAAAGATAATGTGTTCTCACAGACCACCCCCCAGGGGAGGGGGCACACTGGGCCAGACGGGGAAGCACCAGGCATGCTCAGGAGGCAGGGGGATGAAGGGAGAATGTGGGCAAGAAGCTTTATTGCGGTTCCCTGGGGAAGGAGCTGGCAGGCAGGGTGAGCAGGCTCAGGAATGGCTAGTTTGCATGATTCCAGGGCTCTGGGGAGGAGGGGCTGCTGGGGTGAGTAGGACAGGGGGACAGTGGCCCTGAGTGTGGGAGCCCTGTAGAGGAGGGGTTGGGATGCAGCTCTGCACTGGCTGGTTTGTGTGTGAAAGGTGAACTGATGGATGAGCTGTTTACTGTCTAGGGATTGGCCACCCCTGGGAGAGGCAGATCCCTCTAGGGTCATTGAGGCCGGACTGTCAGAGCATCAGGACACAGAAAATTAAAAAAGCCTTGAGTAATGCACTGGTGAGGAGATGGAGAAATTGGAACCCCTGTACACTTCTGGTGGGAGTGTAAGATGGGGCAGGTGCTATGGAAATGTTTGGTGGTTCCTCAAAAAGTTAAAGAGAATTAGCATATGATCCATTAATTCCACTCCTAGGTATTGTGAAAATAAACAAAATGCTCACTTAAAATTTCGGGAGGCCAGAAGGGCGAGCTCTTAAGCCTTTCTAACTCAATAGGAAGAGACATATCTTTGCATCTCTAGCAGGAAGGTTACTACTTTACTATTCAGCAGGAGGAGGAAGAATTTCTCCTTGCCTGGCAACAGCCCAGCCAATGAGAGACTGTCAGACTCAGCCAAGGAAAAACCACTACACTCTGAACCCCCAGTTTCCTCCAATGGACTCTGTTTATAACAGCCCCTCCCAACTCCCCCTTCTCCTCTACAGAAGAATCCTGCTCTCTTTTGTCCTCCAGACTTGCCTGTGGCTCACCATAAATTACAAGTCCGGGACTGCAATTTTGCTGTTCCCAAATAAACCCATTTTGCTGTTTTATTGTTTTAGGTCAACAGAATATATCCAAAGGAATTGAAAACAAGTACTCAAACAGATACTTGTGTATCAATGTTAATTGCAGTATTATTCACAACTGAAAGGTGGAAACAACTCAAGTGTCCATCAACAGATGGGTGGATAAACCCAATGTGAGCCATCAACACAGAAGAATATTATTCTGTCTTGAAAAGGAATGAAGCATTAACATATGGTATGTGGACAGAACTTGAAAACAGGATGCTTAGTGAGAGAAGCCAGACACAAAAGGACACATAGTGTGTGACACCATTTATGTGAAACTTCCAGAACAGGGAAATCCTGTTTATTTTTCTTCATGCTTGTAAGTCTGTCAAATTAGGGTTTTCTTATGATGTTTCTAATTTTTTCCCAAAGTGGGATCATTTCATACACACTTTTGTGCAACTATATCTTTTTCTTTTACTAAATAATAAATATGATAATTGGCCCAAACCAAAGCACAGGGTCTAACTCTTTGAAGGTTAAGGACTTTTTGTGGCAATTCATTGTCAATAAAAAGATCCTCTCAATCCAAATACCACATCCCCCAGAGCCCTCCCTCAAGACAAACACCATCACCAGCATTTTGTATAACCTTACAAAGACATTTTGTGTGCGCACAAAGAAAAATGCAGCGTATTCCTCTAATAAATACTTGTTAAGCATCTCCTATGTCCCAGACTGTTCTCCGAACTGGACAGTATGGTAGTAAATGATCGCAAAAATCCTTTACCCTTCTTAGATTCCAGTGAGGAGGGACAGGAAATAACCATATTAACAAATAGCATATATAATAAATATAATATATCCCAGTATGGGGGCACATGTTAAGGGCACAGTACACAGGTAAGGAACAGGGAAGTGTCTGTGAGCACCTGACCCTCTGCTGCCTCTCCCAGGCCCAGCACAGCTGTTTGATTCCCATCACACACAGGGAAGCCTCCGCTCTGCCCTGACCCCCACCTCACCCACACCCCACCTCCCCAGAGAGCCAGCCCCACGTGCCACAACTACTGAGCCCACGTGCCACAACTACTGAGCCCGCGCACCTAGAGCTCGTGCTACTACAACTCAAGAATAAAAAGATAAGTTATCCAATAAAAGTGGGCAAAGGAGCTAAAGAGACATTTCTCCAAGAAGGACACACAGGGAGCCAATAAACACATGAAAAGATGCTCAACGCCATGAGCCACCAGGGAAGTGCAAACCCAAACCACGACGAGGTATCACTCACACCCACTAGGTCAGCTGGAATCAAAAAGTCAAATAACAACGAGTCTTGGTGACATGTGGAGAAATGAGAATCCTCATTCACTGCTAGTGGGAGTGTAAAATAGTGTAGCTGCTGTGGAAAAAGGTCTGGCAGTTCCTCAAGTGAGTAAACATACAGTTACCACATGACCCAGCAATTCTACTCCTAGGGATCTAGCAAAAGAGTTGAGAATGGCTTCAAACACATACTTGTACACAAATGTTCACAACATTTGTTCACAACGCCAAAAGGTGTTAGCCACCCAAGTGTCCATCAGCAGATGAATGGATAAACATGGGGTCCATCCTTACACGGGAATATTATTCAGCCTTAAAAAGGAAGGAAATTCTGACACAGGTTACAACATGGATGAACCCTGAAAACATTATGAAAGAAGCCATTCGTAAAAGACCACATTCCATATGATTCTATTCATATGAAATACCCCAAAGAAGGAAATCTATAGAGAAAGAAGGTAGATTAGTGGTTGCTTAGGGCTGGGGTAGGGGTTGGGGAGATAGGGGGTGACAGGTAAAAGGTACAGGGTTTCTTTTTGAGGTAGTGAAGATATTCTAAAAATGTCTGTGATGACAGTTGTACAACTCTGTGAATACGAAAAGCCACTAAAGCGTACACTTTAAATGGTGAATTGTATGGTATGTGAGTTATAGTTCAATGAAGCTGTTTTTTAAAAAATACACACTAAACTCTTTAAATAAAAACAAGATATGTGGCTACTGGCTATCATATTGGAGAGCACATGCCTCCGTGAAAGAAAAACAACAGAAAAACCACAGCGTGTAGGACACTGAAAATTTCCAGAATTCACTCTGAGAAGTCACACATGGTAGGAAAAAAAGAACTGTGGACTAAAATTAATAGAAGGATCAAATCTTCTAGTTCTGCAAAACCTGAATCTTGCCATAGAAGGAAACTTCAAAAAGATGCAAAGCTAGCTTCGGTAAGGTGAACCCAGCTAACACAACTGAGGGCTGACTCAACCCTTCCATGTGACCATGAACTTCAGAGCTATTGGCCAGAATGGGGGAGAACAGCCCTTCTCAGACCCTGGGAGCCATTCCAACGACAATCTGGCAGTTTCTATTACAATATAAAACGTACACGTCAATGGTCGTTCGGGCTTACAGAAGATCACACGTTGATACACGCAGAGATCTGAAAACCCCACGAGCGCCTGGAAATTCTGATGGCTTTCAATGGGCCCAACCAAGTGACATGGGGACAGGCATGTGACCTCTTTTCACAGTATACCGTTTGGTACCATACTTTGCCCATTTTTCACACAGAGAATTTGTTCACTTAGCCACACAAATCACACAAGTGTTCCACGTAAGTCGTGATATTTAAACATGGGGTTCCATAAAAATTGTGTCACCAAACTGTTAATGATCCTGTGATGGTGCACCGCCTCTGTGGACCACTGTCACAGCTGCATACAGGATTCAAGGGCAAGGATGGGTGGTGTGTGAAAGTGAGATAGGCTGGGACCCTTTACTGCAGTGCTTGCACTTGCCCTTGGACAAACATCTTCTCCGGCAACAGGATACAAATAAACTCTAAGGGACTAAAAGTAACTGCAAACATGCCCAGCGGGGACAATTAAGAACATAAGATAGGAAAAGGCCGAAACACAACTGCCATTTCTGAGGTGCCGAGGAAAAGCAGGGTCCTGTGCATGATCCCCGCACACGGCACCACCAAGGGGGTGGCCCGACCCAGGTCTGCACCCCCCACCCCATTTACGGAACCATCCAACTCCCTCGGAGGGCAAGCAAGGGGACCTGTTGCTTGGTTTCACTCCCTCACAGCCAGTCCCAAAGAAGCCTTTCCTGAATTTCTCCTCTGGCCTCTTATCAATTTCTACTGATTACAGACTCCGAGGACCTGAGTAGGTAACAAAAGTGAAACATTGAGAAAATAGACCAAAACACTGTCAACAAGAAAATGGTTAAATAAGTCATGGTATATACAAGGCAGATGTAAGAAACTAATTACATCTTTTTGTATAAACTGGTTCTCCACTAAGGGCAATTTTGCTCCCTGGGGGGACCCCCGGCAGTGTCTGGAGACAGTTTTGAACCTCACGAATGATTGCGGCGGGGCTGCTACTGGGATCTGGTGCAAGGAGACCAGGGATGTTGGCCCACACCCTGCAGTGCACAGAAAGGACCAGCAAAAAGGAATGATCTGGTCCTGAACGTCAGCGGTGCTGAATTTCAGAAACCCTGGTGTATAAAAACTAAATCTCAAAAATAACGTTGAAGGAAAAGAAAACAAGCTGGCGATGAATCCTAACAGTAGGATGCTGTTATGGCAGTTTTTAAAAACACACAAAAAATTACCATGTGTTGCTTAAGAGCACACACGTTTTAAAAAAGCCTATATACACATAAACTACAAGACTACATGTCAAATTAGAAATGGCTACCTCTGGGGAGGGAGGGGGAGAAATATCCATACTGTTTTCCCAATGTGTGCAGCAAATATGGCTAAGTGTTAAAATCTGTATATTGCTTGTGTACACTTCTTTGAATTATTTCATTAAAAAGCAAACATGGAAATGGTTTTTTGTTAAGATTAAGGAATTACTTTGGATCTGGAAGACAATCATTTCTCTGTGAAAATTTACCAATAATAGAATAATAACGATATCATGGTATCTAATGAATGTCTACTCCACATCATGCATCACTCATTGTAAACAGGGTTTCTCCATATCTGCACTATTAAATAATTGTAGTTGTAAGTGCGGCCCCATTCAGGGCAGGGTGTTGAGAAGCATCCCTGGCTTCCACCCACTAGTTGCCAGTAGCACCCCACCTCCACCCGCCAGGTGGTACAAAAATGTCTCCAGATATTGTCAAGTGTCCCTGGGGGTAAAACTGTCCCAGGGTTGAAAAATCACTGCTTTAGACCGTTCATTTGATACTAGAGTCTTTTCTCCCAAGTCCAAGGTCGTAATAAGTGCTGTCATTCTGCCGCCTGCATTTCGGGGGTCTAAGACTTTAATATGAGGATGACGACCACAGTGATGACCTGACACTAACAATAATCAACACTTTTTTTTTTTTTTTTGCCAAACCGCTTAGCATGCGGGATCTTAGTTCCCCGACCAGGTATTGAACCCGGGCCCTCGTCGGTGAAAGCTGAGTCCTAACCACTGGACCGCCAGGGACTTCCAATAATAATCCACACTTTACATCCCACACATCACTTGCTAAATGCACGTACCGTTATGCACGTTCGATTTACAGACTGGAAACAGGCTCCGAGGCTTAGCAACTTGCCTACTACCACCGGAGAGCTGATTAAGGCTTGGGGCCACGACTGGTGGCCAAGACTGGCGCCCAGCTGAGCAGAAGGTCTGACGGAACACGAGTGAGATAGTAAAAATCAGCTGAGAAAGTACCTGCCCTGTCATTCATCATGCTGGGAGGGCGGATGAAGCCAGCTGCACAATTAGCAGGAAACGTATCCTCCAAGAACACGCTACAGCTGTAAAGTGTCAAAACAACTCCCTTTTGAGCCATTCCCGTCTACCTCGCTGACTACTCTGTCCATTAAAAGCACAGTTTCTGACCGAAGTCCAATCAGAAGGAAGACAACGTGCCTCTCCTGTCTGTCAGGCCTGATTCTCTTGGATACCAAGAATCCGTCTCCATCTCCACCTAGATGCAGGGCTCAGATAAAGGGTTTCCGAAGATACAATCCACACGCATCTTATCTTCGCGGTTCCCAAGGAAACAGGGCCTGGGTCCACGTCGCCGTCCAGACCCAACGCTGACCCCTCTGCACGGAGCTCAGTTTTGCTCTGAGCCAATGGAAACCAAGCTGCGCTTATATCTCACCTACACCCACCCTTCCCCAAAATCCTACAGTGAGTCCGATCCGGGTCCTAAGGCCCAGGGGGTGAGAAGGTCCCGCGCCAACCAAAACCCCCAGGGCTCAGTCCCATCCCACCGGCCTCCACCCGAGAGGGCCCCGGGAATTCGCGCTTTTAATGACCCCGCCCCCTACTCTTGGAACTGTGCCCCGCCCTCTGACCCATTCCCACCGCCGCCCGCCACTCCTCCAGCCTCGGCTGACGAGCAGACGCGGGGCCAGAACTTACGGTGGACACAGGAAAAACCTCCTTCTGGAGAAGCAGGCTGCCGCGTGAAGGAAACCGCACCTCCCGGCGCCCGCTCCCCGACAGCCGCTTCCGCTTCCGGCTCCAGGGCTGCTGGGAGCGGAAAAGGGGCAAGCCTTCGGCTTGGGACTGGTGGAGCCCCGAGGATGGGCGGGCCAACAGCATCCTCCAATCGCTGAGCAGAGAAAGGCGATTTCCCCGCCCCCCCGCGGGACGCGATTGGGCCCAATGTCCGGCCTCTCCCCTCTAGGTCATTCCTGAAACCGAAATTAAGTTGTGGGCGCGGTTAAGGAGGGATCCGCCTACGTGGGCGTGGTTATCGCCTAACGAGGCCCAGGGATGCTGCTGGGGGCGTGGCCTCCCGCTAATCCCTGAGCGCCCAGGTTACTCTGATAAGCAATGGCCGCTTGCGTAAGCAATAAATGCTTATTTCTCCGAACATGTTTCTCATGCTAACACACCCGTATAAAAAGACATTCCCATTGTTGGAATGTTTCTCCCCTAAAAGTGTTTTATTTCTTGGGGAAATGGGGTCATATTTTATTCATTTCTCTACGTGTTGCTTTTGTTACTAATATATGCCTTGTGATATCCTACAGTGGCCACTGGATGGCGACCTAGCTCATGTTTTCACTTTTGTACCTATATATGTATTTGTAGTGGGTGTACCCGGGGAAAAATGCATGGGGATTCCTCAAAAAAAATGCTCTTTAAGCATCTCTGTATTCCAGACTCTATTGTCTGCACGGGGGAAGACAGCAGTAAACGAACACAAAAATCCTTGCCCTCATCCTTCTTAGATTCCAGTGGGGAGGGACAAAAATTAACCATATAAAGAGCATATATAATAAATATAATGTATAATGTATAATGTGGACAGGGAAGTGGCTCTGACACCTGCTGCTTCTGCTGCCTCCCCAGGGTCCTGCACAGCTCTTTGGTTCCAATCACACACAGAGAAGCCTCTACCCTGCCCTAACCGCCCCCTCTCCCCATTTAGGGACCCATCCCCAGCCTTTTTCCAGGTTCTAGGCAGGATGCTTCTGGTACAGGGAGGGCTGCCAGGGTGACTGAGGTGAGGCTGGGGAGGCCTGGGGGCTCTGCGAGCAGTTCCTGGCTGTGAACTGTCATCTCAGGCACTTGGAGAAGCTCAGATATGAAGTGGATGGTGTCCAGGATGGGCTGCAGCTGGTTTCTTTGCATTAAATTAACAGGCTCAATTTTGGGAGAATTGAAAATTCTTATAGGTCTTCTTTTTTTTCCTGCATCGGCAGGCGGACGCGCAACCACTGCGCCACCAGGGAAGCCCTAGGTCTTCTTTTTAAGGGCACGTCTGTCGATTCAGAAACGATAACTTCATCATAATATAGTGTACACAAGTCAGTTCAGAGTGAATCATGGAACTGAATGTAAGAGATAAAACTCTAAAACATCTGGAAGAAACACAGGAGAAAAATCTTGGGACTTCCCTGGTGGCGCAGTGATTGGGACTCCGCGCTCCCAATGCAGGGGGCCCGGGTTCCATCATTGGTCAGGGAACTAGATCTCACATGCATGCCACAACTAAGAGTTCGCATGCCACAACTAAGAGTTCACATGCCACAACTAAGGAGCCCACCTGCCGCAACTAAGGAGCCCATGTGCCGCAACTAAGACCCAGCGCAACCAAATAAATAAACAAATATTTTGAAAAAATCTTTGTTACCTTGGGTTAGGCAAAGATTTCTTAGCTAGGATACAAAATGTGGCAAATACACACAAAGGAAAGATCAAGTAGGTCATTAAATTTTTAAACATTTGCTCATTGAAAGGCACTGTGAAGAAAGCAAGTAGGCAAGCCGCAGCAAGAAGATATTTGTGAAACAGACACTGACAAATTGTATCCACAATATACAAAGAAAGCGTTCAGTGGAGAAAAGTAGTGACCACAAGAGGGCGCCCTTTCACTAGCAAAACCTCCTAGTTGGCTGTTTCGGAACAGCCACGTAAGTATTTCAGGATAAAGGGGATGTTACCGAACCAAATTGGGTGTGCTCACTTGCGGGCAGTAAAGCCAGTTTACTGACCCGGGTTTTGGTGAAGGAAAGGGCAGTGTTTATCGCAGGCGCCAAGCCAGGAGTCCAGGCAGCTAGTGCTCAAAAGCCCCAGACTCACTCCCCAGTAGTTTTCAGGGAAAGGGTTTTAAAGATGGGGTGAGGGAGGGGGTGGTGTGTGTGCGTGATCAGCTGGTGACGTTCTTCTGATTGGTTGGTGGTGAGGTAATCAGGCGTGAACATCATAAACCTTCTGGTTCCAATTGGTCTGGGGTCTACGTGCTTGTGGGAATCATGCAGTTTACTTCATTCACCTAGTGGTGGTTTCAGTATCTGCAAAACAGTTCAAAGGACACGGCTCAGAATATTATCTATAGCCCTTGAGGAGGAACGGAAGGTCCTTGACTTTAATGGCTAAATCATTGCTATTTCGTCTTGCTTGGCTGTTTTACTTTCTTTCTGCATTTTCTCCCTTCTCTGATTGAATTTATTCTTTGGAACTCGAGGAAGGCCTAGGAAGCTAAAGGTTTTTTTTATAGACAAGAGGAAGGTGGAGGACATGGTGGGTGGGTTTGTCCTGCAAAGGCCCCATAGGGTCCTGCTTGGTTACAGGGGCACAGAATGCAATTTCCTCCCACAGTTAAGGGGGAAAATATGCATAATTTATATACACATATGTATATATACACACAAAGAAAATGAAAAAGCAAAAGGGACCAGATGTTAATGTTGGGAAAACTGGGTGAAGGGAATATTCGGTTCTTTGTACTGATCTTGCAACTTTTCTGTAAGCTTGAAATTATATCAAAATAAAAAGTTCCCCCTGCAAATAGTTTCCTAATTTGTACTAGAAAGCATATAGATAGCCAACCAGTGATCAAAGAACGTCAGTAATCGATTTTAATTGTCTTTGACCATTTGTTTTCCTGTATCTCTGGTTTTATTGCTGTGTTTTCCACGAATATAACTGGTAAGATCATCCCTTTAAGGAATTTTATAATAGCTTATTTGTGGTTGGAAGCAATGGGTCCTAAATGAAGCTGCTTCTCTGTGTCACCCTTTTTCTTTTTGTTTTTCATCCTGAATTTTAATCTCATGTTTATTTCTGAAAAGCAGATTGGACAGTGTCAGGGGAAATTCATTCATTTAGCTCTACACGATCATTGCTTGGAAGCTGCAGCCCATGTACTCTTTTATTTTTTTTTCATGGCCTCTCATGTTATTGGCATTCCCATCATGAAACCATTTTCTTACATTTCTGTTAGTATGTCTCTCTCTCTCTTTTTTTTCTTACTGCACGGCTTCTGGAAATCTTAGATCCCCGACCAGAGATTGAACCCGCGCCCTCAGCAGTGACTGGGCAGAGTCCTAGCCACCGGACCACCAGGGAATTCCCAGTATGTCTCTTTTTTAATTGAAAATTTTTATTGAGAGAACTGTAGATTCACATGCAGTTGTAAGAAATAATTCAGAGAGATCTCTTCTACATTTTTCCAAGTTTTCCCCAGTAGTAACATTTTTCGAAACTATAGTACAATGTCACAACCAGGATCTTAACATTGATACAATCTATTTTATTCAGGGGTGTGTGTGTGTGTGTGTGAGTGTGTGTGTGTGTGTGTATTAAGTTCTATACAATTATAACACCTGGGTGGGTTCATTTATCCACCGTCAAGATACAGAGTATGTTCATCACCACAAGGGTCTCCTGTGTTGCCCTTATAATCACACCCACATCCCTCCTAGTCTTCCTGCCACCCTAACCCACCAGGAAGGTTTTTTTTTTAATTTAAAAAGTTACTCATTCTCCTAGGAATCCCCTAACTAGAAGCACCAGGCTCGAGCTCAGAAATCTGCATGTCGACAAAGATGATCCCCGGGCTGGGACAGTAATCCTGGAGCATCTAGTTACGCCTGAAAGCCAGGCAGTGCTCACAAAATGATGGGGGCTTGTCACTACAGCCCAGGAGCCAGTTGGAAGGGGCTCCTACTGGCCAAATCTGGGACAATGGGACCATTAAAACAATTAAGGAGAGGAAAGCCAAGGGCCCCAAGGGCAAGGCTGGGGGAGTTCTCCTGGGCTCAAACGATCATTTTGCAACTGTCCCAGCAAAGATTGTTTCAGGCAAGAATCAGCCTGAGCAAAGGCCCTGAGGTAGTGTTCAGGGACTAGCAGGGAAGCCTGTGTGGCTGGAATAAAGGGACTGAAGTCAGAGGGGTGCTAAAGACCCCGTGGGGCCTTCAAAACCCACCTGAGAACTTCTGCTTTGACTCTGGGAGACTGAGAGCCCTGGGAGGTGTTTGAGCAGGGGAGGGACAGGATCTGACTCAATGATAGGGATGTTCTCTATCAACAGGGTCCAATATGGCACCCGCCAGCCACATGTGGCTACTGAGCTCCTGTAAGGAGCTGAATTTTAACTGATTGAAGGTTAAAGAGCCACATTTGACTACTGGTTACCTCACAGGACCCGGCAGCTCTAAGGGAAGGAGAGAGACAAATAAATAAATAGAGAAACAAGATTCACAAAATGTAAGTGCCTAAAAGAAAACAGAAGGTGAACGGGTGAAAGTGAGTCAAGATTTTGAGCTAAGGTAGTCAGGAAGGGCTTCTCGGAGGAAGTGACCTTCACAGTGAGACATGGAAGATAAGGAGTTCCTGCCACCCTAGAGAGAACAAGGAAGGCTGTTTCAGGAAGAGGGTACAGCATGTGCAAAAGTCCTGGGGCAGGACCGGGCCTGGTGTGTTGGAGGAATAGTGAGGAGGCCCGTGTGCCTGGAGCAGAGTGAGCGAGGGGGAGAGAGGGAGGAGGTGGGGGCAGGGAGGGGACAGCACAGGTCATGCAGAGCCTAGCGGGCCACGGGGGAGGACTTGGGCTTTTCCCCACCAAGGCAGGTGGGAGCCCTGGAGGGCTGGGGGCAGAGGGGATGGGGCCTGAAGTGGAATCCCCATGGTATCGGGGGGGGCCCCCACATCTCAGGAGTGCACCTCCGGTCCTGAGCCTCTTCCCTCCTGTCCCCGCATGCCTGGAGGAGGCCAGGGCCCTGTCAGCACGTTGCAGGTTAGTTGCCTGTGCTAGGAAGGAGCTGTTAGGTGCCAGGCACTGCCCGACGTGATCTTCGTGTGTCTGAGGTACTCAAGGGCCTGACTCACACTGGGGATGGGGAGGGGCAGCTCCCAGCGCGGGGCGCCTTGCCCAGGCTGAGCATGGCTCCCACCCCGCCTGTCCTCCCGCCACCTGGCCCCTTTCTCCTGGGTGCTGGCAGGACTTTCTGCCTGTGCCGGATGTGACTCCTTCCCCAGCCGCATTCCCAGACTAAGCCCCAGAACAGCACAAGTCAAAACAACAGCATCCCCACCAGGAGTAAAAGAACAGAAATGAAACACTTGTTTTCACTACGTGGAAGGAAATTGGGAAAAGATCCGTTATTTTACCTTTGCTGAAACCTGTGGTCAGAGTGAACGCGGAACCGTCAGGTCCAGGGCGGGTCCCCTGCAGCCATATGAACCGCACCCCACCCCCACCCTGCAACCAGTGGTCGTCCCATCCTCCCTCCGACCACTGCCCAGCAAAGGACTGGGGCGGAACCCCCGCGTAAGGTCTGGACAGGACGCCGGTACCTAACCCCACGGCGCAGGGTGAAGACTTGGATCGTGAGCCCTGGGGTAAGGACCGGGTCCATGGCTGCTTCCAGACCTCCTGACTCTCAGGGGCATTCTCCTTGCGGCCCCGCGGCTCAGGCAGGTGAGAGCGATGGGGACGGTACACCTGGGACCGCACGTGGCAGGTGAGCACAGCAGCTGGGCGAGAGCGAGGTCCACGCAGGGTGCCAGCGGGCCGGCCCCCAGCTCTGATTGGAGGGTGCTCTGGGCTCACCCTCTCATGGAGGGCTCTGATTGGACAATTTCCCAAGGCCCGCCCCCGCCTCTTCAGTGACAGGTCAACAGGACACCTGTGGCTGACCAGCCCACCCCCGACCTGGGCTCTGAGCTGAACCTGGTCCCGAGTGGGCATACCCTCCTGGAGCCAAATGTGTGTGTCTTTTTTTTTTTTTTTTTTTAAACAATGTGTGTGTCTTGATTCAGTTTCCCCAGGGAGCCAGGACTGGACAGGATGGGATGGGGGTCTGGTGACATCCTGGGCCAGTGGTCTGCCCAATTTAACGTCGCCTTGGGTCTATGCACTTTGTTTAAGAACAAAGATAGTGACGTCATCGCGTTCTAGGCAGGGTCAGCCTCTGTCAGACGTGTGACCTTTGACATGGGGTGACCTCGCCCTTCATCCCCACCCTCACATCCGGGGCTTGAGGTTAGCAACCCAAGGCTCCACCATGGGAAGCCGGACCATGAGGCCCTAGCCTCCCTGCAGGACTGGTTCAGTCCCACTTGCTGATCTTGGAGAACATCTCAGAGAGGCAGGAGGCATCTGGGATTCCCTTTGAGGACACCGATGCTGGCTGGCAACAGCCATTTTGGGGAGTTTGTTTTACCACAAGGACATCATTGTTGAAAAGCACCAGTTTGGGGTCCTCCATCTAGCCTATAAGCTCTGGGGGCTTACTAGCCCACCAGCAGGCCGGCACCTGTCCTGGGTCCCCCATGGGATGAACAACCAGTCACTCCAGGACCTGGCCCCCAACCACCAGTGGGTCAGCAAAGCCTGAAAGCCAAACAGGCCAGGGGACAGTCCCACCTATAAGTGCACCCACAGTGGTCAGATTCACCACAACAGAAGGACCCATAAGCCCACCTAGGGAGCACCCCCAGAGCATATAGCACAGGTGTCCAGAAGGGAGTTTGCGTCTGGGCACCATAGGTTGTCTCTTACGTTAAGGTCACATCTACAAGATTGGGAAATGAAACTGACCTACCTAATACATAGAAATAGACACAGAGAATAAGACAAAATGAGGAGAAGAAGGAATATGTTCCAAATGAAGGAACAAGACAAAACCCCAGAAGAAGAACTAAGTGAAGTGGAGATAAGCAATCAAATGAATACAGAATTCAAGGTAATGATCATAAAGATGTTCAACAAACTTGGAAGAAGAATGATGAACACAGCAAGGATTTTTATGAAGAGTTAGAAAATATAAAGAAGAACCAATCAGAGCTGAAGAATACAATAAATGAAATTTAAAATACACTAGTAGGGAGCTTCCGTGGTGGCCCAGTGGTTAAGAATCCACCTGCCAATGCAGGAGACACGGGTTCGAGCCCTGGTCTGGGAGGATCCCACATGCTGTGGAGCAACTAAGGCTGTGAGGCACAATTACTGAGCCTGTGCTCTAGAGCCCGCGAGCCACAACTACTGAGCCCCTGCACCACAACTACTGAGTCTGCGCTCTAGAGCCCATGCTCTGCAACAAGAGAAGCCACCGCAATGAGAAGCCCATGCACTGCAACAAAGAGTAGCCCCCACTCGCCTCAACTAGAGAAAGCCTGCGCACGGCAACGAAGACCCAAGGCAGCCAAAAATAAATAAAATTAAATAAATTTATATAAAAAATACACTAGTAGGAAATAACAAATGCTGGAGAGGGTGTGGAGAAAAGGGAACCCTCCTACACTGTTGGTGGGAATGTAAATTGGTGCAGCCACTATGGAGAACAGTATGGAGGTTCCTCAGAAAACTAAAAATAGAATTACCATATAATCCAGCAATCCCACTCCTGGGCATATACCTGGACAAAACTGTAATTCAAAATGATACATGCACCTCTATGTTCACAGCAGCACTATTCACAATAGCCAAGACATGGAAACCACCTAAATGTCCATCAACAGATGAATGGATAAAGAAGATGTGGTACACATATACAATGGAATACTACTCAGCCATAAAAAAGAATGAAATAATGGCATTTGCAGCAACATGGATGCAAGTACAGATTATCATACTAAGTGAAGTAAGTCAGACAAAGACAAATACCGTATGATATTACTTATATGTGGAATCTAAAATATGACACAAATGAACCTGTCTATGAAACAGACTCATAGCCAAAAATTTTAAAAAAATAAATAAAAACTTATGAAAGGGAAAAGCACATAGCCAAGAATACTCCACCCAGCAAACTATTATTCAGATTTGAAGGAGAGATAGCGTTTTTGAGACATGCAAAAGCTAAAAGAGTTCAGCACTACTAAACCAGCTTTACCAGAAATATTAAAGGGACTTCTCTAAGTGGAAAAGAAACTATCACAACTAGAAATGCGAAAATTAGGAAAGGAAATATTTCTTTGGAAAGGCAACATACAGTAAAGGTAGTAGATCAACCACTTATAAAGTTAGTAGGAAGTTTAAAAGACAAAAGTAGTAAAATCATCTACATCCACAATAAGTAGTTTAAGAATACACACAAAATAAAAGATGCAAAAAATGATGTCAAAACATTACATGTGGAACTTCCCTGGTGGTTCAGTGGTTAGGACATGGAGCTTCCACTGCAGGGAGCACGGGTCTGATCCATGGTTGGGGAACTAAGATCTCACATGCCATGTGGCATGGCAAAAAAAAAAAAAAAAAAAAAAAAAAAAAAAAAAAGAGAGAGAGAGAAAGAGAAAGAAAGAAAAAACATTAAATGTTGAGGGGAGGGTAGTGGTGGTAAAGATCCAGGGTTCCTAGAAAGCATCTGAACTTAAGATATGAACTTAAAATAATCACATATATATAGGGTGTTACACAAAACCTCATGGTAGCATAAACCATAATCTATAACAGATATACACATAGAAATGAGAAAGGAATCCAAACATAACACTGAAGATAGTCATCAAATCACAAGGGAAGAAAGAAAAAGAAGAAAGGAACAAAAAACAACTACAAAACAACCAGAAAACAATAAATAAAGTGACAATAAATACACACCAATCAATACTTACTTTCAGTGTAAATGGACTAAATGCCCCAATCAAAAGAGGGCCTGAATAGATCAAAAAAACCAAGACCCATATATATGCTGCCTACAGGTGACTCAATTCAGATCTGAAAACACACATAGACTGAAAGTGAGGGGATAAAAAAAGGTATTCCATGCAAATGGAAATGAAAAGAAAGCTGGGGTAGGAATACTTATATCAAACAAAATGACTTTAACAAAGACTCTAACAGGAGACAAAGTAGAACATAACATAATGATCAAGGGATCAAACAAAAAAGAAGCAATACTAGTTGTAAATATTGGAGCACCCAATATAGGAGCACCTAAATACATAAAATAAATATTAGCAAACAAAAAGACAGGAAATGACAGTAACCCAATAATAGCAGGGAACTTTAACACCCCACTTGCATCAATGGGCAGATCATCCAGATAGAAAATCAATAAGGAAACACTGCCCTTAAATGACACATTAGATCACATGGACTCTCTCTCTCTCTCTCTCTCTCTCTATATATATATATATATATATATATATACATATATATATATATATAAACATTCCACCCTCAAACGCAGAATACACATTCTTTTCAAGTGCACATGGAACATTCTCCAGGAGGATAGACCACATGCTAGGTAACAAAATAAGTCTCAATAAATTTAAGAAGATTGAAATCATATTAAGTATCGTTCCTGAACTCAACAGTAGGAGACTAGAAATCAACTACAAGAAAAAAGATGGCAAAACCCAAAAACACGTGATGGCTAAATAATATGCTACTAAATAACGAATGAGTGACTGAAGAAAGCAAAGAGCAAGTAAAAAACTAACTGGAGACAAATGAAAATGGAAACACAACATTCCAAAATCTATGGGATGTAACAAAAGCAGTTCTAACAGGGAAGTTCACAGTGATACAAGCCTACCTCAGGAAACAAAACGAATCTCAAGTAAACAATCTAACCTTACACCTAAAGGAACTAGAAAAAGGAGAACAAACAAAACCCAAAGTTAGCAGAATGAAAGAAATCAAAGATTGGAGCAGAAATAAATAGAGACTAAAAAAAGAAATAGAACAGATATATGAAATTCACAGCTGGTTCTTTGAAAACATAAATGGTATATACCATTTTATATCAAATATCTTGCTTTTGAAAATGGTTAGTCATCCATACCCTTGTAGGACAATACCATTTTCATGTATTGATTCAACTGCTAGCAGTTACTTTCACTCTTTGGACCAATGTTTCTAGTAACATTTTTGAAAAAAAATTTAAATTGTAGTAAACCTAATAAGTCTTATTGGTTTGTGTTCCGCTTCAGCTTGTCCTGATCTCATCTCCATCCCGACACACTTAGAGTTGGACTCATCACACTCCAGCACTATTCTCCATGGGTGACAACCTGCATCTCATTTATAGCAACTCAATCATGCTGGGTTTTTTTTCTGTGCAAAATAATGGAGGAACCATTGACTCTTCCTCTCACCCAAACTTCCAGCCATCAAGAAATTCTAATAGCCCAAGTTTCAAATTATGTCTGGGTTCTAACCCCATACAACACTGCCACTGCTACCAACCCAGTCTGATCTACTACCTTGATTGACAACATCATCCTAGTGCCTGTTCTCAAGGAAACAGAAGGATCTTGTGAAGCTGCCTCATCTGGTCAACTTTAGGCTCCATGTCACTCACAGCCAATGTCAGTGCACCATGGCAGGCCAGTGCATCAATACATGATGTGCCTACCACCCTCACACTCTCCTCTGACCTCTGCTGTTATTCCATCATTTCACTCTGCTCCAGGTGCACCAGCCTCTGGCTATCCTACAAATACCTAAGGCCTACTGCTGCCTTAGGGACTATATTAGTCTACTCAGGTCCCCTAACAAAGCACTGGAGTCTGACATTCCGAAATCAAGCTGTTGGCAGCACTGGCTCCTTCTGGATGCTGTGAGGAAGAATGTTCCAGGCCTCTCTCCTAGCTTCTGGTGGTTGCCAAAAACCCTTTGCATTCCTTGGCTTGTGGACAGGTCATGCCAATTTGCTCCTTCTTACTTCATGTGGTGAGGACATATCTATCTTCTGTGCAGGTCTCTGTGTCCAAAGTTCCCTCTTTCTAAAAGGACGTCCATCGTTGGACTGGACCTACTCTAATCTGTTATGAACTCGTGTTGAGTATAGCTGAAAAGACCTGTTAAACAAAAATTCAACTGATATTTAAAAGATTTAATTGTCTTTATTAAATGATTTATGAATTGGACATCTCATCTAGCAAGTAGAAAGGAGCTCCAAAGAGCTACAGAAAATGAAAGAATGAGGTGGAAAAAAAGAAATTATCGTCAAAGAATGCATTGTTTCAGGCAAAGTCACCTTCCTAAGGGAAACCAAAGGGGTCTACCAGTGGAGTACCTCTTACAGTTGACCAAGAGATGCCAGGTTGGCTGGCTAGAGGTTACATTCCTGGGAAAAGTTGACACTGCTATTCAGTTAGGTATTAAGACTTGGTTTGCTGCAGTGGGGCTGGGGCCTAACACAAGTGACTCCATTTGGGGCCTGTAGTTTCCTTTTTTAAACATTTCCCTCTTTTGATCAGTCTCAGCTTTACTGAGAAATGTGTTCAAAATTTAAGGCATTAGTACCACTCAGCTGTTACCCTGTAGTTCTCACAGCTTTGTGAATTTTGTTGATCCTTTGTGTGGTATCCATATGTCATGACACTTTTTGCTTAATCCTTGTGATATTCACAGGTCACAGCTTTAGGTTTCCATTTTAAATTTGGTCATTCTCTTGTTTCTTTTCTGACATTCCAGTCTTAGATCATTTGCTTGGTGGTTTGCAGCCATGAACGCACATTAAAGACTCTTGAGGGGATACAGTGCACCAGAAAGCGTATTATTATTATTAGTGGAAAGAAGATAATGCCCAATGTTCAGAGTGCACTTTACAGCCACGTTCCCCATGGCCCAAACCAATCAAAATCAAATAAGTCAAAGAAAGTCCCCACCAAAAGAGTCATCTCTTTCAGCCAAGGGGCTTACTCAGTGAGCTCACGTAACTGAGTTTCAATTTTCCCAGAAATGTTGATCCAGGTGCAGCAGGTTGTGTTGGTCACAGCACAAACCTAATTACTGCAGACTTCCCAAGAGAAAGCTCTGTGTGCACCACCAGCAATTTCTGTGGAATTGTGGAGTAGGGAAAGGGTTGATCCAGCAGACCTCAATAAATGGGGACTGTGGAATAGGAGCTCCACATGGTTGGGGAACTGCAAGCTGCTACTAACAGTCCCCATGTGGATCTTGGGGCAGAAAAAGCGTTGGAGTTTTCCACTCAAACACCTGGAAATTGCAAACTAAAAAGCCAACTAGAGTGAGAACTCAAGGGAAAGAGAGTAGAGATCAGAACCAAGAGGAACTTACCCATAGCCCTCAGAGATAATGAGAAAGACAGTGAACTCAAAGGGTTCCCTTGTACCACATCTGTGTTTCTCATTGTCCCCAAATGCCATCAGAAGTTCATCTCAGATCCTATCACTGCCATCAAATCTGCTAAATAACAAAAATTCAACTGAGTAATTTTTAAACATCTAATAGACTTTATTAAACAATTCATGAATCAGGCAGTATTTCATCTAGCAAGCAGAAAGGAGGTCCAAAGACCTGCAGAAATAATGGTTTTTTAAAGACAGAGAAGGGACAGAAAAAGGAAAGTTATTAGCAAAGAGTGCATTGTTTCAGGCAAGGTCACCCTGCTGAGGGGAACAGAAGCGTGGGCAGTCTATCAGTGGAATACCTCCTACTGTAGACCAGGAAATGCCAGGTTCACTGGTTAAAGGCCACATTCCTGGGAAAAGTTGATGCTGTGATTTGGTTCGTTATTAAGTTCTTGGTTGGCTGCCTAACACAAGTGACTCCATTTTGGACCTACTGTCTCCCATTAATCAGATTTTATTTCCAAAAAAGATCATATTCTGAGGTTCCAGATGGACATAAAATTTGGGGGGACACTACTGAACTCAGTATATGTATACTTTTATATATTTTATAATCCATTTAAGTATCAACTTCCAGTGTTATCTGAAATAGTTATTTTACTGTTCTGCTTATACTATTTTCTGGAACCAGAAATATTTTATATTTTATACATATATATACTTTATATATATATATATACATACATATATATATATGTATAAAATCTCCATCTTCATATCCCTCTAGCCCCTACTGTGCTACTTATGAAAGGTCAATGAAAGATAGATATGGTTCTATTGCATTGTGTTATTTCATTGTGGGTAAGGCTGGGATGTATACTTCCCAGAATCATCTTCATAATTTTGGGTTATAATTCACCAATAGCCTAATTTGCAAGAAATTTGGAAGGTACAGGTGAAGAAGCTATTTCTCTCAGTACTATGAGCCATCATGCAGACAGACGTACCAATGCATAGGGGATTGTTGGACACCAACTTGCAGCTTGTTTTTCTGATTATTGTATAATTATTGACAACTCTGGTCTATCAAGTATGAATACAAACAAAACATTTAAAAAATGAAATAATTAAACACTGGGTAATCACATATATAAATGCAAGGTAAGTAAATATAGTAGGTTTATGGCTTAGAGAGCTGTCAGCTATAAGAGAAAACATGGGCTTCCTTGGTGGTGCAGTGATTAAGAATCCGCCTGCCAATGCAGGGGACACGGGTTCAATCCCTGGTCCGGGAAGGTCCCACATGCCGCGGAGCAACTAAGCCCAAGTGCCACAACTACTGAGCCTGCACTCTAGAGCTCATGCTCTGCAATAAGAGAAGCCATGACAATGAGAAGCCTGCACACTGCAACGAAGAGTAGCCCCCACTTGCCTCAACTAGAGAAAGCCCATGCACAGCAACAAAGACCCAACACAGTCGAGAGAGAGAGAGAGAGAGAGAGAGAGAGAGAGAGAGAAAACGCTCACAATAGGCCAAATACGTTCAAAAGTGCTTATTGCAATCATAGAAGTATCCAGGAACAACAAATGTAGGGTCAGTGCAGCCTCAACAATGCAACCAGGGAAGTAAGTTTCCTGAATTTGGGTAGGAAGGAAACAGCCTCTCTACTAAAGGAACAAGATGCTTCTTACAGAGATCACATAATTATGAGAATCATCAGACATGAAGGGGGGGGATCACAGGATATGAGTAAATCACTAGGTGATCTTCTGAAGCCTCAAGAAGTAGGCTGATGGACACCAAAGAGCCATAGGAACATGCAAGGAACTGTGCGCACTCGAAAACCAAAGAAGATCCATAATGAGGGAACTTGTGGACAAGTGTGGAATCTGCTGCCCAACAGGGAGCTAACGTCAAACACATGTCTGGTGGGGGGCTGTTCCGCATGGGCAGAGCCAGAAGTCAGAAAACAGTGCTGGAACTCAGGCTCACCAGGTTGCCATGCATCTCTGTCTCCTGATGGTACAGAAGACCCGAGAATCATGGCTTCCCCACTTCTGCTTTCCTGACCTCATGCATCTTCTTCTTCCCATGAACTTAACTCAGAACCACTAAAAGAAGGACTCTGGATATACAGTTTCCCACCTCACCCAAGCTGACAACACAATTCAGTAGAACCGTCTGGACAGGAGCTTTCATTTTCATGCCAGCAAGTCACTCTTCTTAACTCCATGGATCATGTCCAACTTCCAACCAAGATCATGGACATGAACAGAGGTCAAATTATGAACATAATCAGATGAGACAGAAGGTCCTCCAAGACCTTGCACAATTACTAATTTCTGTGAGGACATATATGCAACAAGGAAACATGGAAAAGACACACCTTTCAGCTTAATACTCCAGGGGAGGGTAAACACTGAGTCAGAAAATTCCAGTATCTTTAACAGTAGACCAGGAAAGACATTTCAACAATACAGGTCTCATGATCACATACTAGGAAAACAATGAGACGTAAGAATCAAAAATTTTTTCATCTAAAATTATACCAAGTTGCACATGAAAAAAACCCCAAAACCAAAACCCACTTAACATCCCTGGGTTCAAAAGACACTGTAATGGAAACGAGACAAGTTTTATATGAGGTACAGATGAAGGGGACATGGAGGGATAGTTAATTATCTTAAGTGTTCAGATCAGCAACATAAACTAGAAATTAATACACTGGGATCCCTCAGGATGAGGCACTTACAAAGGAAAAACCATGTTTATAACAAAAGATTTCTGTCGTGCCCTGAGTTTTCATTTACAAAATAAGTGAAGTGCTGAAGGTTTTTCCACATTCTTTCCATACATAAGATTTCACTCCATGTGATTGCTTCCATTTACAATGAGGTTTTAAGGGAGAATGAAGGCTTTTCCACAGTTTTGTATTCAGAATTTTCACCAGTGTGTGTCTTCATGTGTCTTTGCAAGGATATCAGATACCTGAAGGCTTTCCCACACTGTTGACACTGATAGGGCTTCTCTTCACTGTGTGTTTTTATATGTTGTCGAAGGGATGAGGAAGTAATAAACGTTTTCCCACATTCTGTACACTCATAGGGTTTTACTCCACTGTGTGTTTTCACATGTTTTCTAAAGTATTTGGGACAACTGTAGGATTTCCCACATTCCTTACACACATAAGGTTTCTCTCCAGTGTGGATCCTCACATGTCCTTGCAAGGATTTGAGATAGGGGAAGGCTTTGCCACACTGCTTACATTCATAGGGTTTTTCTCCACTGTGTGTTCTCATGTGTTCTCGAAGGTAAGTGCACCAACTGAAAGCTTTGCCACACTGCTTACATTCATAGGGTTTCTCTCCAGTGTGCATTCTCACATGTTCTCGGAAGTGTGAGATGCGAGTGAAAGCTTTCCCACATTCTTTACATTCATAGGGTTTCTCTCCAGTGTGAGTTCTCACATGCCGTGCAATCTGGGAATAATAACTGAAGGATTTCCCACATACTTCACACACGTGGATTTTGTGTCCATAATGCCCTCTCACATGTCGCTGGACAGATGATGGGCAAGTGAATGATTTTTTAGATTTCTTACGCTTTAAAGACTGTTTGCTACTGTGACTTTTCACATATCTCTTAGATGCTCTCCCATCATCCTGAAGTTTATCGGTTTTCTCTACAATTTCTGTTCCACCAGGAGGATTTAGGCATGAGACACAGCTGCAGGTTTGCCCACATTCTTCACATGGATGAGGTCTGTGTCCAGTGTGAGATCTTTGCTGATTCCTCTGGAAAGAACAATCCCTGAAGGCTTTTCCACACTTAGTGCATTTACAGGGCTGAATTGCAGTCAGATAACCCTTATGCACAGTAAGATGTGTAAGCTGGTTCTGGGTTTCTAGACATTGATGGCCTTCTTTACCTTCACAGAGACTCTCCACCAAATGATTTCTGTTCAAAGTAGGAAGCACAGTATTAGGGATTAATAATAATGATTTCTTTATTAATAATTTATTGATGGATGTTAATGATTATTTTGACTATGTATTTGCCATTTGCACTGAATTGGCATGTTTTTGGCACTCTCTGCATTGTGACAAAGTTCAATAAGTTTAATGCTCCAGCTGAGGTCTCAAATAGAGCCATAACTTTCAGTGTATTTTACATATTGGATTTCCTGATCATTGAAATCTACTGAATTAAGTTTCAGATGCTCAATGTCTACATCACATTTATAAAAGTATTGTGTTGTAAAAACTCTGTGAGTACACAATTGTTTAGCTAGGTTTATACCTTTTATTTAATTTCAAGTGAGTCTAACACTCTGTCGAGATCCCCCTTCTCCTTGTGGGAGTGCCACTCACCTCAAATGCCTCTCCTGGGTTACACGCTGATCTCTCATGTTATGAAATGCCCAGTTTTCTCCCAAAAACGAGCAGGAAACATTTCTTGTGAATCTTACTATTTTCTCTTCACTGCATAGTCCAGTCTCCAAAATATCCCGATGAGCACTTGATCTACTGTTTTTAACTTGAGGGCAAGAACCTGCAACAATTGGTAACATAACTAAATCCTTGGGAAAGAAACGGTGGGATAAAGGAAAGAGGCCATTTGTACATTTTTTCCATACACTGATTCAAATATGTAAAATAGTTTTATAAAGGAAGGAAGGATATATGTGTGATATTGTGATTTATAAGAAATATATACATATATATTTGGTCATTCAGATGACCAACATACACTTCTCACATGAATCAGGTCCTCATCCACAGTTCCCTGCTCACAGCTCCCAAAACCTTTGGAATTTCCTGAGTGATAAAAGCAATGGAATAATATTTGATCTCCTGTTCTCAGTTCCTGAAAATGCTTCAGGGTCAGAAGGGTGAAATGAGTGTTCTGTTATTCATAACAAGCCCTTTCCATCACAATTGGGTTTATATTCATGAAGGTGACTGTTGGAAAGCAGCGCAGGATGGGGGCTGGTTGCCAATGGAGACACCATGTGATTAAAGGGGGGAACTTTCAGTCCCACTCACACCCCCGGACACCCCAGCACCTCTGGGGAGCCAGAGTTTCAATCACTTGCCAATGGCCAATTATTTAATCAATCATGCATATGTAATAAATAATAAAGCCTCCATAACCTCCCCCACCCCAGCAAAAAGAAGTTCAGAGAGCATCTATGTTAGTGAAAACATGGAGATAACAGCAAGACTAAGTGCAGGGAGGAAGCCGTCCTCACCCACGGAGGCCAGGTTCCTGAAGGTCTCCAGCATCACGTCTCTGTAGAGCTTCCTTTGAGCTGGGTCCAGCAAAGCCCACTCCTCTGCCGTGAAGTTCACAGCCACGTCCTCAAAAACCACCGAGTCCTGAAACAGCCACAGGTTCCGTGTCAGCAAGGCTCCCTCTTCACCCCCGTGTGTGGGAGGATGGGGAGGCCGACAGTCGGGAACCGGACTCAATTCCTAGGACTCCTGAGCTTACACTCTTGTGGGACATGAACACACACAAGCCAATCAAATGCATTTTACTCAGTGATGGTAAGTGCTGGAAACTGAAGCAACATGTAACAGCAACAATAGATGTAGACTTATAGACACATAATTAAAAAGAACTGTTTTTTACCAAATATAAAATAGATAAACAATATTTATACAGGGAACTATATTCAATATACTGTAATAACCTATAATGGAAAAGAATTGGAAAAAAAGACTCTAGATATATATATACATATATGTGTGTGCGTGTGTGTGTGTGTGTATAAGGGAATCACTTTGCTGTACACCTGAAACTAACACACAATTTTTTTTTTAACTTTTTGGCTGTACCACCCAGCATGTGGGATCTTAGTTCCCCGACCAGGGATCGAACCTGCGCCCCCTGAAGTGGAAGCTCGGAATCTTAACTGCTGGACCACCAGGGAAGTCCCCTACACAATATTGTAAATCAACTATACTTCAATTTTTTTTTAAAAATTGTTTTTAGTGAGAGAGCAGAACCTGAGGTGGTAAAGACTGAAAATAAAATCATCATTCAGATAAGAAGGAAACGAATATTGGTTTGGTCAAAAGTTATTTCCTTGAAACTCCAAGAACAGGAGCAAACTGTCAGGAGGTCCTGAACACTGATTTTCCAGGGCCATTGCATCTGAACAACTCTCGCCTGGACTGAACAGCATGTAAAAGCCTGAGCCAGTCCCTTCATATCCGACAGAGTCAGAGACACGACCCCCTGCCAGGATGAGGTGGACACCAAGGGCACAGATGCAGGCCAGGGCCCAGGGCCTGGGACAGCTGTGGGGTAAGAGGTGGCCTGTTTCCTGAGGGATCTGTCAAACCATCAGGGCCTCTCAGATAAATAATCATGTGCCCAGAAATCGAGGAAAATGTTCCACAAAGAAGAGTCGCAGAATGATGTGACAGCAACAGGGCCAAAGGTAACTTTAACAGAGAAAAAAAAAACACCTAATTATTATCTTTAGGACAATATGGATGACACCAGATGCCTGAAATACAAAGCAAGCAATTATTTTTATAAATTAGAATTTTAATCCAAAATATAGTCTGACAATCTAAATTATAAAAAATTCCAAATACATCAGCTACAAAGAAGGCAAGGCTGCCTTGCCTGAGGCTGCGACTGGGGTTTGCTAATCACACACATGATAAAAACTTGTATTTTAAATGCATTTTAAAAAACTAATAGGACAACAATAAAAAATAAAGGGCAACAAGAGAAAAACAAATAATGCATAAATAATGGACAAATAATGTGAGCAGACATTTCTCCAAAGAATAAATACAAGTGGCCAATAAGCCCATGAAAAGATGCTGGACGTTACTCATTAGGGAAATGCCAAAGCTACAGGCAGATACTTCACACCCACCAGGAGGGATATAAGATGGACAAACAAGGCAAGGCGGGGCAGGCGAGGATGTGGGGAAGTTGGAATCTCACACACTGCTGATGGGAAGGTAAAATGGTGAAGCCAGTTTGGAAGACAGTCCAGCAGATCCTCAAAATGATAAACAGCATCACCATATAACACAGCAATTCCACCCTAGGTATCTACCTGCCCAAGAGAGGAGATGAAAGCGAACACCAACACAAAAACTAATACGCAGATATTCACAGCAGCATGACTTATGACAGCCAAAAAGTGGAAACAACTCAAAAGATCATCAAGTGACTTGGATAAGCAAACACAATATAATCTCACAATGGAATATTATTTGCCAGAAGAGGAATGTTGTACTGATCAGTGGCACAAAACCAATAAACTTTAAGAACATTAAGACTCCACATAACACTTATATGAAAGGCACAGAATGAGCAAATCTATAGAGATAGAAAGTAGATTAATAGGGCTTCCCTGGTGGTGCAGGGGTTAAGAATCTGCCTGCCAATGCAGGGGGACACGGGTTCGAGCCCTGTTCCGGGAAGATCCCACATGCTGCGGAGCAACTAAGCCTGTGTGCCTCAACTACTGAGCCCACGTGCCACAACTACTGAAGACTTCACCCCTAAAGCCCTTGCTCCGCAACAAGATAATCCCCTGCAATGAGAAGCCTGCGCACAGCAACAAAGAGTAGCCCCCGCTCGCCACAACTAGAGAAAAGCCTGCACAGCAGTGAAGACCCAATGCAGCCAAAAATAAATAAATATAAAAATAAAGTTCCCTTTAAAAAAAAAAAAAGAAAAAGAAAGTAGATTAATAAACTGCCTAGACCAAGGGTGGGTGAACTCCTGGAATGAGGGGTGACTGCCAGCAGATACAAGTTTTCTTTTGGGGTGATAAAAATGATTTAAAATCAGAATATGATGACGCTTGCACAATTGTAAATATACTAACACCGTGGAATTTTACACTTTGAACAGGGAAACCTTATGGTACACAAATTATATGTCAATTAAAGCTGTTTAAAAAATAGATTCAGGACTTCCCTGGTGGTGCAGTGGTTAAGAATCTGCCTGCCAACATAGGGGACACGGGTTTGAGCCCTGGTCCGGGAAGATCCCACATGCCACGGAGCAACTAAGCCTGTGCGCCACAACTACTGAGCCTGCGCTCTAGAGCCCATGAGCCACAACTACTGAGCCTGGGTGCCACAACTACTGAGCCCGCGTGCCACAACTACTGAGCCCGTGTTTCACAACTACTGAAGCCCATGTGCCTAGAGCCCGTGCTCCGCAATGAGAAGCCACCACAATGAGAAGCCCGCACACCACAACGAAGAGTAGCCCCCGCTCGCCACAACTAGAGAAAGCCTGCGTGCAGCAACGAAGGCCCAACGCAGCCAAAAATATAAATTAAAAAAAAAAAGAAAGAAAGAAATATGAAGTGCTTTTCAAACTCTCATCCCAATGGAGCAAAATACCAAGGAACAATTATTCCCCTGCAGGATCCATATTAATGGAATCTCACCTTCAATCATCTCATCTATCTCCTCATCACTAAGGCATAAATTGTTTGAAAGCAATTGAAATACCAGTCTTGGGACTTTATACATTATCTGCTTTGTAGTTCCTTCCTATTGTTCAATGGGGAACTGCTCCTCTTTAGTAAACAGATATCTGTGTACACTGCTGGGCTGCTTTGGGTCAAGATGTGATTGACCATGAGAGCTTTCAGGGTATGTAGAATTGGAAAATATATTTTAAAAAATCTCCCCAATGCATTTGAGCAGAAGTGCTGGTTTCTATTTAAAACCTGTTTTTCTGCTACATATACCAGGATGGGAGCAAAAGATGCCTTAATATGTCACGTGTCATGTGCTGGAGACAATGAGTTTAGTAAACGCCTGTTTATCTTCTGTGTTTTTAGTATTGGATGACTGAGGTTTTCTGAGTGGTTTATCATAAAACCACACATCAAGTCTTGTTTCTGCTCAGAGTCTTTTCAAGTATTCAAACATATTTCTCACTCTGAGCTCTTGGTAATAACAGACACAGAAATCTCTCTAATGCTGATCTGCCGTACATGCTTGATTTTTAAAATCATTAATAGAGGAGAGTGGGGCTTCCCTGGTGGCGCAGTGGTTGAGAGTCCGCCTGTGGATGCAGGGGACATGGGTTCGTGCCTGGGTCCGGGAAGATTCCACATGCCGCAGAGTGGCTGGGCCCATGAGCTATGGCTGCTGAGCCTGCGCGTCCGGAGCCTGTGCTCCGCAACAGGAGAGGCCACAGCAGTGAGAGGCCCATGTACCGCAAAATAAATAAATAAATAAATAAAATAATAAAGGAGAGTGAAGAAAACCTACACAACAGGAGAAAATATTTGCAAACGATGTGACCAACAAGGGCTTAATTTCCAAAATATATAAACAGCTCATACAACTCAACAACAACAACAAAAATAACCCAATACAAAATGGGCAGAAGACCTAAATAGGCATTTCTCCAAAGAAGAAATACAGATGGCCAATAGGCACGTGAAAAGATGCTCAACATCACTAATTATTAGAGAAATGAAATAAAAACTACAGTGAGGTACCACCTCATGCCAGTCACAATGCACATCATTAAAAAGTCTACAAATAACAAATGCTGGAGAGTAGGTGTGGAGAAAAGAAAAGGGAACCCTCCTACACTGTTGGTGGGAATGTAAATTGGTACAGCCACTGTGGAAAAGGCTGGGCCCATGAGCTATGGCTGCTGAGCCTGCGCGTCCGGAGCCTGTGCTCCGCAACAGGAGAGGCCACAGCAGTGAGAGGCCCATGTACCGCAAAATAAATAAATAAATAAATAAAATAATAAAGGAGAGTGAAGAAAACCTACACAACAGGAGAAAATATTTGCAAACGATGTGACCAACAAGGGCTTAATTTCCAAAATATATAAACAGCTCATACAACTCAACAACAACAACAAAAATAACCCAATACAAAATGGGCAGAAGACCTAAATAGGCATTTCTCCAAAGAAGAAATACAGATGGCCAATAGGCACGTGAAAAGATGCTCAACATCACTAATTATTAGAGAAATGAAATAAAAACTACAGTGAGGTACCACCTCATGCCAGTCACAATGCACATCATTAAAAAGTCTACAAATAACAAATGCTGGAGAGTAGGTGTGGAGAAAAGAAAAGGGAACCCTCCTACACTGTTGGTGGGAATGTAAATTGGTACAGCCACTGTGGAAAACAGTACGAAGATTCCTCAGAAAACTAAAAATAGAATTGCCATATGATCCAGCAATCCCACTCTGGGACATATATCCAGATAAAACTATAATTCAAAAAGATACATGCACCCCTATGTTCATAGCAGCACTGTTCACAATAGCCAAGACATGGAAACAACCTAAGTGTCCATCAACAGAGGAATGGATAAAGAAGATGTGGTATGTGTACACAATGGAATATTACTCAGCCATAAAAAAGAATGAAATAATGCCATTTGCAGCAAAAATGGATGCAACTAGAGATTATCATACTAAGTGAAGTAAGTCAGACAAAGAAAGACAAATACCATATGATATCACTTACACATGGAATCTAAAATATGACACAAATGAACCTGTCTATGGAACAGAAACAGAATCACGGACACAGAGAACAGACTGGTGGTTGCCAAGGGGGTGGGAGTTGGGGGTAGAATGGGGTGGGAGGTTTGGGTGAGCAGATGTAAGCTTTTATATACAGAATGGATAAACAACAAGGTCCTACAGTACAGTACAGATAACTATATTCAATATCCTATGACATAACGTAATGGAAAAGAATATTTTAAAAAAGAAATAACTGAATCACTTTGCCATACAGCAGTAATTAACACAACATTGTAAATCAAGTATACTTCAATTTAAAAAAATAATTTAAAAAAGAAATAAGCAGTAGAAATGTAAAAGTTTAAACAGACTTTTCTTAACATAGACTTTTAAAACTAATTGTCATAAGGGGACTTCTCTGGCTGTCCAGTGGTTAAGATTTGGAGCTTCCACTGCAGAGGGCATGGGTTCGATCCCTGGTCGGGGAACTAAGATGACACGTAGCGCAGTCAAAAATAAATAAATAATTAATTAAAACTAATTGTCATTAAAATTAATTTTCTTTCTAAAATATGTTTAATAAAAGATATAAAACAATTTAATGGAAAAATTTCAAAACATTATTGATTAACACCATCCTAGAAGGAAATGAATGGAAGGATGGAACACATCCACAGAAAAGAGACCAGGATGTCAGCTTCTCCCAAACAGGTTAAGAGTTTTAAGAAAATTCCATTAAATCTAAAATTGGCTTGTTTTGGGGATGGTTTGATTCTGTTTTGTTTGAACTTAAAGAAAAACTACTTCTAAAAACTGAAATGGAAAACAAATTTCTAAAAATAGCCAAAATTTTCTATGGAACAAGGTGGTGGGATATTCCGTAACAGACACTGAAGCGTTTTAAACTGCAGTGATTAGGACAGGATGGTGTTAACAGAGGGATGGACAAATAACACCAATGGAAAAACAGTGCACTGAAACAGGCCCACCTGTTTTTGTCAAGTGCATCAACGCCAGAGCATAAGCTGCTGGGCAGGGGCCAGATGATGACACTTTGACCTGAGAGGCAGTGATCACTGGGTATTTACAGGGGAAGAAGAAATCTTTTTCCTTAGTAACTGCACATGCAATAACCAATTCACTGTGAACTTAACTATGAAAGAAGTAGAACACATTGAGAAGTTACAGGCAAACTCACTCATGACTTGAGAGTAGGGGGAAGTTTTCCTACACATTAAAAGAAAAAAGAGCTACAACAGAAGAGATGGATAAATTCAGTTCAAGTCTATTAAAGTTAAGAATTGTCCATGAAGTGCAGAATAAAAAGAAATGAAAGGGACTTCCCTGGTGGTGCAGTGGTTAAGACACTACACTCCCAATGCAGGGGGTCCAGGTTTGATCCCTGGTCAGAGAACTAGTTCCCACATGCACGCTGCAACTAAGAGTTTGCATGCCACAACTAAGGAGCCCACCTGCCACAACTAACACCAGATGCAACCAAATAAATAAATTTTTTTTTAAAAGAAAGAAAAAAAGAAATGATAACCCACAGTTTGGGAGAACATCTTTGCCATACCTAGAAATGAAAAGAGATGAATGTCCAGTGTATGTAAATAACACATAAAAAATCAATAAATATACAAATGAATTAAAGGTGAGAAAACAACTGAAAACTATTTCACAGAAGATGAACCACCACTTATATGAAATGCTCAGACTCAATGATTATCAGTAAAGACCAATATACAATCACAAGCAGATCCATTTTACACACTTGAGATGAACAAAATTAAGCTGGAATCTCCAAATCTCCATCTGCTGGAAATGATGTGGAATAAACACTCGTCTCCAGCCCTCCATCCACACTTCCTAGTATTTTGAAAATATCCATAATCTACAAACCTACAATTTTCCTTCCACATGTACAAAATTTATATTGCATTGGCACTTGGAGACAAAATCAAGGAGTTTAACGGCACTGCTGACAAATCAAAATTAAACATGAGACAACTCAAGCCTCACACGACTGGATGGAGGATTTAACCAGGTGACCTCTGACACCAGCACGTGTGAAACAGACTGGGGCTGAGAACCACAGAGAAGCCTTCTGTGTGCCATTACTGGCGTGGTACGGGTTATATTCACTTATTGCAAATTCAGCAGAAGCAAAATCAAACAAAATGATGCTTGGTGATGAAGGACAGATGTAAAGCTGCAAAGAATAACAAAAAGACCAGGATGATCAGCACCCTGGCGGCCCGCTCACTGGGAAGTGCTACCAGCCAACCAAGGGAATAAAAATCTACACCTTCAAGTAATGGAACAAAAAGTCTTCAGTACTCACACTGAGTCACATGACACAAGATTCCATCAAAGAAACAAAAGGGAAGAGCAGCCAAGTGTGAGCCACTCAGATCAGCAGCCTGCTGCCCACAGTGCACAAGGAAACCCCAAGTCAGAAGGTCAAAGCCATCCGAGCTGGGGGGCTGGGATCCCCCTGCTGACACACAGCCTGGCTGGGTGCCCCCAGGGCAGGGGGAGGGACCGAGCTCCAGAGCTCCACACGCCTGTGCTGCCTCTCTCAGTGTGGAAATGCCCCCTCCTTCTGGGTCTCAATTCTCACCCAGGAGGAAATGCTCAAGCTGAAGTTCTGACCCAGAGAAACTCTCCAATTCATCAACCCTCTCAATAGCAGTTGAGCTCAAGGAGCCTTCTCCACGCCTGACCTTCACAGACTCATTTAGGGTGCACACATCACACTCAGAGCATCAACTCCCTTGGATGAAGCCAAAAGCAAAGGTCAGGGAACAGCTGAGGGCAGCAGAACCTCAGAGAACAAACCACCCCTAGCATTCCTGCAGGTGGATCCCCTCCCCCACGCTCATGCCATAAACAGCTCCTTCTGTGGTGGTTCTATGGCCTGGAGGCCACCGGCGTGGGAGTGGGGTAGGGTGGACAGCAGGACCCAAGGCCACCTTCCTTCACCTAGGGAAATTCTGGGGCACTTTTATGATTTGAGGAACAGGATACTGCTCATCCCTTTCTGAAGACAGGCATCAGTTCACTAATATCCTCATGATGACAAGCTGTAACTCATCTAAAAAGAAGTGAGCAAGTCTCAGTAGCACTGGTCACAGTCCACAGAATTTCCATTCATCTCTGTTGAGCACCTAATAACAGGAAGTAGACAAGCATCAGACAGTGTCAGAACACTGCACCCTGCATGGAAGAGTCACTACAATTCCCATGAATCTTTTTAATCAGTATCTCCACCCATTTCACATGAAGGGGTGGGACTGCCTGCATTTCCTGAAATTCTAATGGAAGAGAAAACATTTTCTGTACTAAGACACTTCTCCCCAGAGGCATCTCTGGTTAAGGCCCAAAGGCCCAGAATAATACAAGTCAGCAAGAAAGGGCAAAGACCTGAGATGCTTACTACCCTCACTAAGGAGAAAAAACCAGGCAGAAAGAATACAGAATTTTACACTTGCTGAAACCGGAAGCTGGATGAGGGAAAGGAAGCTATTAGTGCTGAGCTGGACCCAGAGGAGGCAGCTCACGGGTGTCAGGGGACAATGCTGAACCCTCCCTGAGCCCTGTGCTCCTGGAAACTTCGATGGAAGGTGAAAGGACCCCCCCACCCTTTGGTGTTTGGAAGATGGCAGGATGCAAGAAACCGCACTTGTGCCCCACCTGACTCAGATAAGACTCACACGGAGGTCTCTTGTTTATCCAGGACAAGGCCAGACGCAGTCCCCTCAAAGCCCCATCTCCACCTCATCAGTGATTAGCGGAACTGTTCCCCTCACTGACCAAGCAGAACAAATGCTTGTTGGCCAAACTTTGGTTCAGCTCTTCTCCTTCCCCCTGACCTGGCCTCACCACAGCCAGCAGACAGACCCCTAAGGACAGGCTGGCCTCAGGGATCTGCTATCCAAGCATCACACCTGGTCCCTCCTGGTGGTGTTTACTCCTCTGTATAAGAGAAAAACTCTCTTTGCCCAACTCTTGAGACGCTTGCAGATCTTAGGGTCAGATGTCCCCCTTCCTGCAGAGCCCCCTGTGCCTGGTGCAACAGACCCTTCTTCCCCTGCAGGAACTCATTTGGATAAAGGTCTCTTGTTTTGAAGTTCAGATTATTTTATGCTACAGGCTTGACCAAGTATTCTCAATGGCCATGTGAAAATTAAGAGAAAACTCACTAAAAAAGATGTTGGTGGGGAGAAGAGGGAGCCTCAGCCAGTGCCACCCGACATCAATTACAGGAACAAGTGTCAATTAGAGACCCCAACAGAACAATTGAAAACAAGAAAGAATCACCAATTGCAGGCCACAATAGGAAAAGATGTACATGCATGGCGTCTTCTCAAGAAACTGGCTACACCAGCAACTAGTCAGTGAGAAACCAGCATCACCCTGAACTCTCCATTTTCTCCAATGGAAGTTTCTTCAGTACTATAACCTCTCCCAACTCCATCCTTTCTCTCCAATAAATAAGTTCATTGGACTTGCATATGGCTTTTACTATTCGTTGTCTGTCCCAAATTGCAATTCTTTGTTGTTCCCAAATAAACCCATTTTTGCTGGTAAATAACTGATTTTTATTTTTAAGGTCAACGACTATTTCTTAGCCCACCTTTGATCAGGCTTCTCACCCACAGGCCCCTGATTTCGGGTCTCTCCCCCACCTCAACCCCACCCTCACCCGCAGCCCCACCCCAAGCAACACTGAGCTGCAGAACAAGCCCTTGCACACCTGGGCCGAGAATGCACTGACCACAGGGAGGCCCGATCCTGAAAAACAGCCTTGCTCTCACCTGCCTTACAGAAAAGAGAAAAGCCCTTTGCTGTGTGGTTGGAGACGCTGGCACCTCTCTGAGAGCCCAGCCTCGGCGCTATCGCAACAGCATTCGCAATACAGGCTCCTTGCTTGACAAGTCTGGGCTGGACTTCATCTGTCAGGTCCAGGGCGGGTCCCCTCCCCACCAGCGCCTGAGCGTCCGCTCCGCTGGTGCTCCCTCGGACCCCACCCCCTGCCCTCCCGGCCCAGGACAGATCAGCGCGCCCAGACCCCGCGCGTGGATGGGACAGGACACCTGACCCACGTCGTGGGTGAGGGTAGAGTTGAGTGGGGACCGCGGAGAGGGAGACGGGGCCCACGGCCCGTTCCGGCCAGTTGGAACGAGCCCCGGCGGGTCTCAGCGCATGGCCCGCCCACTCACCATCTCAGCCCCGCTCTCGGTTCTCACGACGTCCTCTCCGCGGCCCTGAGGCCCGACCGCCCGCGCAGGTAAGAGGGACAGCGATGGGACACCTGGACCCCATGAGGCGCGCTGGACGTCCAGGAGGCGGAGAGCGACGTCCCCGCAAGAGGGGACGCGCCCGCCCCCGGCTCTGATTGGATGAGGCTCGATCCCTCGCGCTCTGAGTGGACGGACCTCCTTCAGGCCCTGATTGACAACGTTGAAGGCTTGATTCTGAGAGAAGAGCCAGCTGTAGGTCACGTAGCGGAGCAGGGCGGAAGTGCCGTTTGTTGCCTTCAGCCTTTTACCGTCTGGCTTTCTATGGGACGCCACACCTGGCCGCCAGGATCCTGGGCTATGAGCAGAATCTGCTCCTGGCCACACAACATCAGCCCAAAGCTTGCAGACCCTTTCTCCTAAACAGAAAAGTGCTGACTCAGTCTCCCCTCCTAGTATCCCCACCTGTCCAGGACTGCCCCTGCCCTTTAGTCCGGGGGCTGGGACACGAGGGGACAGGTGTGAAAGGAAAATCAAAATGGAGTCAGTATTGCTAGGAGAGTGCTCTAAAATGGAGCCAGGAGGCCACTGAGGAAGTGGGGCTTATGCAGGTCTCAGCCCAGATGGAATCTGAACTTTTGACCACTTACTGCCTTAACGCAGGCATCCAGAACATCTGTCCAATGACCCAGAAAGTCAAGATACTTATTGGACCCTTCCCCTAAATAACTCGTGACAGCCTATCCCTTAAGGACAAATATTTCCTTCCCTGTGTGATGAAATAAAAATTATACTTTGAGAAAGCACAAGTAAATTTTAACATAATACGCTCTCTCTCCGTCTGTTTGGAACTCCTCCCTCCCCACTTAGTGTTTAAGCGTATGCATTACACGGTAACCACACCTCTTCAAAGATGGGAACGCCTTCTCAAACGTAAAGATCAAACTTTTCCCTTTCTTTTGAGGCTAGCAATGTAACTTCTGTCTTACTGCTCCTTTTGTACGTGCTTACCTGGACTATGTATCTTTGGTGAACTTTATGTGGAATGTCAGTATGTCATTTTGTTGTACGATCTTTCATCTCAAAAATGTACATGCCTGTGTTTTCGACTTCTAACTGGTGGAACAGTTCTCAGAGCTTCTGAGAGACTGTCTCCTGGGTTATAATCCTCAGTTTGGCTCGAATAAAATTCCCTTTCTTCTTAATTTGATGGTTAATTGAATTTTCCTCCGCGTCTGTCAGAGTCAATCATAATATCTGCCAGACAACTTTAACAACCTTGTGGCTTGTGCTTTATAAACCCCTGACTCTTTCTCTTCCCCAGAACACTGGTTTTGCCAGAACCTGTGTACCTCAAATTGAAATTCTTAAGACCCCCAAATAAACCGCTTTGTTCTTTGCAGCCTCAATACTGCTTATTATTGAACATGACAGAGGAGGACCTGGGGAACTCCTGGGTCAGGGGACGGATGGAAGGCAATGTCACTGTGGATCTGTGCCCTTCCTTTAAGAACAAAGACACTCTGTGACACCACTGCAGGCACTGCAGGAGCCAGGTTTTTTTTTGTGTTTTTTTTTAACACCTTTATTAGAGTATAATTGCTTTACAACGGTGTGTTAGTTTTTGCTTTATAACAAAGCAGGAGCCAGTTTGACTTTGACCTTTGACATTAGGAGGTCCGGCCCTCCGGACCTACTCACACATCTGGGCTCCACCAACTTTTCCCCGTCCCATTTCTTACGCACATCATCAGGCTCCCTCCCCACAGGAGGAGGGAACGCTGGGTTGGCCCCACACCTGAGCAGCACTGAGGTTCCGAACAAGCCCCTGGTCACCTTCTCCAGAGAACAGGAGACCCAGGAGACCCAGGAGACCCTGTCCAGTCCAGCCACACGGACCCGCAGTCCGCGCACCGCCCTCACTCGCCCAACTTCCCTCCTCACACAGAAGAGAAAAAGCCCTTTTCTGTGCGGTTGGAGAGGCTGACATATCTCTTGAGATCCAAGCCTCGGCGCTATCACAACAGTATTTGCAATTCAGTCTCCTTGCCAAGTCCGGGCTTGACTTTATCTGTCAGATCCAGGGAAGACCTCCCTCGCCCCCAGCTCCTGACCGTACTTTCCTCCCTCGCAAGCCCACTCCGCCAAGGGCTCAGTCCGGATGCCCGGACCCCAATCCGCCGCCAAGGTGGACAGTCAAGTTGGGACCCCGGGACTGGAAGCCGGGTCCCCTCCCCGCGGCCGAGGGGGAGAATTGGGTCTGGACACGGGGGTGGGTGGGACGCGGGGAGACCCTGGCCAGACTGTCTCTTCCGGCAGGTCTGGCCAGTTCGAACCAGCTTTTTCCTTGTTCGGGCCCCAGGCCGCGCACTCACCATCTCCGCCTCTTTCCGGGTTCTCTGAAAAGTCCTCCGGGCGACCCTCCGACCTGGGCAGGTATGACCGACGGGGACGCGACACCTGAGGCCGCGCGGGACAAGCTCGCACCAGCGTGCGGGCCGCTGAGAGAAACTTCCGGGGTCTCGGAACGCGCCCGTCGCCCGCCCTCATTGGACGGCGCTCCAGGGCCCGCGCCCTGATTGGACGGTAACCCTTGCCTCGCCCCGCCCCGATGGGCAGGCCTCCTGGTCCCTTCCTACCCTGATTGGCTGGTTGCTGGGACCCCGCCCAATCGCCGCTGACTGGACAGTTCAACCAGGCCCCGCCCCTGCCCCGAGTGACAGGCCACAGGGACACGCGTGAATGATTCCCCAGCCCGGGACTTGGGCTCCGTGCAGAACCCGCTCCCAGCCAGGAGGTCCCTGTGGCATCTGCCCGCAGCTGGGCGGCACCCCTGTGTCCTCCTCCTGCACCTGGAAGTCCAGATTCAGTTTCCCCGCGGATCGCTCCATATCCGGAGTGAGGATGAGAAAAAACGAGACACAGGGCTTCGTGAACTCCGGTGTCAGGACACTGCCCGGGGAGAAGTCACCGGGGGAATGTGCCCGTTAAGAACCAAACTCTCAGTGACATCAACACGTGCAAGGCAGGGTCAGGCTAGGTTTTGAAGTGTGACCCTTGACACGGGGAGGTCCCACTTTTCGTCCCCGCTTCCTGCCTCTGGGGCTTGAGATCAGCAACCCAAAAGCCAGGGACCTTTCCCCCGTGGGAAGTCGGACCCCGAGGCCCCAGCCTCCCTGCAGCCTCAGCACATACACAGGTGTGAAATGTCACCGTTCTCATGTGTGCATTTTACACTGCAAAGAAATTTGTGTCCGATCAGGCTTTAGTCAGTCCAAGTGAATTTTGAAATGTAGAAGTCTATATTTCCTTATTCAGATTGTATAGCGATGGTTGCACAGCTGTGCAATGTACAAAAAGCCACTGAGTTTTACACTTAAAAGTGTCGGGGGGGGCTTCCCTGGTGGCGCAGTGGTTGAGAGTCCGCCTGCCGACGCAGGGGACACGGGTTCGTGCCCCGGTCCGGGAAGATCCCACATGCCGCGGAGCGGCTGAGCCCGTGAGCCATGGCCACTGAGCCTGCGCGTCCGGAGCCTGTGCTCCGCAACGGGAGAGGCCACAACAGTGAGAGGCCCGCGTACCACACACAAAAAACAAAAAAACAAAAAACAAACAAAAAAAAAGTGTGAAATATATCTTCATTTAAAAAAACAAATTATAAGGCTATTTTATATCCATGATAACCCTACCTCCTGATCACCACTAAAATACTTTCTGTCTCACTGGATTTACCTATTCTGGACATTTTATTGTTTTTTTTTTTTTTTTTTTTTTTTCCGGTACGCGGGCCTCCCACTGCTGTGGCCTCTTCCCGTTGCGGGCACAGGCTCCGGACGCGCAGGCTCAGCGGCCATGGCTCACGGGCCCAGCCGCTCCGCGGCATGTGGGATCCTCCCAGACCGGGGCGCGAACCCGGTTCCCCTGCATCGGCAGGCGGACGCGCAACCACTGCGCCACCAGGGAAGCCCCTTCTGGACATTTTATATGTCTAAATGGAATAATAATACAATATTGGCCATTTGTGTCTGGCTTTTTTCCTCAGCATAGTAATTTCAAGGTTCATTCACATTGCAGCATGTCAGAGCTTTCTTCCATTTTATGGCTAAATACTGCTCCATCCTATGTACAGGCTATATTTTGTTTATCCATTTTATGAAATACAATGTATATTTTGAGGCAGGACAATAAAATTTAAATGTAAAATTCTCTCTGTCCTTTTGGGCCTCCTCCCTCCCTCCCCTTTAGTGGGCAGTGAGCATCTGCCTTATAATATTAACCAGACCTCCTCAAAGATGGGATGCCTGCTCAACCATAAAGATCCTTTTTTTTCCTCCTTTCTTCTGACCCTAGCAACATAACTTCTTAGAAGATTAGCATTCTTTCCCAACTTTGTAAGGGGTCATGGTTACTTACGGGGTTGCTTTGTACATGCTTACCTGGACGGTGTATCTTTGGTGAACTTCATGTAAAATATCAGTATGTCATTTTGATGCATGAAATTGAAAATATATGACTGTGCCTTTGACTTCCAGCGGGTCAAGTCCTTTGTTGTTTTTTTAATCTGGGTTATTTGCATTTTTGTTACTGATGTGTGAGGTTTTTAATGTATTCTGGACAATAAAACCTTATCCCTGGACTTCCCCGGTGGCGCAGTGGATAAGAATCCGTCTGCCAATGCAGGGGACACGGGTTCGAGCCCTGATGCGGGAAGATCCCACATGCCGCGGAGCAACTAAGCCCGTGCACCACGATGACTGAGCCTGCGCTCTAGAGCCCGTGAGCCACAACTACTGAAGCCCGTACACCACAACTACTGAAGCCCGCGCGCCTAGAGCCCGTGCTCTGCAACAAGAGAAGCCACCACAATGAGAAGCCTGAGCACCCTAATGAAGAGTAGCCCACGATCGCTGCAACTAGAGAAAGCCCGCGCACAGCAACAAAGACCCAACGCAGCCAAAAGTAAATAAATAAATAAATTTATATATTTAAAAAAAGACCCAACGCAGCCAAAAATAAATAAATAAAATAAATGTATATATATATAAAAGCCAACCATACAGCTCTTTGTGAAATATTGACATCGTGGTGACATGGCTCTCTCCTTTCCTAGAACCCTTTCCATCATTCCATTTATTTTAGTCTGCTTTGATGTCATTTAATATAATTTAAAATGTTTTGCATATGGTTCTCTATATGTTTCATTAATTAGACTTATTTTGATAATTGAATAATTTCATTTTTACCTTTGGACATGTTACCTTTTAAGTTATACACTCAACTTCTTTTTGGTAACGATTAGAGAGGTATTGATGTTTATTTTTATATTGTTTGCATTCTGAAAACCTGTTAATCACTTTCGTTTTTATGGTTACCCTCATGTGCTTTTGAGGTTCTATATGCACAACTGTTTCAGCAACAAGATAAGATACTTTTTTTCTTCCTTTATAATTCAAATACTTATTTCTCCTGGCACCAGCTAGGCTATCTAGGAGACTGCTAAAGGGGTGTGATGGGTATGTAATTTTATTGAATAAGTGACCTTTGACTACTTATATATACTTTCTATCATGAAAAAAATTTTTGAAGATGCCTTTCAAAAGATTATGAAAGTTCTCATCTATTCTTAAATTAGTAAGAAATTTGTCATGGATGTTAAATAGTATAAAACACTTTTTATCCATGCATTGAGATTATTTGAGATAACTTTTTAAAAATGTGGTATTATGGTGAGTTATATTGATGATATCACAGCATTTTATATTTGAAAACACAATGCAGAAAAATGCAGAAAATGTACACTCGACAGAAATATGACAAAATAAACATCATGACATCACAAACTGGACAAGAAAGAGAGGCTGCGGCTACACCTCACATCCCAGTGGTTATGATGACCTGTCAGGAGAGCCACCTGCCCGCTCACAGTCACCAATATCGTAAACTTTTAAAAGGTCATTTCCTTTTTCCCTCTAGTTTCATGACCTAAGTATACAATAATTTTCCCTGTTTTATATTTCATGTAAATAGAATCAAAGAGTATGTATCATTTTATATCCAATATCTCTTGTTCAAAAATATTTACAATCTTCCTGTGCTTAGCCCTTCATTCACTTTATTAATCTATTATTATCCTTCTAGGACTATACCATTTTCGTGTATTGATTCAACTGCCAGCAACTATTTTGGTGTTAACAAATCAATTTGTAAAAAAAAAAAATTAAAAAAAAACCCCGGTATCTGCGATGGGCTTAAAGCAATGTGCACTTTGGGCGCGGGGGTGGGAGGGGAAAAAAAAAAAAGCGACGTGCACTAAAAGGACGTCAGCCTATACCAAGTTGCAAAAGAAAAAACCCCCAAAACAAAACCGACTTGTCATCCCTGGGCCCAAAAGACATTGTAATGGAAGTGAGATGAGTTTTATATAACTACAATTATTTAAAGACCTAGATAACAAAATATATGCAGTACGGATGAAGGGGACATAGCGGGATAGTTAATGCCCAGTTTTTTAACGTTTTTAATGACATTTATTGTTTTCTTTCTAATTTTACAAGTAATCCATGTTCACTGCAGACAACTAGAAATAAATAAAATTTTTAAAAATAAAATAAAGCTCTTTAATGAATACAGTGCACCAGAAAGATGATGATGATGATGATGGTTATTATTTTAAGCAGGAAAATGCCCAGTGTTCGGAGTGCACTTCAGAGTCATGTTCCCCAAGATCCAAACCAATCAAAATCAAGTAAGTCAAAGAAAGACCCCACCGAAAGAGTCACCTCTTTCAGCCAAGGGGCTTGCTCAGTGAGCTCATGTAACTGAGTTTCAACTTTCCCAGGTGTTAATCTAGGTAGCAGGTGGTGTTGGCCACAGCACAGACACCTCCTTGCTCAGCTGTAAGATAACCGAGGCCTATCCTATTATCAGGAAAAACTCTGGCCAGAGTGTTTAAGGTTCTTTGTTGGGCAGCTGTGGATTCTGCCATACTTTCAGAAGTTATGGGGCAGTTCCTGATCAAGCGTCATTCACCTTTACTCCTCACCAGGAAGTAGGGTCCTGCCAAAGGAAGCAAATCCTGAGTCATCGACGCCTCCTGGAAAATCCTTTCTAAATTAACAATGTAAACTTAGGGGAGTTGAGCAATAAGGTGTCTCAGTAAGTTTGTAAACAGGTGGCAGCACAGCTAGGTAATGTGAGAGGCATTGCCCGCTATGCGGTAGCCATTCAAGCATTCATAGGCCCAAGGAGAACTGTTACCGAAACGCAAGTCCGTGTGCCCAACGCACAGTGAGGCTAAACAATACCAAAACATTGGAGTTTGGAACAAAGAAAGGTTTATTGCAGGGCCATGCAAGGAGATGGGTGGCTCATGCCTGAAAAACCCCAAACTCCCCGAAAGCTTTCAGCAAAGCCCTTTTATAGGAAAAGTGAGGGAGGGGCGTGGTTAGTTGTTGCAAACTTCTTGGTGTCGGATCCTTTGTTCTTGAGGTCAGGTCACGGTCAGGTCACGACCGTGTAAACCTCCACCAAACAAATGTTACTCTCTGTTCTGACAAGAAAAGGCAAGGTCCCAAGACACAAGTTTCACCCTCCGAGGTCCAGGTCCTGGCTAAGAGGAGGCAGATCTCGGTTGGTGGCTCCCTCAGGGCAAGGTCCCCAGACCCTGCCCAGCTGTCATCGCTGAGGGACCCAATTGGCCCTCAGGCTCCTCAGGCCACCCAAACGGCGGGGGCCAAGTGCCACAGACTGTGTCCCACGCAGACTACCGTTGCCATGAAGTCGCAGAGGCGGGGATGGGGGGAAGGCTCACCGCCCCCTCAGGGCCTGGGCCTGGCCAGTGGGCAGTCCTGGTGAGGGTTATGGAGCCCTGCAGGACACATTCCCAGCCTGTTCCCTGAGCCCCCCAGCTCACCCGTCAACCCGAGGCCGGGTGAGCTGGAGGGCCCCGGGGAGAAGGCCAGGATCTGCCTCTTACCCCACTCTCCACCTGACGACCACCACTCCAGCGACCCTTGGCTCGATGCCCCTCCACCGGTTGCTCATTGACAGCTGCTCGCTTGGGGCGGGGCCCACTGTAGAACCGACCAATGGCTGAACGGACCCTCTAACTATGGCGCATTGACCGCCGCTAGCTTGGGGCGGGGCCCGCTGCAGCACCGACCAATGGCTGAATGGGCCCTCTAACGATCGCCCATTGACAGTTGCTAGCTTGGGGCGGGGCCCACTGTGCCGACCAATGGCTGAGCATGACCTCTAACTTGGCTCTAACCTTCCCGCGTTAATGGTCTCCCGGTAACAGTTGCCTGGTAACGGGGGGGTAACAGCTCGTAGCAACGGCCTAGCGCTAAGAGCTGCGCAATGCAGCGCTCTATTACAGTTCTGAGCAAACTTAGTTATTTAAATGAAGCCCCAGTTTTACATAAGTACACTATTGATATTAAAGCTAATTTTAAAAATTCTTATATTTATTTATTGATCACATACAAAAATTTTCCCCGATTCCATTCTTACAAACTTTCTGTAATTTTCTGTCCATTTTAGTTTATCCCTTGTTCTCTTTCTCTTGGAAATAACCAGCTTTACTTTAGGACAAAATCACTTTCTCTTTTTTTTAAAATTGTTTTTCTCTTTTTTTTTGGCCGTGCCACATGGCAAGCAGGATCTTAGTTCCCCCACTACGGATGGAACTCATGCCCCCTGCAGTGGAAGCAGGGAGTCTTAACCACTGGACAGCCAATGAAGTCCCCTAGGACAAAATCACTTTCATTTCCCTCATACCTCATACTGTTTCTAAACAAAAAACATACCTTACTTTCCTCGAAAATAGAATTATTTCCCTAATTATTTTCAGTAGTTTTAATTACATGTATTAATTAGAATTCTTAACAATTAGAACTAAGAAGTAAACAACTGTCTTTACATTAGCATTTGGAGAATTGTCAGACTTACAATAACTTTTTATACTTTCTAGAAACGTGCTGTTTCATAGAAAATTCCTCATTTTTACCAATGGAATATCTTTAATTCCTCCATAAAAGGAAGCAAAAAGTGTTATCGATAAACCCATGCTCAGTAACTAATGTTTCAGTATTTTTTCTTATTTGGAAATGATCTGGATATTCCATGTATTTAACTTAAATCATCACTTAACTTAGGAAAACTTTAAGATTCTAGGTTACCAAAAGACTTGGGGAGTCTTTTGGAAAATTCACCTAAACCCTTTTTATCTTGCAATGTATTTGTTTGTTTTCAACTATTATGTTTCGATTAGTTTTGAAAATTTAATTAAATCGTTATTTTTTTTTCCTGACAAATTTTGTAAGAGATAAAGTGAAGTTATTTGACTTTAGGTAAACTTAAGTAAAATTTTTTTAAACATCTTTATTGGAGTATAATTGCATTACATTGTTGTGTTAGTTGTTCCTGTTTTTTTCTCAAGCTTTGATAACTCATATTCCATCCAATATGGAAGCAGCAGAAAGGCAGGCTTTGATACCTTGCAAGTCTGATGGTCTTATTCTACTCTCACTCTTTTTTTTTTTAGCATCTTTATTGGAGTATAATTGCATTACATTGTTGTGTTAGTTGCTGCTGTATAACAAAGTCAATCAGCTTATGCATACATTTATCCCCATATCCCCTCCCTCTTGCGTCTAAGTAACATTTTTATAATTAATGCTGATAACTCTAAAGACATGCCTATTTTAATTAAACCAACAAATGCAAATTAGCTTCACTAGTGAATATTCTCCCAGATGATGTGAACCTGAAAAGCATTTTGGTTAGTTTCCACTACAATTCTGGGAATTTAATTTATATAAGTGCTTATATTTTCTTTAAGGCAATTAAATAGAGCTCCTTTTACAATATAAATTAATTTTGTCAATACCATCCAGAGGTAAAAAAACACCATTATCTTTTATATACATTCATAGACATACACAAACACACAGATCCAGAGACCTTAGAAGACACTTTAAGGATTTCTTGTTTTTCTGAGTTGAAAATAACCTTTCCCCCTTTCCTTTTACTTCTCATTACAAATACATCCCTGAAGTTTGTACTTTAAACATATGGCCTAGATTAGGAGTTAACATTTTTTATCTCAAAGGCACAGGGAAATGATATAAATTTCTCTAAGAAGGACTCTGGCTTCCTAAGACCAATAACTTAAAAGCTTTTTGAGATAAATAGGGAAGGTTTTAGAATTGGTAAAAAGAAATAGATACTGGATTGCCTCCACAGCTGCTTTTTTTTTTTATTTGTAAGATAAGTACAGTTGCTCTCAGTTCCTCAAAGAATTGGGTTGTAAATGATATCATGTATTGCTCTACTTCTCCACCTTTGCTGGAATGTTCTTCTTTCCCTATGGGTACATTTAACTTAAGGTAAAAGGCCTAATGAAATTTTTTTCTTTCAGGCTCTGCATATCAGCTTCTAATCTGGCCAAATTTCTGGTTTAAAGTTATTAAGTCCTTTCAAATGTCGTGTCAGATTTCAGCCAGGAGAAGCAGTGAATATTTTTGGCAATATGAACAACGTCTTGGATTCAAGAAGTGTCCCCAAGGAGGTACAAAATATATTATCTTCACGATATCTAGAGTCACTCACAAAAGAGCCAAAGAAAGCGCCATCAACTTGTATGTCCCAGGAAAGCAGAAAGCCCAGCCAAGTTCTTTTTCTTTTTCCTATTTACTTATTTACTTTTGGCTGCATTGGCTTTTCACTGCTGTGCATGGGCTTTCCCTAGTTGTGGTGAGCAGGGGCCACTCTTCGTTGCAGTGCGTGGGCTTCTCATCATGGTGGCTTCTCTTGCTGCGGAGCATGGGCCCTAAGCACGTGGGCTTCAGTAGCTGTGGCATGTGGGCTCAGTAGTTGTGGCTCGTGGGCTCTAGAGCGCAGGCTCAGTAGTTGTGGCACACGGGCTTAGTTGCTCCACGGCATGTGGGGTCTTCCCGGACCAGGGCTCGAACCGTGTCCCCTTCATTGGCAGGCGGATTCTTAACCACTGCGCCACCAAGGGAAGTCCCACAGCCAAGTTCCTACAACATAAAACAAGACATGCAAGGAAGCAAATCTATCCCTGGGAGAGAAAGGACCAATAACCAGTTGGTATGGATTTTGGAAAGGAACAGCCGTGAAATGTTATTTCCCTCTCTCGACTGGGCAGTACAGACAGAGATTTGGGAGTGCTGACTATGATAAGAATTTTCACCCTTAGCCCATTTTGCCAGTTTTTCCAGGATCACATCTGCAGGTTCTGAGTGGGGTAGAAAGTGGAGAGCAGTAGCTCTAATTTTTACTAGAATTTGGCTAGGGTTTTAAATTAATTTTAATTTTAGTTTCCCCTAGGCTGTTAAAGAGAATAATGCAGCAGTTTACCAGAAAATCTCTGAGTCTCATGAACTCTGGGAGGGATCCTCCTTTCAAGGTAGGTATGAGGGTGTATATGAGGCTGTTAACTTGTTGGACTTTATGTTGCCTTTTATAGCATTAATTTTTCATTAGCTTTTTGCAAGGAAATTTTTAATGAAGGTATTTTTGGAATTTTGAAGCCTTTTGGGAGCTTCTGGGTGCCAATTAAAGTAAGTATCCCATTCTGTTTGTTTCATTTGGGAACTCTTGAGTGCACCTCTAAAATGATCTTATCCAATTAGAGAGGTTCTTCTAATGGGCATTGCAATTCCCCTGGGGGCTGACAGCAGTTATGTAGGACCCTAGTCTGTTAGGTTAGGTGCAACCCACATTTCAGTCTGGCCATGTTTTGGGGCCCCCAACATGACAGTTACCAAGCCAAGTTCTCAGGAAACAAAACAAGCTTAGCAAGATTTTGCCATTACTACAAATATCTACTGCTTCTGGGACCACAGTTCTTAGATATTAAAAAAAAGCAAGTGTGCCAGAAAGGGATACACTTGACTCTTTAGATTTTAAGGATCCCATTGTATTACTGTTTTTGTATTTTTAGCTAAGCTTTTGGGTCTCTCGAGACAATCTGACACCTAAAAGGGACATGATACTGGGTTGGAAGTTGTGTGATGTATTACGCTGTACCTCACCGCATGAAAATTAATCTTCTTGAGGTTTGAGGGTGACCCAGTATCAATCTAACCCATTTTGTAACCAACTTAACCTAACATGGGTGTCTGAGTTAGGTGGCAAGTGCTTTAACAGCATTGAAGTTTGCATCCCTTGCCCAACTTTTGTGGCTATGGCTTCTGAAATTCCCATGTAGCAAATAGCCTTTACCTCATGTGCACATTAACAGCATCCAACGGTAACCAAGGAAATGGAGCTGTGGACACCAGTAGCAACCAAAGAACTAGGGACAGGGACAGGATTAAACCAGCAGACCTCACAGATGGGCACTGTGGACTCATTCCTAACAAATGGAGAACTGCAGTTGCCATCAGCAGTTCCCAATGTGGACTCTGGGGGAAAATTCCAATACATAGGGAACTATACACTAAACCACCAGCAGATCCCAGTAAGGAAACTGGGAATTGAACCAAGGGCTAGGGCTTAGAAATTACTGCAGACTTCCCAAGAAAAGGCCCCATGTGCACCACCAGCAATTTCTATGAAAACTTGGACTAGGGAAAGGGCTGACCCAGCAGACCTCAACAAATGGGGACTGTGGACTCAGGGCTCCACATGGTTGGGGAACTGCAAGCTGCCAGTAACAGTCCCCATGTGGATCTTGGGACAGAAAAAAGGTTGGGATTTTCCAAACATCTGGAAATTACAAACTGAGAAGCCAAGTAGAATGGGAAGCTCAATGTGAAGAGAGTGGAGATTTGAACCAAAAGGAACTTACCCGTGGCCCTCAGAGACAATAAGAAAGACAGTGAACTCAAAGGGTTCCCTCGTACCGTACCTGTGTTTCTCACTGTACCCAAATGCCAAACATGTGTCTGGTTGGGGGCTGTTCCACATGGGCAGAGCCGGAAGTCAGAAAATGGTGCTGGAACTCAGGCCTACCAGGTTGCCATGCATCTCCGTCTCCTAATGGTACAGAAGACCCGAGAATCATGGCTTCCTCACTTCTGCTTTCTGGACCTCACACATCTTTTTTTTCTTTTTTAATTTATTTACTTCTTTTTGTTTGCGTTGGGTCTTCGTTGCTGCACGTGGGCTTTCTCTAGTTGCAGCGAGTGGGGGCTACTCTTCGTTGTGGTGCGGGGGCTTCTCATTGCAGTGGCTTCTCTTGTTGCAGAGCACGGGCTCTAGGTGCGCGGGTTTCAGTAGCTGTGGCTCATGTGCTCAGTAGTTGTGGCTCACGGGCTCTAGAGCACAGGCTCAGTAGTTGTGGTGCATGGGCTTAGTTGCTCCGCGGCATGTGGGATCTTCCTGGACCAGGGCTTGAACCCGTGTTCCCTGCACTGGCAGGTGGATTCTTAACCACTGCACTACCAGGGAAGCCCTGGACCTCACGCATCTTTTTCTTCCCTACACTTTAACTCAGAACGACTAACAAAAGGACTCTGGGATATATAGCTTCCCACCTTGCCCAGCTGACAACAAAATTCAGTAGCACCATCTGGATAGTAGCTTTCAACTTCACACCAACAAGTCACTCTTCTTAACTCAATGTTTCATGTGCAATTTCCACCCAAGATCATGGACAATGAAGAGAGGCCAAATTAATAAACATAATCAGATGAGACAGAAGGTCTTCCAAGACCTTCCACAATTACTAATTTCTGTGAGGAACACAGATATGGTATCCACTAGCAACAAACATGGAAGACACACTTTTCAGTAATATAAACTAAGAGGATCATAAACACTGAGTCAGAAAATTCCAGTATTGTTCAAGAACCAGAAAAGATATTTCAACAACACAGGTCTCACATCATGATCACATATTAGGAACATAAGGCAAAATAAGAATCAAAAATATTTTCATCTAGGGGCTTCCCTGGTGGCGTAGTGCTTAAGATTTCTCTTGCCAATGCACGAGACACAGGTTCGAGTCCTGGTCAGGGAAGATCCCACATGCCGCGGAGCAACTAAGCCTGTGCGCCACAACTACTGAGCCTGCACTCTAGAGCCCACAAGCCACAGCTACTGAAGCCCGTGCGCCTAGAGCCCATGCTGTGCGACAAGAGAAGCCACCACAACGAGAAGCCCGTGCACTGCAACAAAGAGTAGCCCCCACTCGCCACAACTAGACAAAGCCTGCGTGCAGCAACAAAGACCCAACGCAGCCAAAAATAAATAAATTCATTAAAAAAATTTTTTTTCATCTAAACTCATACCATGTTGCACATGAAAAAAACCACAAAACCAAAAAGACTTTCACTCTGGGTTCAAAAGACATTGTAATGGAATTGAGACAAGTATTATATGACTGCATAACTATTTAAAGTCCAAGATAATAAAACATAAGTAGTAAAGATGATGGGAACATAGAGGCATAGTTATTATCTTAAGTGTTCAGATCAGTTAACATGAGCTAGAAATTAATACACTGGGATCCCTATTCAGGATGAGGCACTTAAAAGGAAAAATCATACTTATTTCCATTAAAAAAACTTCTGTCTACCCTGAGTTTTCAAGTATAAAATAAGTGAAGTGCTGAAGGTTTCCCCAAATTCTTTCCGTTCATAATGTTTCTCTCCTGTGACTGCTCCATTTATAAGATTTTAAGGGAGAATGAAGGCTTTCCCATAGTTTTTCTATTCAAAATTTTTCACCAGTGTGTGTCTTCATGTGTCTTTGCAGGGATATGAGACACCTATAGGCTTTTTCACACTGCTGACATTCATATGGCTTCCCTTCACTGTGGGTTAGCATGTGTCCTTGCAGGGATCTGGGATACCTGAAGGCTTTCCCACACTGCTGACACTGATAGGGCTTCTCTTCACTGTGTGTTTTCATATGTTCTCGAAGGGATGAGGAAGTAATGAATGCTTTCCCACATTCTGTACATTCATAGGGTTTTACTCCACTGTGTGTTTTCACATGTTTTCTAAAGTATTTGGGACAACTGTAGGATTTCCCACATTCCTTACACACATAAGGTTTCTCTCCAGTGTGGATCCTCACATGTCCTTGCAAGGATTTGAGATAGGGGAAGGCTTTGCCACACTGCTTACATTCATAGGGTTTTTCTCCACTGTGTGTTCTCATGTGTTCTCGAAGGTAAGTGCACCAACTGAAAGCTTTGCCACACTGCTTACATTCATAGGGTTTCTCTCCAGTGTGCACTCTCACATGTTCTCGGAAGTGTGAGATGCGAGTGAAAGCCTTTCCACATTCTTTACATTCGTAGGGTTTCTCTCCAGTGTGAGTTCTCACATGCCGTGCAAGTTGGCAATAATAACTGAAGGATTTCCCACATACTTCACACATGTGGATTTTCTGTCCATAATGACCTCTCTCATGTTCCTGAAAAGATGAGGGACAAGTGAGAGCTTTTCCAGACTTCTTACACTCTAAAGACTGTTTACTACTGTCACTCTTCACGCATCTCTTAGATGCTCTCCCAGCATCCTGATGTTTTTCGGGTTTCTCTAAAATGTCTGTTTCCCTGGGAGGGCTTAGGCACGAGGTACAGCTGCAGGCTTGCCCACATTCTTCACATGGATAATGTTTGTGTCCAGGGTGAGATCTTCGCTGATTCTTCTGGAAAGAATGATCCCTGAAGGCTTTTCCACACTTAATGCATTGATGGGGCTGAATTTCAGTCCGATAACTCTTATGCACAGTAAGATCTATAATATGGTTCAGGGTTTCTAGACATTGATGACCTTCTTTACCTTCACAGAGACTCTCCACCAAATTATTTCTGTTCAAAATAGGAAGCACAGTATTAGGGATTAATGATTATAAGTGATTTCTGAATTAGTGATTTGTTGATGGTTATTCATTATTATTTTGACTACACATTTGCCATTTTCAATGAATGGGCATGTTTTCAGCACTCTCTGCATTGTGACAAAGTGCAACAAGTTTAATGCTCCGGCTGCGGGCTCAAGCAGAGCTGTAACTTTCAGTGTTTTTTACATATGAGGTTTCCTGACCAGTGTTTCCTACTGAATTAAGTTTTAGGTGCTCCATATCTACATCACATTTATAAAAGTAGTTTTGTAAGAATTCTGTGAATAGACAATTGTTTAGCTAAGTTTACACCTTTTCTTTAATTTCAAGTGAGTCTAATACTCTGCCGAGATTCCCCTTCCCCTTGTGGGAGTGCCACTCACCTCAAACGCCTCTCCTGAGTTAGATGCTGATCTTGCATGTTATGAAATGCCCAGTTTTCTCCCAAAAAAGACCTGGAATCATTTCTTGTGAATCTTACTACTTTCTCTTCACTGCATAGTCCAGTCTCCAAAATATCCCAATGAGCACTTGATCTACTGGTTTTAACTTGAGAGCAAAAACCTGCAATAATTGGTAACATAATTAAATCCATGGGAAAGAAATGGTGGGATAAAGGAAAGAAAAGAGAGCACATGTAGATTACTTTCCATAGACTAATTCAAAAATGTAAAATAATTTTATAAAGGAAGGAAGAAGATGTGTGATATTGTGATTTATCAGAAATATATATATATATATATATATATATATATATATATATTTGGTCATTCAGATGACCAACATATATTTCTCAGATAAATTGGGTCTTTATGCACAGTTTCCTGCTCGGGAATACTAAAACGCTTGGAATTTCCTGAGCAGTAAAAGCAATGGAATAATATGTGGTTTCTTGTGCTCATTTCCAGAAAGCGCTTCAGGATCAGAAAGGTGAAATAGGTGTCTTGTTATTCATAAAAAGCCCTTTCCATCCCAATTGGGTTTATATTAATGAAAGAAATTGTTGGAAAGTATGGGTGCTGGTTGCCAATGGAGACACCATGTGATTAAAGGGTTGAAACTTTCAGTCCCACCCACACCCCCGGACACCCCAACACCTCTGGGGATGGGGGAGGGGCTGTAGATAAAATCCACTGTCAATGGCCAATGTTTTCATCAACCATGCCTATGTAATGAAGGCATGAAAAAAAAGTTCAGAGAACTTCTGGGTTGATGAACACGTGGAGATGTGGGGAGACTGGCATCTGGAGAGGCACAGAAACTCCTTTTCAAAATCTTACCCTATGCATCTCTTATATCTGGCTGTTCCTGAATTATATTCTTTTAAAATGAACCTGTGATCTAGTAAGTAGTATGTTTCTCTGAGTTCTGTGAGCTACACTAATAAATTAGTTGAACCCAAGGAGAGGGTCATGGGAACTTCTGATTTATAGCCAGTTGGTCAGGAGGACAGGTAAAAGCCTGGACTTGAGATTAGCATCTGAAGTGGGGGAATATGGAGTAAGTCTTGAAGGACTGAACCCTTAAGCTGTGGAATCTGTGGCTATCACTGGGTAGATGGTGTCAGGATTGA
>NC_041215.1:21572691-21593058 GCF_002837175.3 Physeter macrocephalus | reverse complement strand
TCTTATATCTAGTGGCCCTGTGTTCCTGACTCTATCCTGAAAGTTACAGTTGTGATGTCAGATAACACACAGGACTTTATTTCCTGATTGCATTGTTGAGTGGTTGCGTTTACCCTGTACTTTTTGTTTCCAGACAGTTCCACATGAGAGATGGGCACTGTACAGTTATATGAAGCAGACTGTGTGAGTTTTCTGTTATTCACAGCTGAATGCAGTCTCTAAACAATGAACTTAATATGTGGTCAGTAATTAAAATTTTCATGCTTGCAAAATAAGATACTTTTTGTGTGTGTGTGTGTGGTACGCGGGTCTCTCACTGTTGTGGCCTCTCCCGTTGGTGGAGCACAGGCTCCAGACGTGCAGGCTCAGTAGCCATGGCTCACGGGCCTAGCCACTCTGTGGCATGTGGGATCTTCCCGGACCGGGGCACAAACCCACGTCCCCTGCATCAGCAGGCGGACTCTCAACCACTGCGCTACCAGGGAAGCCCTACTCTTTTTTTTTTTTTTTTAAGATACATATTTTTTAAGTCTGACACAAGGTTCTGTACATATTTCTTAGAAAAAGCCAAGTAAAACTGGTTTTATGTTTGCTGTATACTTAAAACATTATCTTTCATGTACTGAGAGAGGATATGTTAAAATATTCCAATACAATTACGTATTATCAAATCAGTAATGTAATTTTTGTCTTTTCAAACATGTTCTGAGATTATAGTACATAACTATCTTAAATTGTTTTCATGTGACTTTTCTTATAATAGTTTCCCATTAAAGCAACTTATTCATAAGAATAAAAGTTTATATATTGGCTATGTCAGTGCCCACCAACCAGAACCCAAGAGAAACACACCTGCAGTTGAACAAAATTGGGCTTGTTGACTTATATGCAGTGGGGTGACCACATAGCATGATGAGCAACAGGACATCTCAGAAATTCTGTGTTAGAAAGGACATACAGGAATCAGACTTATTTCAGATGATTTGGGGGGACACTTCAAAGGAGCTTTGCACCAGGTTGGCTGTTGCCAGGAAGTGTGCAGTAAAGTATTAACTCAGCAGGCTTTGGTTGCTCAGTCTCCACACTTTACAAAGAATGCACTGGTCCTTGACCAGCTCCTGGGAAATAAGTTCTGAGTCCTTGGAATATTCTGCCCCATAAGACTGTTTTGTCTGCCTGAGGCCTTGGGCCACACTTTTAATCAGTTTGACTAGACAGTTTATGCTAACAGTGTGACTTAAGGTGAATGCCTGTTTTGTATGCATAAGGCCATAGGTGAAGCTGTATCCATTTGACCTCTGAGGAAAATAGCTGGAGACTGAGTGGCTAAGCTCAGTTATGTGGGTTCTACATGACCCCCCAATAAAAATCTGGAGACCAAAGCTCAGGTGAGCTTCTATGATTGGCAGCACTTCACATGTTGTCACTCACTGCTGGGTGCTGTCCACATGACTGTACTGAGAGAAGACAACTGGAAGCTTGCTCTTGATTTCTCCTCCGCTTCACCATATATATGCCTTTTCCCTTTGCTGCTTTTAATCTGTATCCTTTCACCATAATCATGATATAATGGCTTTTCTGAATCCTATCAGTCCTAATGAGTCATCAAGTCTGAGACAGCTCTTGGGGACTTTTTTTTAAAATAAAATTTATTTATTTTTTTTTTTGGCTGCATTGGGTCTTCGTTGCTGTGCGCGGGCTTTCTCTAGTTGCAGCGAGTGGGGGCTACTCTTTGTTGCAGTGAGTGGGCTTCTCATTGCAGTAGCTCCTCTTGTTGTGGAGCACGGGCTCTAGAGCACAGGCTCAGTAGTTGTGGCGCATGGGCTTAGTTGCTCCACGGCGTGTGGGATCTTCCTGGACCAGGGCTCGAACCCGTGTCCCCTGCATTGGCAGGCGGATTCCCAACCACTGTGCCACCAGGGAAGTTCCTGACTGGGAATTTTAATATTTCTTGTTTAGAAGGCAAAAAGGGACTGGGGCTAGAATTAACTTGTAAGGAAACAAGTCAGTTTTGTTAGCTAGACTAAGAGAAAATTTCATCATTTTTGTGATTTGCATAATTTTTTTGATCCTGTGTGATGACATGATCACAGAGTGCTCTTGCTTGTGCCTTACTCCATAACATAACACCCAGTGGCCTTGTCTGATGACAGTGTTGTTTAAAATGGTTTCTGTTTAAGGGACCTGCCTGGTGGTCCAGTGGTTAAGACTGCACTTCCACTGCAGGGGGCGCAGTTTCGATCCCTGGTCATGGAACTAGGATCCTGTTTGCCACCACGTGGCACGGCCAAGAAATTTAAAAAAAAAAAAAAGTTTTCTGTTCAGGAGAACACTATAGCCTAGGAGTGAAGACCAGGCCAGGTAGATCCCCATCTCAAAGGCTGATTCTTTTTTCTCACCATGTGAACATTTTAGTATATTTACTATATATCTGCCACTGTTTTGTTTCCCATAAATTAGTTCAGTTAATGTAAATTGAGGTAATCCTCCAAAACTATAATGTAGATACTCTAATCTCCTTTTGTGAGTTAACTGGGGCCTACAGATTACAAAGCTAGCAAGTGGTAAAGACAGGATCAGGATTCAAAACAAAACCTTCTAGCCCTGAGACCATGCTCTTCACTGCATGTTAGTCTTTGAACCTCCTTAATACACCAGCCATTCTAAGCTCAAAACAAAATTAGGCCCAATCATGGCACACATGGTAGACTCTAAATGCAGAAGCAGGAAACAAGTCCTTGCAGTTCTGATTTGGCATCAAAGATGGAAATATGTGTCTTGGTGGAAAATAATCCATGATAAGAGAGATAATAGGGAAAGCAGGAGGGTGTAGTCTGTATTTATTTTTCCTCTGAAAGGCAGGGGGGCATCAGTGAGTGAGAATGTGTTCATTAACTTATAATTCCATCATCTAGTGTCTTAAGTAAACACTACTAAAGGAAATGCTCAAGGGAAGTAGAATAATGAGTCTCCATAAAAATAAAATCCTACAGACTTGTGGTTGCCAAGGAGGAGGGGGTGGGGAAGGGAAGGATGGGGATTTGGGGATTAGCAGGTGCAAACTATTATATATAGTATGGATAAACAAGGTCCTACCGTATAGCACAGAGAACTACATTCAATATCCTGTGATAAACCACAATAGAAAAGAATATGAAAAAGAATATATATATATGACTGAATCACTTTGCTGTACAGCAGTAATACAACATTGTAAATCAAGTATACTTCAATAAAATTTGAAAAATAAAATTCTACTCATGGTTCAATTTGCAATAATTAAAAGCTTTAGCTCATGTGACATGTACTTAGGAATTGGAAAGGGTTTCTGTCATCAGTGTCCCATCATTTATTTGGGCCACAGAGTGTGGCTGTTTATAATTCTTTTGAAAGAACTGTAAATTGGGGCTTCCCTGGTGGCGCAGTGGTTGAGAGTCCGCCTGCCGATGCAGGGGACACGGGTTCGTGCCCCGGTCCGGGAGGACCCCACATGCCGCGGAGCGGCTGGGCCCGTGAGCCATGGCCGCTAAGCCTGCGCGTCCGGAGCCTGTGCTCCGCAACGGGAGAGGCCACAAAAGCGAGAGGCCCGCGTACAGAAAAAAAAAAAAGAACTGTAAATTGGCTTATATATTTGGCATTATCATTTTGCTACTATAGTATAGTCCAATGAGAGTTTTGTATCCCGGAAATCAGAGTTGCCCCCTAGTTTTCGAAAGGAATATGGTCATTTGCACAGCTATACCCTAGCATGTGCCTTTTCCTATGAGCAGAATGATACCTATACAAGCTCTCGGAAATGTCCCGGTAGATGCAAGGAAAACTGCGGTCGGTGACGAGATTTTTCCGCATCATAAATCCATTTCAGCTCTCAAATTCCTTTCCCAAGCCCATTTCTGTGTCTTTTTGCTGAGAGACTTCATTAAGGGATCCACACCTGTCTCCATTTTGGGAATATTTCCCCTAAGCAATACCATGTGGCAGTGAGCGGAAACAGAAAACAAGGGCAACCAGGGCCCAGGACAATTACTAACAAACTTTGGGCCAAGGGCAGAGGAACCGGCTCTCGATCATCTTCAGCTCAGCAGCAAGTACTAGGGTCACCACGCCTACCTCTGTCTCACCACCGCCTCGACACTGGACCCACAGACGCCGCATGCGCAATCACAGCCCGTGTCGCAGTCGACCACCACGGGTCAGGAGCAATCGGGGCTGGGGCTCAGGGCTGCACATGCGCAGTCCGCACCTAGAGCCACCTGGACTCTGGCTCCCTAGTCATTCGCAGGCTCCAGACCGGCTTTAAAGAGCCCTCCCCTTTGTCCTCCAAGTTCACTCACTTCCTGGGACACCACCCCAGGGAACCTGAGCCCCTTGAAAAATGCAGCTGGAAGAAAGACAGCCCACTAGATTCCAGGCCCTCACTGCTTCCAGAACACAACGCGGCCTCCACGACCCACCAGCTGCCTCCAGAGGCTGCTGGCCGTTCTGACCTCTGTCAACTACCCAGGTTCAAGTGGATTATCCTTCCCATGTTGGTAGCTGCGGCCTCTGGTTTTCCGGAAAAGCCTGAAAGGACGCCAGGCAGGGCCAAAGGTAGCGGAAATCTCTGCCTTCTAGTCCGGCCTCACTGGACCTCACTTCCGCCTCCAGCCAGTAACCAGGTACTGAGGCCAGGCGAGGGGTTGGGAGGTTTCCCGAGGCTTCAACCTCCCTTCCTTCCTCGACCATGGCTGCCACTGGGAAGGCAGCTAGGTGCTAAGGAAACCACAGCAGATGCTGAGACTCAGTAGAGGATACGACAGCTAAAGAGGGATTGCACACCTTGGCAGCCCCAATGCAGTTCCTCCCTGAAAACAAAGGGACAACCAAAACCCTCTGTATTGTCAGGTAGTGAGGGGCCTGTTCTTGGAAGAGACCTAAAGCAGAGTGGCTGGCTGGAGCATCCTTGACAAGGGATGTTGGCCCTTGACTCTCAGGGTCTCAGGCTCTTATCATGTGGTGGTGATGTCCCCTTGGCAGTTTCTTACGGTGAGTGCCTTCGAATGTTATGCACGGTGAGGGCTCATCATTGTGAGGTCCCCTCCCTCACCAGGTCGGCTGAAAGACCCTCCTTTGGGATTTGTTTTGAGTGCCAGGGGACATCACTCTGCCACATGGGAAGGGGGTGAGAACTGTATGGGTCTGTTATGAGCTCTGAACAAAACCCTCATTGTTTGTGTGTGAATATATAAGTATCTGAACCTGGTCATTCAACTAGAGTTTATTGATCACCTATGTACCAGGTCCTGTTCTACATGCTGGAGATGAAGCAGTGAATAGACACACACACACACAAAGTCATGGGGATGTAATGAACAGCAAGGTGACTATAGTTAATAATACTGTACTGTGTATTTAAAAGTTACTAAGAGAGTAGATCTCAAAAATTTCAGTACACACACTGGGGAAAACCCAGAGACAGAGAAACACTACAGTCATCCATGCAGTGAGATGCACAGACAATCGGCACTCCTGTCAGGACACAGGAACCACCACTCAAACACCTGAATTTTCCCAGACAAATGCATGTGGTGGCATGACAAAATCAGACACTTTGTCACTGGGACATACACGTGGACACACTCAGACACAGACACACAAATTCAGACACACTGGCAAAGATGATGTCTCCAGAGAAACTAATACACTCCCAGAGATGCACAGCCTACGGCCTCTGCGACTCCCCCACTCCCCAACAGCTCTCTTTACTTAGAACTAACCAACATCAGATACGTCATCAATTTCACTTGTTATCTCTCCTCCTGGAACAGGGACTTCACACTTTCTGAACCTGCACAGTACAAAAACGCCTCTCTCCCTAAGAACCACAAGAACCCAACCTGTGGAAGAAGTGTCAGGGGCCCGACGTGGCTTGGGTTATGATGTTCCAGCCTCCCACACTGCTGAGGATTCTATCAGCAACACACTCATCACTACCTTTGTCACTTTGCTTTCCAACTGGAAACTCAATGCGGGCAGCAATGGTGTCTATCTTGTCGACTGTCAGCCATGTGTCCTGCACTGTGGTCCCCTCGGCAGCGCTCTCTGCTGGTCTCATGTGCCCGTAGACTCCACTCCGTCCGCCCTGGGTGGCCCTAATGTCCTCCCGGAGACTCCGAGGATGGGCGCTTAGGGAGCGCGCGCTACACATCTCCAGGACACAGAGATAAGTCTTGCTGATGCGCAAGAGGTGGTGACCCGACTTCCATCTTTCCCTGGGCGGCCTCTCAGTCGCCTAACCCCCGCGCACCTGCGCACTTCTGCGAAGTCTGCGATCCCCGCGCCTCCAGCGGCGTTTAAGAGGCGGTCGCGTTGCATGCCGGGAGGAGCCTGGGGGCGGGGCTCTGGGCGTCGGCTTCTGAGACCTCCATTTCCCACAGGCCACAGCGGCTGAGACTACGCTGAGCGCAGGCGTTGGTAGAAGTCCGCATGCACCGCGGTGGGGCTAGACCCAGAGGGGAGGTGGGGAGGAGGCGCGACTGGAAGTGAGAAGTTGGAGCGGGATTGGCGCACCTGCAACCTAAATCCTTTGGTGGTGGATGATCGTGGGGCAGTGGGTGTATGCGTGTGCGCGTGGACGGACAGGCCATGGCTGGATGTCCCTTTGACGTCCCTGGAGGTTTTGAGATTGGTGTGCGCCTTGGAGCTTGTAGGCGCTGAGCTGATGCTCCTGAGGAAGCGGGGGTTGCTGTGGCCACAGGCCGTCTGTCGCTTTGTCGCAGGTTCTGCTACTGCTGTGTTTTTGTCATCTCCCAGACCCATGCGGCTGCCGCAACATTTCACGAGCGGGAGTGTAGAACCCTCATGACGTCTCCCAGCAAGAAGTCACAGGACCCGGCCTGATGCAATTTTACAGCTGGATGGCCTCCAGACCGGCCCAGGAAAGGCATGACGCTGATGCCCAAGGATTAAGATGCCCCCAGGCAGGTCTCTTGGGGAGAACTGTAGGGGCACTTTTATGGTTCAGACTAGAGCATTCCCAGAGATCTCACTGAGGAACCTGGCATAAACTCGGAGAAAGTTTCCAGGAGCCCTTTCACTTCTCTCCTGTTGTGCGAGGCTGACAGACGTGGTACTTGCGGGTGTTCCCTAACTTTAGACCGAGTTCCAAGAATGTTTGGCCCCAAGTCCTTCTCCCCGCCCCCTCCAGGTCCTTCAGCATTTATTGAGGATCCCAAGATGGGGGTGGGGTGGGTGTCAAGCTTCAGTTTTAAAATTCCCTTAGCAAACGAAGGCTTTGTTTTTCTATTATTTCTAATACACATGCAGTAAAATTCACTATTTTAAGTGAAGTGCCATGAGTTCTTATATAAGTGCAGAGATAACACCAACAGTCAAAATGAACACGCCAGAACACAGGTGCCCATTTGTTCTCAAATGCCCCACCCATAATCACTGACCTGTTTTGTTTCCTATACTCTTGTCCTATCCACATCTCATAAAAGGAAAGCCTTCCTTTGTTAGGGGTCTTTTTGTAAAACTTGATGCCATTTTTCTAAAATTCAGAAATCACACTTGCCTTCCAGTGTTACATGTCCAACACTTCCCAATAAAGATTAAGCAACACTAAAACCTTCAAACCTGACATTCCATTTTTATGAGCTACATGAGTTTGGGCAACTCTGTGCTCCCTGTGCTTGTCATCATCTGAATGATAGGAGGGAAGGAGGTACAGATGATTGTCAAATCACATCAAACTATGGAGTGCTATGAAAACCTAAGCACGGAAAAAAAATTAGAGATTAGACATCAACTGCTCTTTAATAAAAATAACTGACTGCTTCTGTTCTACCAATTAGTTTTAGCCAACCTCAATTACTTATGCTTTCTACACTCACCAAACACCAGCCCAAATCGGAAAATATATTCTTCCAAACAACCTCTGACTGGTACATCCCACTGTCTGTGCATTCATTCAAATTGCTTTAACTCAATACATCCAATTTTCTTTGGTCAAACCAATGTGGTCCTGGTGGCTTCTGGCTAGAGACCACTGACAAAACCATTATTTAAGCTTTTATTATTAACAATGAATAAGCAATCCATTTAATGACAGATGTTTAAGTATGTAATAAAAATGTTTATATGACAAAAAACACCTTAACTTGTATATGCCAGCTAATATTGTCTCAGACTGTATAATGCTTAACAATATTAGTTGATTTAAAATCCATAATTGCAATGGAATACTTTAACATATTCTCAGTATATGAAAAATAATAACATTTATTAGTATTACAGGTTGAACTGTGTTCCCCCCAAAATTCGTATGTTAAAAGTTCCAGTATCTCAGAATGTGACCTTATTTGAAAATATGGTTGTTGCAGATATAATTAGTTAAGACGAGGTCATACTAGAATAGGATGGGCCCTAACCCAATACGTATGGTGTCCTTATAAAAAGAATGCCATATGAAGAGACAGGCATGCACAAGTAGAATGCCATGTGAAGATTTTTTGGGGGGGGGCGCTGCGTTGGGTCTTTGTTGCTGAGCATGGGCTTTCTCTAGTTGCAAGCAGGGGCTACTCTTCGTTGCAGTGCGCAGGCTTCTCTTGTTGCGGAGCACTGGCTCTAGGCGCGTGGGCTCCAGCAGCTGTGGCATGTGGGCTCAGTAGTTGTGACGCACAGGCTTAGTTGCTCCGCAGCATGTGGGATCTTCCTGGACCAGGGCTTGAATCCATGTCCCCTGCATTGGCAGGCGGATTCTTAACCACTGCGCCACCAGGGAAGCCCCCATGAGAAGATTAGTTATGCTTGTTGCAAGCCAATGAGCTAACAGAAGCTAGGAGAGTGCTGGAACACATCCTTCCTTAGCACTTTCAGAGGAAGCATGGTCCTCCCAACATCTTAACTTTGGACTTCTGCTCCAGAACAGTGAGACAAAAATTTCTGTTGCCCTAGCCACCCAGTTGTGTGGTGCTTTGTTACAGAAGCCCTAGGAAACTAATAAAGTTAGTATACAAGTGATTTGGAAACACAGTAAACAAGATATTTCTAAGACATACTTACAGAAGATTTTTCTTGAAAATAAACACTGTTTTTAGTGACTTAGAATCAAACATAATAATTAAACCCATATCAAGGAACTGCATTCAGCTCTAACAGACATCTCCCCAAATTCACGAGGAATATGTTTGTTCTCACGTAGGACTGAGTCAGCGCATTTAAAAATACAGTAGGACTTCCCTAGTGGTGCAGTGGTTAAGACTCTGCACTTCCACTGCAGAGGGCACAGGTCTGATCCCTGGTCAGGGAAGTTCTTCGTGCCACATGGTGCAGCCGGAAAAAAAAAAAGGAAAAAGAAAAAAAAATACAATACCTTAACAAAGTCCCACGGGTTGTTTTGTTTTCCTGCAACATTGTAGCTTTTGTGGTAGAATCACGATCAGAGAGTCACTAAAAGTTTTGAGAACAAAGAGTTCGCTATACAAATTAGACCTTGTAAAATATGTTAACATCTAGAGAAGAGTGGAATCACAGCATCAGAGATCACTAAACATGAGTCTGAATTAGTGGTCTGCAGGACATATTAGGGTTTGTAGGAAAATCCAAATTGTGAGTGCCTGACCACATGACTGAATCCCTGACACCAAGCTCTTGGAGGTATTTATGGAAGCCTATAACTCTGAGAAAAATAGAAATCAAGTAATTGGCATTTCTTTTGATGATACTCCTGATTGGTAAGGCCAACAATCAGGAAAACGGGCTGAAAGCTGGTTTCCAAGTAGCCCCTATGCATCTCTCTCTCATACTTTAATGTGGCTGCAAAAACTTAGTAATGGCTTCATTTCTGCCTTCCAAATTTCATGCCAATAGGCTACTGGTAAATTCGAACACAGAATCATAAAGGGAAGGGATTCTGGGAACTGTAGCTCCTAACATTACCCATGCTGACGTAACATAATCCAGAACTCTGTATCTCATGGTCATATCACAAGCGTCTCTTAAGTAAAAACCCACCGTTTAATTCACTATCACAAGCAAGGACAAAGCAAAGGGCAAAGCTGAAAGTAACAATTCACATGAGACTGTACACTTGGAAGAACGCTGCATAATTACAAATTTCTGCCAACTATTTAGAAGAAAAACAGAATAAGGCTCCACTGGCCTAAATAAACAAATAAAGATTCTCTCAATCCATGGTGGAAAACATATAATGGTTGATTATCCAGTATCTGCCACATTAAGCCAGTAGGAAAATCCAAACAAATACCACAGTGTCATTGTTCCAATAACCCCTTAAAGGACAATTTAAAGAACTAACATATTAAAACTACTTATATATTAAAAATACCCTTCAAATCACCCATGAGTCCAACAAATCATAAATGTTTTATTTCCTAAAACATAAGAAAAAACACTTCCTGCAAAATTTATGTACTGTAGCCAAAAGAGTACTTCAACAGTTAATTTTCATCTAAATGTTTATTTGCAAAAGAACTGGAAATACACTCCCTATGGGTCCACTTTAGAGATGAAGGACTCAAAAAGGCAATACCAGGTTTACAACTTTTGTAAGATTTCTCTCCTGATGTGAATTTTCTGAAGCACTGTGCATGAATTCATTTGCAGGAGGATTTCCCGATTTACATATGTAGTGTTTCTTGGTAGTATGTATCCTCACATGTCTTCTTAAGGATGAGGAACAACTGAAGGCCTTCCCACACTGCTTACATTCATATGGTTTCTCTCCAGTGTGCATTCTCATATGTATTGGTAAAGATGAGGGCCATTTGAAGACTTTACCACATTCCTTACATTCGTAAGGTTTCTCTGCAGTGTGTGTCCTCACGTGCTGTTGCAAAAGTTCAGGCCAGCTGAAGGCTTTCCCACATTGCTGGCATTCATAAAGCTTCTCGGCAGTGTGCCTTCTCATGTGTCTTTGTAAGGAGATGTGGCAACTGAAAGCTTTCCCACAGAGCTTGCATTCATATGAATTATCTCCAGGATGCATTCTCACGTGCTCTTGACAGCAAGCAGACAAACTAAAGGCTTTCCCACATTGCTTACATTCGTAGGGTTTCTCTTTAGTGTGTGTTCTCGTATGTTTTCGCAAGGATATGGGCCAGTTGAAAGTTTTTCCACACTGCCTGCACTCGTAAGGTTTCTCTCCAGTGTGCACTCTCATGTGTCCTCGAAAGGATGAGGGGTGGCTGAATGCCTTGCCACACTGGTTACATTCATAGGGTTTTTCTCCACCATGCGTCCTTTCATGCCTTCGAAATGACTGGGGATAAATGAAGGCTTTTCCACATTGCTTGCATTCATAGGGTTTCTCTCCAGTGTGAATCCTTTCATGCCTTCGAAAGGATTGGAGATAAATGAAGGTTTTCCCACACTGTTTACATTCATAGGGCTTCTCTCCCGTGTGTGTTATCATGTGCCTTCGAAAAGCCGAGGAATAACTGAAGGCTTCCCCACATTCCTTACATTTATGTGGTGTCTCCCCAGTGTGTGATATCATGTGTCTTCGAAAAGTTGAGGAATAACTGAAGGCTTCCCCACATTCCATACATTTATAGGGCTTCTCTCCAGTGTGTGTTATCATGTGTCTTCGAAAAGTTGAGGAATAACTGAAAGCTTTCCCACATTCCTTACATTTATATGGCTTCTCTCCAGTATGAGTTCTCACATGACTAGTAAGACTTGAAAAATCAATGAAGGCTTTCCCACATTGCTGACATTCATAGCTTTTCTCCGCAGTATGAATCCTTATATGCCGGTTGAGGGAAGAAGTACGAGGAAAAGTTTTTCCACATAACTTACACACATAGGGTCTCTCTCCACTGTGGGTTCTCACATGCGTCCTTAGGTGTGAACGACAACTATAGGCCTGCCCACATTCCTGACACTGATACGGTTTGTGTCCAGTGCAAACAGTGATGTGACTCTTGAGGGATGAGTGATGCGTGAAGACTTTTCCATCTGTACTGCATTCATACCTTTTTACTCCAGTAAGAGTTTTCTGGTACAGGTTAAGATTTGGAGTCTGAATGAAGCCATCCCCACATTGATCATTACTTTCATGGAGTCTCTCCACCACATGATTTCTGTTAAAAATGAGAAGCATGTTATCAATGGTTTGATTAATAATGATTTATTAGTAAGTATGAGAATTACATTTTCACCAATTTCAGTGGATGGACAGATTTTCTCCCCGACTTTTTTTTTTTAATAGATTTATTTATTTATTTATTTATTTATTTTTTGCTGCGTTGGGTCTTCATTGCTGCGCGAGGGCTTTTCTCTAGTTGCGGTGAGCGGGGGCTACTCTCCGTTGCAGTGCGTGGGCTTCTCACTGCGGTGGTTTCTCTTGCTGCGGAGCACGGGCTCTAGGTGCACGGGCTTCAGTAATTGTGGCACGCGGGCTCAGGAGTTGTGGCTCACAGGCTCTAGACCGCAGGCTCAGTAGTTGTGGCACACGGGTTTAGTTGCTCCACAGCATGTGGGATCTTCCCCAACCAGGGCTCGAACCCATGTCCCCTGCACTGGCAGGCGGATTCCCAACCGCTGCGCCACCAGGGAAGCCCTATCTGACTTCTTTTAAAGTGGAATGAACTCAATGCCACAGAAGGGGGCTCAACCACAACGATTACAAAAACAATGTTTCTTAAACATGGGCTCTTCTGTTGATTGTTTTCAGCTGTTTCTATCACACAACATCAATGTCGCATTTAAGAAAAAAAATCATCGTGAAAATCTCTATGAATAAACAAATTTGATCTAGGCTTACATGTGTTTTGTTTGTTTGCTTTTTAAACTTTATGACATCCTAAGATTCCCTCCTGGAATACTGCTTTGTCTCATGAGTGCAACTCACCTCAGATATCTCCCTTGATCTATGTGCTGATCTTCAAGGCTGAGTTCTTCCCAAATTTTTCCTAAGACGGAGGCCAAGGAATCATTTCCAGTGAACTTTGATATTTTATGCTCCTTGGATATTTTATTCCCATAAATATCCTGCTGAGAAACTGACCCATTGGCCTTAAATTGAGTCTCATCATCTGAAAGCAAAAAGGGAACATATCTTACAAGAAAGGAGGTACCTGTTAGCCAAAAAGGACACTGAGGAGTTTAGCTATGTCAAGACTTCATTAATAACAAGTATAAGGGGTCAAAATGGTAAGCACTTTAATAAACACAGTAAAATTCTCATATGGTTCAAAAACAGACCTCACTGGGCCCCCTAAGGCCCCATGAAATCTATATCCACCAATGATGCTAAGGGAGCTTTCTTTACAGAAAGAAAGACTCAGTTTAATATACAGATTCTCAGTCTCATGGGGAGAAACTATCAGATTCTAGCTCTATGATGGTTATGACCATGTCTGTCTTATTAGTTAACATATTCCCTTTCCACAGTCCAATTCTTGAAACAGTGATGTGCCAGAAATGCTTGTCTCTAAACGACTACATGAGGGAATATGTCATTCTTACCCACTGAGGCCAGGTTTCTGAAGTTTTCCAGCATCACATCTCTGTAGAGCTCCCTCTGAGCAGAATCCAGTAAAGCCCACTCCTCCAGAGTGAAGTCCACGGCCACATCCTCAAAGACCACCGAGTTCTGAAACACCCAAGATATGTACAGGAGCATGGGTGAGACTCACAGCATTGAACAACTGGACTCAAGTCACAGGAAGTTCAAATAAGATTCCATGGTCACCTAACATCTACTCTGTGATTCAGTCATCACACCTCCTACTTTATGTCCACAATCATAGATTATCCTCATAGATTTAACAGCACTAACACACTGAACTTATCTCTACATTTTTACTGTGACCATTCAAGTCTTATTCTTCTCTAACCAAAGGGTTTAGACCACATTGGAGAAACGAAAAAAATGCTATACAAATGAAATAATACTTGCATTTTAAGACCCATCAATCCCTTGTGACACAAGTGACTTTAGCTCCTTCCTACTGTACAACATCCATAAGCACATGAAGCCCAAGGTCAACCTGGATGAGGTTTAAGGAATACAAACACAATGAAGGACTGGGAACTTTTCCTTCTCTTTCCGCCACCAAATATGAGAGGCCCGTGGGCCTGTGGGAACCCAACTTGCTGCAAGGGCCTGCTAGCCATATTGTCTTTTTTTTTTTAACATCTTTATTGGAATATAATTGCTTTACAATGGTGTGTTAGTTTCTGCTGTATAACAAAGTGAATTGGCTATACGTATACATATACCCCCATAACTCCTCCCTCCTGCGTCTCCTAGATTTTAATCAGTTCATCATGTTCACCATTACTTTTCTAGTCCAAGACCCCCATTTAGACTCCTAATTGGTTTCTCTGCTTCTCATGTTGCCCACCCCCAAGTCAAGAGCTCAGGTAATCTGATTAAAATGTAAATCAGGTCATGGAAAGTGACTTTTCTGCTGAAAATCCTCCAATGGATTTATTCAGTCAGAATGAAATTCCAGCTTTTTACTCTAATCTGAAGGCTCCATTTGATCTGCCCTTGTCCTGTCCACACAACCTCATCTCCTGCCACTCACAGCTCTACCACCCTGGTTCTTGGTATTCCTCAAAAATACCGAGGTTGCCGCCCAACTAAGGGCCTTGACCATGTTCTTATTTCCTCTGCTTAGAGAGAGCTCTGCCCTCCGGTATCTGTAAGGACTGTGCCACCGTTTTATACAAATCTTCATTCTGATATCACCTTCTCAGATGGGCCTACTGGATATATACTCCACCTTCACCTTGATCCCCTTACGCAGGTTTATTTTATTTTATTTTTATTACTTTTTAATTCATTTTTAAAAACATATTTAATGGAGTATAATTGCTTTACAATGGTGTGTTAGTTTCTGCTGTATAACAAAGTGAATTGGCTATACGTATACATATACCCCCATAACTCCTCCCTCCTGCGTCTCCCTCCCACCCTAACCCACCCCCCTCTAGGTGGTCACAAAGCACAGAGCTGATCTCCCTGTGCTATACGGCTGCTTCCTACTAGCTATCTATTTTACATTTAGTAGTGTATATAAGTCCATGCTACTCTCTCACTTCGTCCCAGCTTACCATTCCCCCTCCCCGTGTCCTCAAGTCCATTCTCTACGTCTGCATATTTATTCCTGTCCTGCCCCTAGGTTCTTCAGAACCTTTTTTTTTCTCTAGATTCCATATATATATATGTGTCAGCATATGGTATTTGTTTTTCTCTTTCTGACTTACTTCACTCTGTATGACAGACTCTAGGACCATCCAAGCCATACTGTCTTAAAGAACTCCAGGCCATCAGGACAGTCCAACTGGCTGAATGAAATATTTCTTTTGAAGAAGTTAATTAATTTTAACATTTTTGTGTAATAGTTATCACTAGCTCAGTTTCTACTCTTTTCCTCTGTGTATTGTCATGAAAATAGGAAGTCAAAACTGCATATGTTCCCTACACTCCTGAGCCAGTGCTGCTGCCCACCAATTCTGAGTTCACACACACACACACACACACACACACACACACACACACGTTACATGATGCCAAAACAGCTCTTCTACCAGACCCATAAAAGAGTACTCTTGCTGACCTTGAGGATAAGGTTAAGAGTCTTACTTTGCAAAGGACTTTAACATAAAAAACATCTGACAGTGGGCTTCCCTGGTGGCACAGTGGTTGAGAATCCGCCTGCCAACCCAAGGCCACAGCAGTGAGAGGCCCGCGTACCGCAAAAAAAAAAAAAAAAAGAAATCACAGCCATGAGCAGACTATACACCGAAGCCTGGGAGGCCTCCTAGTGAATCTCTGAACCTAGGGTGGTCATGGGGACTGCTACAGACTGAAGGTTTGTGTTCCCCCAAAATTCACGTCAAAACCTAATCTCCAATGTGATGGTGTTTGGAGGTGGCCAGGAATGGGATTTGCCCTTATAAAAAGGACCCCAGAGAGCTCCCTGGACCCTTCTGCTGTGTGAGGACACAGTGAGAAGACGGACACCTACGAACCAGGAAGCAGACTCTCACCAGACACCGAATCTGCTGCTGTCTTGATCTTGGACTTTCAGCCTCCAGAACTGTGAGAAACAAAGGTCTGCTGTGTATAAGCCACACAGCTTACAGTTGCCCCAGCTGACTAAGACAGGGACTCCCAACACACCTAGCTTGAAACCATCAAATATTTAACACTTTACGATATTAATTTTTTTCTTTTTTTTTGTTTTTGTAGGAATTTTTTCGTTCTTTTTTAAAAAATTTTTTTGTTATATTACAATATTAATTTTTTAAATGTGCCATTGAGCACACATTATATGAGACAAAGAGCTTTGCACGCATTAGCTCATATATACTTATAATAACTCTGTAAAGCAGACATGATTAAAACGAGTTCACAGCAGAGGAAATGCAGAACAGTGAATTAATAACATCATGCCAGCTTGGCACACTTGCCCTTCTTTCACACACACCTGACAGTTGTTTTGCTAGTGTGACTGTTACTTCCCACTGTGATGAGGAGATAAGCTAGCTTCTGCCAGGCACTGCGGAGAGCAGCCAACAGAAGCATCCTATTCCATCCTTACATCTCACACTGCTTCTCCTGACAAAGCCCCGTGCCCATGCAAAAATGCTTTGTTTGAAGACCTGACCTCTGGCTCTTTCATTTAGTAAAATTTATTTAGGTTACAGTACTTGCAGGCACTAGGGCTACAGCACTAACAAAACAAAAATTCTGAACCACGTGGATCTTAAATTCTTTTGGAGGAAAGCAGTAAATAAGCAAATCAAATATAATTACTGAGGAAAATGTGGCAGAGCAAGGGGATTTGGAGGGGTATATATATGTATATATATATGGGGGGCAGAGATTTTCACGTGTGTGTATATACACGTTGATATCGCTATACATATATATGAATGGATGGCTGCAGGGCAGAGTAAGGGAGAACAGTAAAATAACCATTTGAGATAAGACTGCAAACTGGCACCTAAAAATCTAAGAAACAAATATATACATATATACACACATAATTATATATAATTATATATATCTTCACGTAATTCAACATACTCAACATATTGGTCATATTTGGAGAGTGGCAGAGGGGCCTGCCACTGGGGTTCTTGAAGTCCTTTCCCACATGCCGCGGAGCAACTAAGCCCATGAGCCACAACTACTGAGCCCGTGTGCTTAGAGCCCACAAGCCACAACTACTGAGGCCCGCGTGCCTAGAGCCCATGCTCCACAACAAAAGAAGCCACCGCAATGGGAAGCCCACGCACCACAACGAAGAGTAGCCCCTGGTCGCCACAACTAGAGAAAAGCCCACGTGCAGCAACGAAGACCAAATGCAGACAAAAAGAAATTAATTAATTAATTTAAAAAAGAAAACATCTGACAGCAAATTTAGCCTTGAGTATAAAATACATAGAGGATTCAGCGGTGCTTTCCTACAAAGGAAACACTCCCTTGCCTCAAATTCCAGGAGACACTGATTCCACACAAACCATCCTAGAGGCTGCACTCTCAATTTCTCTCACGTCCATGTCCCTCCCCTGGTGGGCACATGAGTGTGTCAGGCCAACCCCTAAGCACAGGGACCACTGAGCTGCATGCCTCCCTTAAGCCATGGTTTTTTAAAAAGTTCATCAACCCACTGACTTCCATGAGCAGGGAAAGAAAACACTCTCATGTAATAATCCTGATGCCAGTATTTAGTACATATTCAACAGAGTAGCAGCATAACGGGAATATCCCTACTGTACAGGGAACAGGAGCTTCTGGAGCTTCTGGAGGTGAGATGCTCTCCGTACAGTTATCTGTAGTGTTTCCTCTACCAAGTGTGCAGGAAAGGAGTTGACATTGCAAACCTTAACTTTATCCTTGGCAGTGACTGCTGGCAAGGTTGGCCTTGGCCAGTGTGTGGGAACTTTAATTTCTGAAGGTTTCACATTACCCTAATTATTACTCCCTGTCTCTGACTGTGCAGACAACACTGTTACTGCTGAGCACCTGCTTTTCGCCTGGGAGTCAGGGCTTTGGGTCCCTGTTGTGCAGAGAATGCTCGCATGATCAGCTGTGAGCTGATAAAAACCCCCGGTGAACTGAGTCCCCAATGAGCCTCCGGTAGATGGTATTTCACATGCTGTCACAACTCATCGCTGGGGCTATCAGGTGTGTTATGTGCGACTCCACTGGGAAAGGACTCTTAAAAGCCTGCACCTGGTTTCCTTCAGATTTCTCCTCATGTGCCTTTCCCCTTTGTTGATTCTGCTGTGTGCGTTTGTTGTAACAAATCATAGTCATGACTCCAACTATACGCTGTCACGTGAGTCCTACCTGCAGGACCTAGGGGTGGTCTTGGGGACACCAGACACATTAGAACTGGGATTTGCTAGAGCAACCCCGATTCACTAAAATATAGCAAAAGCACTGTCTGGGAAGTGGGAGGGTGAAGGGGGAGGGGATGGCAAACCTTTGTGGCAGGGTAGCTATGGAGTCATCCGGGGTATGAAAGGGCAGCTGAGCTGCCTGGTGTGAGGCTAAAAGTTGAATGAGGTATGGGAATTCCCTGGCTGTCCAGTGGTTAGGACTCGGCGCTTTCACTGCTGGAGCCTGGGTTCCATCCCTGGTCGGGCAACTAAGATCCCACAAGCCGTGCCGGGGCCCAAAAAAAAAAAAAAAGTTGACTGAGGTAAAAATAAGCAATCCAACTCCAGGAGGGCCAGCTCACTGGATATACCAGCTGCCTGTGGCCATGGAGGCCAAGTGAGAAGAAAATAAAAGTTCAGCACAGGTGACACCTTTGATTTTTGCTCTCTCTTCCAGGCAGGAGAAGAAAGGGCCGGCAAGTTCCCAAAAGTGAGCTTTGGATAGGCAAAAAATGTTAAAAGATTGTACTGCATCAGGAGAAAAAAAGTTAAACCAGTTCCTAGAGCTGAAACATGTGACCTTACTTGGAAATAGGGTCTTTGCAGATGTAATCAATCTAAGATGAGGTCATTAGGATGGGCCCTAATCCAATGATGGGTGTCCACAGGAGATGGGGAAAATGCCATGTGAAGACAGAGCCACACAGAGAAGGCAGCAGAGGAAGAAGATGGACGTAGAGACTGGAATCATGCTGCCACAAGCAATGGAATGCCTGGGGATACAGAAGCTATAAGAGACAGGAAATGACCCGAGGACCCTAGAGAATTCTGAGGGAGCATGATACTGCCAACACCTTCATTTCAGACTTCAGCCTCCAGAAATGTGAGAGAACACCAACATTGTGGTAATTTGTTATGGCAGCCCTTGGAAATGAACACAAGGTTTGATTGCAATGAGGGAAAAAAAGGGGAGGAGAAATTTCTTTTTCTTTACTTAAAATGATTGTGTTTTGTGGCTACTGCACCTGCTTGGATGGTAAAAATGGATACTAATGGTATCTGCTTGTAATTTTATAAATGCTAGAGAGATCATCCCCATCAGGGCAAAGAAAAATGAGACACAGCTTCCTTGCTGTTTCCAACTGGTGCCTGGGTTGGAATTTGAACCCTAAGTATCAGAAACAAGATTAGGTCTCCATAAGTGATTTTTTACTGACTTTTACCCACTGGAGGTTCAAAAAGAGGTAAACAGGGACTTCCCTGGTGGTGCAGTGGTTAAGAATCTGCCTGCCAATGCAGGGGATACAGGTTCAAGCCCTGATCCATGAAGATCCCACATGCCGTGAAGCAACTAAGCCCACGAGCCACAACTACTGAGTCCACACGCCTAGAGCCTGTGCTCTGCAACAAGAGAAGCCACCGCAATGAGAAGCCCGCGCACGGCAATGAAGAGTAGCCCCTGCTCAATGCAACTAGAGAAAGCCCGCACGAAGTGATGAAGACCCAATGCAGCCAAAAATAAATAAATAACTAAATAAATGAATTTATTTTTTAAAAAAAGAGGTAAACAAAAAGACAGGCAATCTTTAAGTAAAGATATACTTTTGGAATTTTAGGTAGAAGTTTTCAGTTTGCTAAAAAGCTCTTTTGAAAACCTATTTCGGATGACCTTCAGAGGCTGATTGCCCAGCCAGGGGCTTAGCTGGGACTCTAAGGCAGACAAGACAAAAGGGCTTAGGACAGTCTCAATGCAGGGAGAAAGGTACCCAGTCCTGTTGACTTTGCTTTATTCTTGCAGTCAGAAATCACAGCCATGGGCTTCCCTGGTGGCGCAGTGGTTGAGAGTCTGCCTGCCGATGCAGGGGACACGGGTTCGTGCCCCGGTCCGGGAAGATCCCACATGCCTCAGAGCGGCTGGGCCCGTGAGCCATGGCCGCTGGGCCTGCGCGTCCGGAGCCGGAGCCTGTGCTCGGCAACGGGAGAGGCCACAGCAGTGAGAGGCCCGCGTACCGCAAA
>NC_041215.1:21495877-21570369 GCF_002837175.3 Physeter macrocephalus | reverse complement strand
CTTCCCTGGTGGCGCAGTGGTTGAGAGTCTGCCTGCCGATGCAGGGGACACGGGTTCGTGCCCCGGTCCGGGAAGATCCCACATGCCTCAGAGCGGCTGGGCCCGTGAGCCATGGCCGCTGGGCCTGCGCGTCCGGAGCCGGAGCCTGTGCTCGGCAACGGGAGAGGCCACAGCAGTGAGAGGCCCGCGTACCGCAAAAAAAAAAAAAAAAAGAAATCACAGCCATGAGCAGACTATACACCGAAGCCTGGGAGGCCTCCTAGTGAATCTCTGAACCTAGGGTGGTCATGGGGACTGCTACAGACTGAAGGTTTGTGTTCCCCCAAAATTCACGTCAAAACCTAATCTCCAATGTGATGGTGTTTGGAGGTGGCCAGGAATGGGATTTGCCCTTATAAAAAGGACCCCAGAGAGCTCCCTGGACCCTTCTGCTGTGTGAGGACACAGTGAGAAGACGGACACCTACGAACCAGGAAGCAGACTCTCACCAGACACCGAATCTGCTGCTGTCTTGATCTTGGACTTTCAGCCTCCAGAACTGTGAGAAACAAAGGTCTGCTGTGTATAAGCCACACAGCTTACAGTTGCCCCAGCTGACTAAGACAGGGACTCCCAACACACCTAGCTTGAAACCATCAAATATTTAACACTTTACGATATTAATTTTTTTCTTTTTTTTTGTTTTTGTAGGAATTTTTTCGTTCTTTTTTAAAAAATTTTTTTGTTATATTACAATATTAATTTTTTAAATGTGCCATTGAGCACACATTATATGAGACAAAGAGCTTTGCACGCATTAGCTCATATATACTTATAATAACTCTGTAAAGCAGACATGATTAAAACGAGTTCACAGCAGAGGAAATGCAGAACAGTGAATTAATAACATCATGCCAGCTTGGCACACTTGCCCTTCTTTCACACACACCTGACAGTTGTTTTGCTAGTGTGACTGTTACTTCCCACTGTGATGAGGAGATAAGCTAGCTTCTGCCAGGCACTGCGGAGAGCAGCCAACAGAAGCATCCTATTCCATCCTTACATCTCACACTGCTTCTCCTGACAAAGCCCCGTGCCCATGCAAAAATGCTTTGTTTGAAGACCTGACCTCTGGCTCTTTCATTTAGTAAAATTTATTTAGGTTACAGTACTTGCAGGCACTAGGGCTACAGCACTAACAAAACAAAAATTCTGAACCACGTGGATCTTAAATTCTTTTGGAGGAAAGCAGTAAATAAGCAAATCAAATATAATTACTGAGGAAAATGTGGCAGAGCAAGGGGATTTGGAGGGGTATATATATGTATATATATATGGGGGGCAGAGATTTTCACGTGTGTGTATATACACGTTGATATCGCTATACATATATATGAATGGATGGCTGCAGGGCAGAGTAAGGGAGAACAGTAAAATAACCATTTGAGATAAGACTGCAAACTGGCACCTAAAAATCTAAGAAACAAATATATACATATATACACACATAATTATATATAATTATATATATCTTCACGTAATTCAACATACTCAACATATTGGTCATATTTGGAGAGTGGCAGAGGGGCCTGCCACTGGGGTTCTTGAAGTCCTTTTTTTTTTTTGGTACATGGGCCTCTCACTGTTGTGGCCTCTCCCGTTGCGGAGCACAGGCTCCGGACGCGCAGGCTCAGCAGCCATGGCTCACGGGCCCAGCCGCTCCGCGGCATGTGGGCTCTTCCCAGACTGGGGCACGAACCCGTGTCCCCCGTCGGCAGGCGGACTCTCAACCACTGCGCCACCAGGGAAGCCCTTGAAGTCTTTTAAGAAAGCTTGTTCTACATTTAGGGCTGAGTTTCATTTAACAGAGGATTACTTTTTTTCAATATTTCTGTCAACTGTACATATGTCACATGCATTTTCCTGCACTGATGTTATATAATACAACAGAAAACTCTAAAATCAATTCACGGGATTTACCTGTAATCATCTTAGAGTTGCTGAAAGCCATTTTATAATATTCAACAGTCATACATAAAAAAAACACTCTTACCAATGGGGAATAGATGGTAATGTGCATGACTGGATAAAGGAAAATGGACAAAAGAATATTCAAACGAGACCAAAGAACATATAAATGGTATGAAGTTCACTGTTTTCTCCAAGACAATTAGGTACAAATGAAGTGTGGACAGCTGACCTGACTCTCAGTCAACATTACCTTAGCAATCCAACCTGGAAAATGCACAAATGTGCAATACCAGGAGACACTTGTCTTAATGCCTAACTCAACAGCTGCACACGTATGACACCAACAGAACACAAAGATAATCGTACAATAAGATTCTGAACAAGATCTCAGGATAAAAATTCAACATAAAAATAAATTTCATTACCTTTCTAATTAATAGCAACAGCAAGTTGGAAAGTTCACTTTAAAAAGATAACACATACATAAACAAATGGGACCTAATGAAACTTAAAAGCTTTGCACAGCAAAGCAACCCATAAACAAGATGAAAAGACGATCCTCAGAATGGAAGAAAATATTTGCAAACGAAGCAACGGACAAAGGATTAATCTCCAAAATATACAAACAGCTCATGCAGCTCAATATCAAAAAAACAAACATAACAATCAAAAAATGGGCAGAAGACCTAAATAGACATTTCTCCAAAGAAAGGTTTCACATTACCCTAATTATTACTCCCTGTCTCTGACTGTGCAGACAACACTGTTACTGCTGAGCACCTGCTTTTCGCCTGGGAGTCAGGGCTTTGGGTCCCTGTTGTGCAGAGAATGCTCGCATGATCAGCTGTGAGCTGATAAAAACCCCCGGTGAACTGAGTCCCCAATGAGCCTCCGGTAGATGGTATTTCACATGCTGTCACAACTCATCGCTGGGGCTATCAGGTGTGTTATGTGCGACTCCACTGGGAAAGGACTCTTAAAAGCCTGCACCTGGTTTCCTTCAGATTTCTCCTCATGTGCCTTTCCCCTTTGTTGATTCTGCTGTGTGCGTTTGTTGTAACAAATCATAGTCATGACTCCAACTATACGCTGTCACGTGAGTCCTACCTGCAGGACCTAGGGGTGGTCTTGGGGACACCAGACACATTAGAACTGGGATTTGCTAGAGCAACCCCGATTCACTAAAATATAGCAAAAGCACTGTCTGGGAAGTGGGAGGGTGAAGGGGGAGGGGATGGCAAACCTTTGTGGCAGGGTAGCTATGGAGTCATCCGGGGTATGAAAGGGCAGCTGAGCTGCCTGGTGTGAGGCTAAAAGTTGAATGAGGTATGGGAATTCCCTGGCTGTCCAGTGGTTAGGACTCGGCGCTTTCACTGCTGGAGCCTGGGTTCCATCCCTGGTCGGGCAACTAAGATCCCACAAGCCGTGCCGGGGCCCAAAAAAAAAAAAAAAGTTGACTGAGGTAAAAATAAGCAATCCAACTCCAGGAGGGCCAGCTCACTGGATATACCAGCTGCCTGTGGCCATGGAGGCCAAGTGAGAAGAAAATAAAAGTTCAGCACAGGTGACACCTTTGATTTTTGCTCTCTCTTCCAGGCAGGAGAAGAAAGGGCCGGCAAGTTCCCAAAAGTGAGCTTTGGATAGGCAAAAAATGTTAAAAGATTGTACTGCATCAGGAGAAAAAAAGTTAAACCAGTTCCTAGAGCTGAAACATGTGACCTTACTTGGAAATAGGGTCTTTGCAGATGTAATCAATCTAAGATGAGGTCATTAGGATGGGCCCTAATCCAATGATGGGTGTCCACAGGAGATGGGGAAAATGCCATGTGAAGACAGAGCCACACAGAGAAGGCAGCAGAGGAAGAAGATGGACGTAGAGACTGGAATCATGCTGCCACAAGCAATGGAATGCCTGGGGATACAGAAGCTATAAGAGACAGGAAATGACCCGAGGACCCTAGAGAATTCTGAGGGAGCATGATACTGCCAACACCTTCATTTCAGACTTCAGCCTCCAGAAATGTGAGAGAACACCAACATTGTGGTAATTTGTTATGGCAGCCCTTGGAAATGAACACAAGGTTTGATTGCAATGAGGGAAAAAAAGGGGAGGAGAAATTTCTTTTTCTTTACTTAAAATGATTGTGTTTTGTGGCTACTGCACCTGCTTGGATGGTAAAAATGGATACTAATGGTATCTGCTTGTAATTTTATAAATGCTAGAGAGATCATCCCCATCAGGGCAAAGAAAAATGAGACACAGCTTCCTTGCTGTTTCCAACTGGTGCCTGGGTTGGAATTTGAACCCTAAGTATCAGAAACAAGATTAGGTCTCCATAAGTGATTTTTTACTGACTTTTACCCACTGGAGGTTCAAAAAGAGGTAAACAGGGACTTCCCTGGTGGTGCAGTGGTTAAGAATCTGCCTGCCAATGCAGGGGATACAGGTTCAAGCCCTGATCCATGAAGATCCCACATGCCGTGAAGCAACTAAGCCCACGAGCCACAACTACTGAGTCCACACGCCTAGAGCCTGTGCTCTGCAACAAGAGAAGCCACCGCAATGAGAAGCCCGCGCACGGCAATGAAGAGTAGCCCCTGCTCAATGCAACTAGAGAAAGCCCGCACGAAGTGATGAAGACCCAATGCAGCCAAAAATAAATAAATAACTACTGCAGCTCAATATCAAAAAAACAAACATAACAATCAAAAAATGGGCAGAAGACCTAAATAGACATTTCTCCAAAGAAGAAATACAGATGGCCAACAAATACATGAAAAGATGCTCAACATCACTAATTATCAGAGAAATGCAAGTAAAAACTACAATGAGGTATCACCTCACACCGGTCAGAATGGCCATCATCAAAAAATCTACAGGGCTTCCCTGGTGGCGCAGTGTTGAGAGTCCACCTGCCGATGCAGGGGACACAGGTTCGTGCCCCGGTCCGGGAAGATCCCACATGCCGCGGAGAGGCTAGGCCCGCGAGCCGTGGCCGCTGAGCCTGCGAGTCCGGAGCCTGTGCTCCGCAACGGGAGAGGTCACAACAGTGAGAGGCCCGCGTACTGCAAAAAAAAAAAAAAAAAAAAATCTACAAACAGGGTTTCCCTGGTGGCACAGTGGTTAAGAATCCGCCTGCCAATGCAGGGGACACAGATTCGAACCCTGGTCTGGGAAGATCCCACATGCCGCGGAGCAGCTAAGCCCATGTGCCACAACTACTGAGCTTGTGCTCTAGGGCCCGTGAGCCACAACTACTGAGCCCGCGCACCACAACGACTGAGCCCGCGAGCCACAACTACTGAAGCCCATGTGCCTAGAGCCCGTGCTCTGCAACAAGAGAAGCCACCGCAATGAGAAGCCCGCGCACGGCAATGAAGAGTAGCCCCTGCTCAATGCAACTAGAGAAAGCCCGCACGAAGTGATGAAGACCCAATGCAGCCAAAAATAAATAAATAACTAAATAAATGAATTTATTTTTTAAAAAAAGAGGTAAACAAAAAGACAGGCAATCTTTAAGTAAAGATATACTTTTGGAATTTTAGGTAGAAGTTTTCAGTTTGCTAAAAAGCTCTTTTGAAAACCTATTTCGGATGACCTTCAGAGGCTGATTGCCCAGCCAGGGGCTTAGCTGGGACTCTAAGGCAGACAAGACAAAAGGGCTTAGGACAGTCTCAATGCAGGGAGAAAGGTACCCAGTCCTGTTGACTTTGCTTTATTCTTGCAGTCAGAAATCACAGCCATGGGCTTCCCTGGTGGCGCAGTGGTTGAGAGTCTGCCTGCCGATGCAGGGGACACGGGTTCGTGCCCCGGTCCGGGAAGATCCCACATGCCTCAGAGCGGCTGGGCCATCGCCTGCCAATGCAGGGGACGCAGATTCGAACCCTGGTCTGGGAAGCTCTCACATGCCGTGGACCAACTAAGGCCATGCGCCACAACTACTGAGCCTGCCCTCTAGAGCCTGTGAGCCACAACTATTGAGCCTGTGAGCCACAACTACTGAAGCCCACGCACCTAGAGCCCATGCTCTACAACAAGAGAAGCCACTGCAATGAGAAGCCCATGCACCGCAATGAAGCGTAGCCCCCACTCGCCGCAACTAGAGAAAGCCCATGCACAGCAACAAAGATCCAACGCAGCCAAAAAAAAAATAATAATAATTAATTAATTATAAAAACACTTAACTTTGGGCTTCCCTGGTGGCGCAGTGGTTGAGAGTCCACCTGCCGATGCAGGGGATATGGGTTCGTGCCCTGGTCCGGGAAGGTCCCACATGCCGTGGAGCGGCTGGGCCCATGAGCCATGGCCGCTGAGCCTGTGCGTCCGGAGCCTATGCTCCACAACGGCAGAGGCCACAACAGTGAGAGGCCCGCATACCGCAAAAAAAAAAACAAAAAAAAAAAACACTTAACTTAAAAAAAAAATCTACAAACAATAAATGTGGAGAAAAGGGAACCCTCATGCACTGTTGGTGGGAATGTAAACTGATACAGCCACTATGCAGAACAGTATGGAGGTTCCTTAGAAAACCAAAAACAGAAGTACCATATGACCCAGCAATCCCATTACTGGGCATACACCCAGAGGAGATCATAATTCAAAAACACACATGCACCCCAATGTTCATTGCAGCACTATTTACAATAGCCAGGACATGGAAGCAACCTAAATGTAGAACATGTGGTACATATATACAATGGAATATTACTCAGCCACAAAAAAGAACGGAATTGGGTCATTTGTAGAGATGTGGATGGACCTAGAGACTGTCATACAAAGTGAAGTTAAGTCAGAAAGAGAAAAACAAATATTGTATATTAATGCATATATATTTGGAATCTAGAAAAATGGTATAGATGATCTTATTTGCAAAGCAGAAGTAGAGACACAGACAAAGAGAACAAACGTATGGATACCAAGGGAGAGGTCGGGGGGAAGAATTGGGAGAATGGGATTGACATATATACACTATTGATACTATGTATAAAATAGATAACTAATGAGAACCTACTGTATAGCACAGGGAACTCTACTCAGTGCTCTGTGGTGACCTAAATGGGAAGGAAATCCAAAAAAGAGGGGATATATGTATATCTATAGCTGATTCACTCTACTGTACAGTAGAAACTAACATAACATCGTAAAGCAACTATACTCCAATAAAAATTAATTTTAAAAAAGGGAAAAAAGATAACACATACAGCAGAAACTAACACAACATTGTTAATCAACTATACTCCAATAAAAATTATTACTTAAAAAAAAAAGATAACACAACTACTGAGCCCGCGCACCACAACGACTGAGCCCGCGAGCCACAACTACTGAAGCCCATGTGCCTAGAGCCCGTGCTCTGCAACAAGAGAAGCAACCGCAATGAGAAGCCCGCGCACTGCAATGAAGAGTAGCCCCTGCTCACCGCAACTAGAGAAAGCCCGCGCAAAGAAAGGAAGACCCAATGCAGCCAAAAATAAATAATTAATTTTTTTAAAAAAATCTACAAACAGGACTTCCCTGGTGGTGCAGTGGTTAAGAATCGCCTGCCAATGCAGGGGACGCAGATTCGAACCCTGGTCTGGGAAGATCCCACATGCCGCGGAGCAGCTAAGCCCATGTGCCACAACTACTGAGCTTGTGCTCTAGGGCCCGTGAGCCACAACTACTGAGCCCGCGCACCACAACGACTGAGCCCGCGAGCCACAACTACTGAAGCCCATGTGCCTAGAGCCCGTGCTCTGCAACAAGAGAAGCAACCGCAATGAGAAGCCCGCGCACTGCAATGAAGAGTAGCCCCTGCTCACCGCAACTAGAGAAAGCCCGCGCAAAGAAAGGAAGACCCAATGCAGCCAAAAATAAATAATTAATTTTTTTAAAAAAATCTACAAACAGGACTTCCCTGGTGGTGCAGTGGTTAAGAATCGCCTGCCAATGCAGGGGACGCAGATTCGAACCCTGGTCTGGGAAGATCCCACATGCCGCGGAGCAGCTAAGCCCATGTGCCACAACTACTGAGCTTGTGCTCTAGGGCCCGTGAGCCACAACTACTGAGCCCGCGCACCACAACGACTGAGCCCGCGAGCCACAACTACTGAAGCCCATGTGCCTAGAGCCCGTGCTCTGCAACAAGAGAAGCAACCGCAATGAGAAGCCCGCGCACTGCAATGAAGAGTAGCCCCTGCTCACCGCAACTAGAGAAAGCCCGCGCAAAGAAAGGAAGACCCAATGCAGCCAAAAATAAATAATTAATTTTTTTAAAAAAATCTACAAACAGGACTTCCCTGGTGGTGCAGTGGTTAAGAATCGCCTGCCAATGCAGGGGACGCAGATTCGAACCCTGGTCTGGGAAGATCCCACATGCCGCGGAGCAGCTAAGCCCATGTGCCACAACTACTGAGCTTGTGCTCTAGGGCCCGTGAGCCACAACTACTGAGCCCGCGCACCACAACGACTGAGCCCGCGAGCCACAACTACTGAAGCCCATGTGCCTAGAGCCCGTGCTCTGCAACAAGAGAAGCAACCGCAATGAGAAGCCCGCGCACTGCAATGAAGAGTAGCCCCTGCTCACCGCAACTAGAGAAAGCCCGCGCAAAGAAAGGAAGACCCAATGCAGCCAAAAATAAATAATTAATTTTTTTAAAAAAATCTACAAACAGGACTTCCCTGGTGGTGCAGTGGTTAAGAATCGCCTGCCAATGCAGGGGACGCAGATTCGAACCCTGGTCTGGGAAGCTCTCACATGCCGTGGACCAACTAAGGCCATGCGCCACAACTACTGAGCCTGCCCTCTAGAGCCTGTGAGCCACAACTATTGAGCCTGTGAGCCACAACTACTGAAGCCCACGCACCTAGAGCCCATGCTCTACAACAAGAGAAGCCACTGCAATGAGAAGCCCATGCACCGCAATGAAGCGTAGCCCCCACTCGCCGCAACTAGAGAAAGCCCATGCACAGCAACAAAGATCCAACGCAGCCAAAAAAAAAATAATAATAATTAATTAATTATAAAAACACTTAACTTTGGGCTTCCCTGGTGGCGCAGTGGTTGAGAGTCCACCTGCCGATGCAGGGGATATGGGTTCGTGCCCTGGTCCGGGAAGGTCCCACATGCCGTGGAGCGGCTGGGCCCATGAGCCATGGCCGCTGAGCCTGTGCGTCCGGAGCCTATGCTCCACAACGGCAGAGGCCACAACAGTGAGAGGCCCGCATACCGCAAAAAAACAAACAAAAAAAAAAAACACTTAACTTAAAAAAAAAATCTACAAACAATAAATGTGGAGAAAAGGGAACCCTCATGCACTGTTGGTGGGAATGTAAACTGATACAGCCACTATGCAGAACAGTATGGAGGTTCCTTAGATTAATTTTTTTAAAAAAATCTACAAACAGGACTTCCCTGGTGGTGCAGTGGTTAAGAATCGCCTGCCAATGCAGGGGACGCAGATTCGAACCCTGGTCTGGGAAGATCCCACATGCCGCGGAGCAGCTAAGCCCATGTGCCACAACTACTGAGCTTGTGCTCTAGGGCCCGTGAGCCACAACTACTGAGCCCGCGCACCACAACGACTGAGCCCGCGAGCCACAACTACTGAAGCCCATGTGCCTAGAGCCCGTGCTCTGCAACAAGAGAAGCAACCGCAATGAGAAGCCCGCGCACTGCAATGAAGAGTAGCCCCTGCTCACTGCAACTAGAGAAAGCCCGCGCAAAGAAAGGAAGACCCAATGCAGCCAAAAATAAATAATTAATTTTTTTAAAAAAATCTACAAACAGGACTTCCCTGGTGGTGCAGTGGTTAAGAATCGCCTGCCAATGCAGGGGACGCAGATTCGAACCCTGGTCTGGGAAGATCCCACATGCCGCGGAGCAGCTAAGCCCATGTGCCACAACTACTGAGCTTGTGCTCTAGGGCCCGTGAGCCACAACTACTGAGCCCGCGCACCACAACGACTGAGCCCGCGAGCCACAACTACTGAAGCCCATGTGCCTAGAGCCCGTGCTCTGCAACAAGAGAAGCAACCGCAATGAGAAGCCCGCGCACTGCAATGAAGAGTAGCCCCTGCTCACTGCAACTAGAGAAAGCCCGCGCAAAGAAAGGAAGACCCAATGCAGCCAAAAATAAATAATTAATTTTTTTAAAAAAATCTACAAACAGGACTTCCCTGGTGGTGCAGTGGTTAAGAATCGCCTGCCAATGCAGGGGACGCAGATTCGAACCCTGGTCTGGGAAGATCCCACATGCCGCGGAGCAGCTAAGCCCATGTGCCACAACTACTGAGCTTGTGCTCTAGGGCCCGTGAGCCACAACTACTGAGCCCGCGCACCACAACGACTGAGCCCGCGAGCCACAACTACTGAAGCCCATGTGCCTAGAGCCCGTGCTCTGCAACAAGAGAAGCAACCGCAATGAGAAGCCCGCGCACTGCAATGAAGAGTAGCCCCTGCTCACTGCAACTAGAGAAAGCCCGCGCAAAGAAAGGAAGACCCAATGCAGCCAAAAATAAATAATTAATTTTTTTAAAAAAATCTACAAACAGGACTTCCCTGGTGGTGCAGTGGTTAAGAATCGCCTGCCAATGCAGGGGACGCAGATTCGAACCCTGGTCTGGGAAGATCCCACATGCCGCGGAGCAGCTAAGCCCATGTGCCACAACTACTGAGCTTGTGCTCTAGGGCCCGTGAGCCACAACTACTGAGCCCGCGCACCACAACGACTGAGCCCGCGAGCCACAACTACTGAAGCCCATGTGCCTAGAGCCCGTGCTCTGCAACAAGAGAAGCAACCGCAATGAGAAGCCCGCGCACTGCAATGAAGAGTAGCCCCTGCTCACTGCAACTAGAGAAAGCCCGCGCAAAGAAAGGAAGACCCAATGCAGCCAAAAATAAATAATTAATTTTTTTAAAAAAATCTACAAACAGGACTTCCCTGGTGGTGCAGTGGTTAAGAATCGCCTGCCAATGCAGGGGACGCAGATTCGAACCCTGGTCTGGGAAGCTCTCACATGCCGTGGACCAACTAAGGCCATGCGCCACAACTACTGAGCCTGCCCTCTAGAGCCTGTGAGCCACAACTATTGAGCCTGTGAGCCACAACTACTGAAGCCCACGCACCTAGAGCCCATGCTCTACAACAAGAGAAGCCACTGCAATGAGAAGCCCATGCACCGCAATGAAGCGTAGCCCCCACTCGCCGCAACTAGAGAAAGCCCATGCACAGCAACAAAGATCCAACGCAGCCAAAAAAAAAATAATAATAATTAATTAATTATAAAAACACTTAACTTTGGGCTTCCCTGGTGGCGCAGTGGTTGAGAGTCCACCTGCCGATGCAGGGGATATGGGTTCGTGCCCTGGTCCGGGAAGGTCCCACATGCCGTGGAGCGGCTGGGCCCATGAGCCATGGCCGCTGAGCCTGTGCGTCCGGAGCCTATGCTCCACAACGGCAGAGGCCACAACAGTGAGAGGCCCGCATACCGCAAAAAAACAAACAAAAAAAAAAAACACTTAACTTAAAAAAAAAATCTACAAACAATAAATGTGGAGAAAAGGGAACCCTCATGCACTGTTGGTGGGAATGTAAACTGATACAGCCACTATGCAGAACAGTATGGAGGTTCCTTAGAAAACCAAAAACAGAAGTACCATATGACCCAGCAATCCCATTACTGGGCATACACCCAGAGGAGATCATAATTCAAAAACACACATGCACCCCAATGTTCATTGCAGCACTATTTACAATAGCCAGGACATGGAAGCAACCTAAATGTAGAACATGTGGTACATATATACAATGGAATATTACTCAGCCACAAAAAAGAACGGAATTGGGTCATTTGTAGAGATGTGGATGGACCTAGAGACTGTCATACAAAGTGAAGTTAAGTCAGAAAGAGAAAAACAAATATTGTATATTAATGCATATATATTTGGAATCTAGAAAAATGGTATAGATGATCTTATTTGCAAAGCAGAAGTAGAGACACAGACAAAGAGAACAAACGTATGGATACCAAGGGAGAGGTCGGGGGGAAGAATTGGGAGAATGGGATTGACATATATACACTATTGATACTATGTATAAAATAGATAACTAATGAGAACCTACTGTATAGCACAGGGAACTCTACTCAGTGCTCTGTGGTGACCTAAATGGGAAGGAAATCCAAAAAAGAGGGGATATATGTATATCTATAGCTGATTCACTCTACTGTACAGTAGAAACTAACATAACATCGTAAAGCAACTATACTCCAATAAAAATTAATTTTAAAAAAGGGAAAAGATAACACATACAGCAGAAACTAACACAACATTGTTAATCAACTATACTCCAATAAAAATTATTACTTAAAAAAAAAAGATAACACATATCATGGTAAAAACCAAATTGAAGTAGTACAAAATCAGTTTAATGAAGGCTATAAAAAGAACCTAACAAAAATTTTAAAACATGAAGGATAATAACAAAGCAAAATGAAATAAATGACAAGATGTCACATGTTCTTAAAAAGAAATCAGTGTTACCAAGGTATCAACCCTCCCAAGGCAGAGTCTTTATAAGATTCCATAAAATTGCCAAACCAGATGTTTTTTAGGATTTGACAAATACTAACTTTACACACAAATGCCCCCAAACAGGCAAAATATTCGAAGTACCAGGCAGGAATCCGTCTATCACACTGCAAGGGTTTTAAAGCAGCAGCAGCTCCTGACAGGACGGAATTGGCAAAGGAATGGACGACTAAATCTACAGAAAGGAACAGAGCCCGAAGCAGGCCTGTGTCTATGGGGAGGGGGAGACCTGATTCACCACAGGGTACCCACGGGGAGCCAAGGAGAAATGATAGACACTTCCACACATGGGACAGGACAAACTGGTATCTAAGTAACATCCGTGTATTCCCACCTCTTCCATGGACAATAACTAATTTACTGCAGATTTAACCAAAGTGTGTAGCAGATAATAAAAAAACAACAGTATCACCTACTGTCACAAATTAAATAACTGGTATTTTTGGTGAATCTTTAAAATTCACCAATGTCACCTACCACACTATGTGGTACTGTATTCACTTCTCTGCAGCTGTACAGGAAGGGACAGACCTGACAAACTTACTACAGACAGGAGATTTTAAAAGAATGTTTAACAAACGTAATGTATGACATTTTCTTTTTTTCCTGAAACTCACCCCTTTGAAAGTATTTTACCTTATATTTCCTGCTGTACTAATTCAATGTATTTTACACTTGCTGAAAATCTGAGGTTCCAATAAGTGAATACATCTTTTCAAGGTGAAAAACCCACGGAGGGGTTGTGCTGAACTGGTACCCAGACACAGATGACTCAGGGTCAAGTGCAGCCACGCTACCACGAGGAGCACCCCTCCCCCACTGCTCACTAACGTGCTCCCTGAACAAAGGACACTGGCTGTGTCCCCGCTGTGTCGCCAGTGCATTTGGCTTGGTGGGTGGGAGGGGGTGAGGGGTGCTGCCCCACCTCACAGTGGGCTTTCCTTGACCTTTGCGTTAGTTTTTCTCCCTTGTGTGGTTCTTGAGAACCCAGGGGGCAGGAATCATTTCCGTCTTTTCCCCTCAGGCGTCCGGTCAGCTGACAAGTAGTGTCCCTCCAGGGAATGAGAACTGGGGCTGGGGTCATTTAGGACGGAGGACCTACCAAGGGACGCCCTCCCAGCCCAGGGCCCCCAAGCAGGTCTCCCCAGGATCCCCGCCCGCCCCCGCAGGCTGTCGACTGGGAGGAGCCGACCAGGGGCTGATGTTCCCGGACCCCCGGGAGGAGGGCAGTTGTGCACATCTAGGTCACCCAGATAATCCTGAGACACCGGCCCCACAAGCGAGGACCGGCCAGGACGCCGGGACCGCACCCCGCGACCGCTTCCAGCCTGTTCCGGACGGTTCCTAACAGCCCCTCCCGGTCTCAGGCCCCGGTCCCGCGGACTCACCATCTCCGCCGGGTTGCCGGCTCTCCCAGGCGTCCTTGCCGCGGGCCGCGAAGGTGAGAGGTACGGGCACCGGACACCTGGGCCCGCGCGGCGCAGGTGCGCAGGAGTGCCACCGCTGGCTGAGAACTACCCGCTCACGGGCTGGGAGCGTGCTCTGACTGGACGGTGCTCCTGGCACTCTCTTCCACCTGGCTCTTGATTGGGAGATGCTTCGCGCCCCACCGTCCTGATTGGACACTGCTTCGGGCATTGCTACTGCCCGGGCCCCTGACTGGACGGTTTCCCGAGGCCCGCCCCCTGACTGGACGGTTTCCCGAGACCCGCCCTGGAGCCCCTGATTGGACAGTTCTCTGGGCCGGGCCCGTGAGCGCCTGATTGTTCTCCGGGCACCGCCCCGGGAATGTAAACTGATACAGCCACTATGCAGAACAGTATGGAGGTTCCTTAGAAAACCAAAAACAGAAGTACCATATGACCCAGCAATCCCATTACTGGGCATACACCCAGAGGAGATCATCCCGAGGCCCGCCCCCTGACTGGACGGTTTCCCGAGACCCGCCCTGGAGCCCCTGATTGGACAGTTCTCTGGGCCGGGCCCGTGAGCGCCTGATTGTTCTCCGGGCACCGCCCCGTCGCATCTGATTGGACATTCCTCCCAGGCCCGCCCCCTGGTTATTGATTGACAGGCCTTCGCGACACACTGTGGACCGACCCGCCCGCGCGGGACGTGGGCTCCGAGCAGAGCCCGCTCTCGGGCGGTCGAACCCGGCGTCCTCCCGCAGTTCGGCGGCCCCTCCTTGTCCTCTTCCTGGACCGGGAAGTCCTGATTCAGTTTCCACGCGGAGCGCCCCTTGTCCGGAGCCGGGACCGGACAGGATGGGACGGGGGAAGGAGCGGGTCTAGTGACCTCCGGGGTCAGGAGTCGGCCCGGGGGCGAGGTCACCGTGGAAAAATATATGTTTAAGAACGAAGGCTCTCAGTGACGTCACATTCTGCCTGTCAGCGTCTGGCTTGATTTTGACGTGTGACCCTTGACACGGGGAGGCCCCACCCTTCGTCCCCGCCCCCACCACTGGGGCTTGAGATCAGCACCCGAAGGCCCAGGGACCTTTCCCCCGTGGGAAGTCAGACCCGGCGGCCTCAGCCCCGCGCAGGACTGGTCTCAGCACATCCACAGGTGTGAGATGCCACAGTTCTCAGGTGTGCATTTTACACTACAAGGAAATTTATGTCTGATCAGGTTTTTAGTGCATCCCCAGGGAATTTTGAAAACGACAAGAGTCTGGTATTTCATAACAGTATGAAGGTACTTAATACCACTTTAAAAAAAAAATAATTAGAAACACTTTAAATTCCTAGCCTCTTGGCGACCCTTAAGTATCAGAGCCATCCAAGCACGTTGGCCTTCGAATCTTCTCAGCAAGAGTGGATGATCACACAACTCTTTAAGGTAAATCAAAATTAGATGAAGGTTATTTCTTGGTGCGACTTTTTCTGTCGTGAGCTTCCTTTACCCAGCAATGGTGTAAATAGCATCAAATTGAATGAAAAGTTTGTTAAATACAGCCATAAATAATTATAATAAATATATATCAAGTAACTTTACAGCACACATTTTTTAGGGCCAAGGTTTGGATCAGTCTGGACCTCAATGTGCTCTCTGGGAGAAGCAGTCCTGTTACAAGCTGTACATTCAGAAATGGGTAAGATAGGGGAACTCCCTGGTGGTCCAGTGGTTAGGATTCAGGGCTTCCAAAGCAGGGGGCACCGGTTCTATCCCTGGTTGGGGAGCTAAGATCCCTAAAGCTGTGCGGTGCGGCCAAAATTAAAATGGTTAAGATGGTAAAAATATAAATAAATAAGTACATGGTAAATTTCATGTGATGTGTATTTTGCCACAGTATTTTTTTAAACGGTTTTGTTTTTTTTTTTAAGGCTGTGAGATCCTTGAGACAATTGAATTTCTACTTTTATTTTTTTTGGCTGCGTTGGGTCTTTGTAGCTGCGCGCGGGCTTTCTCTAGTTGCAGCGAGCAGGGGCTACTCTTCGTTGTGGTGCGTGGGCTTCTCATTGCTGTGGCTTCTCGTTGCGGAGCACGGGCTCTAGAGCACAGGCTCAGTAGTTGTGGCGCGTGGGCGTAGTTGCTCCGCGGCCTGTGGGATCTCCCCACTCCAGTGATGTAACACGTGTCCCTTGCATTGGCAGGGGGATTCTCAACCACTGCGCCACCAGGAAAGTCCCTGAATTCCTACTTTAACTTATATAAAACAACAACAAAAAAAGCTTATATAAATTTAGGATGGACCTAAGACCTCTTAATACACTTACTAGATGGGGGCTAAACACCTACTGCATTTAATATGCCTGCTTCTTTTAGAAAACATTCTCTCATTTGACGTTAAGCGGATGCCCAAACTCTGATATCGTTTGTCATTTTATTTACAGACAGAACTTTAAAAATTCCTTTTTTAGGAATTCCCTGGCAGTCCAGTGGTTAGGACTCCGAGCTCTCACTGCCGAGGGCCTGGGTTCAATCCCCGGTCGGAGAACTAAAAATCCCACAAACCGTGGGGCATAGCCAAAAAAATAAATAAATAAAATAAAAATTTCTTTTTTACGGTTTTCAAAAAGGTTTTAGATGCTTTCATAAAAATGAGTGTTTAGAGAATTAACATATAAAAAAGCTTCAAGGCAAAAATAAGTTACTCATTGGATTTATAAACTATTAAAGATAAAATATATACTTTAAAAAATATGGGTTAATAGTGCATGCCGAGTTTCAATAAATCAGCATGGAATTTAGAAGTCTGCCTTAAGATTGGGTCCTGGCATGGCCCTCAAGCACTCCTGTCTGTTTGCCATGTGTTCAGAGATCCATCCTGTGAGCCTCACACATAAAGAACACATCATTTCATGTAGTAAGGTGAAAAATGAGGCTGGTTTCTGAATTCTTTACCAAACACCCATTGCCACAAGAGAGCAGAGGAACACGCGTGGCCATCTGAGGGAAAGGAGGGGCGATGCAAGATATTTAGGCCACGCTGGGATATTATTCATGCACAGAGGTAACAAAGACATCCTCAACCACGCAAGGAATGAGAGGGGCCAATCCCTCTCCCTCCTCCAGATTCCATCCACCCTCCAGTTGGCAGAAGCTGCTGGCAAAGCAGAAATGCGGTTTGCAGTGTTTTCACCCACATCACAAAGCAAAGTGTTTGTGGGTTGGTTCAGCCCATAGAATTAAAGGTCCCCAAAGATGTCCACATCCTAATCACTGGAACTTGTGACTGTCACCTTAGGTGGCAAAAGGGACATTGCAGGTGGGATTAAGGCCCCTGAGACGGGGATGACCCTGGATTCCCCGTGGCGGCCCAGCATCATCACAGGGTCCTTATAAGAGGGAGGCGGGAGGGTCAGAGGCAGAGAGAGATGGGAGATGCTGCGCTGCTGGCTGTGAGGATGCAGGAGGGGCCGCGAGCCAGGGATGCGGCGCCTCTAGAAGCTGGAAAAGGCGGGAACCGATGCTGCCCTGGAGCCTCTGGAAGGACCAGCCCTGCCCACACCTTGAATTTGGACTTCTGCCCTGCAGAACTGTGATAAGAATAAACTGGCTACGGGCTTCCCTGGTGGCACGGTGGTTGGGACTCAGCGCTTTCACTGCCAAGGGCCTGTGTTCGATCCCTGGTGGGGGAACTGAGATCCCGCATGCAGTGCAGCACGGCCAAAAGGAAAAAAAGGGGGAGTTCTCAACCAACGTCCAGAGGAGGAAGTTCAGATGGAGCAGAACCCAGAAGTCAGACTCCACTAGTGCCTGGTGGGTACCTGTCTCTGGCTTACAGCCCAAGGACAGACAGACGCTGGGCCCGCGGTAAACGCAGCACGGACCACCAGCACGCAGGTCGGCCGGGAATGCTTTCCGCATTTCTTGCTGAACTGGTGATTCTAACTTCTGGATCCGTGAGTATGACCTTCCCACTTGAGAAGATCCTCCTGCTTCTTCGTGATTGTCCTGCTCCAGGGTCATGCGATGGAGGGTCTATTACTGACTTTTCCTGGACAACCTCACAGGGTGGTCACGAGGGCTCATGAGTTCACGTGGGTTGTGGCCTCTACTGCCCACAGAGCCAGAGAGCCTAGAAGCCACACCGAGCAATCTGCCTGACCCGGGAGACCCTCACCCCAAACCTGAGGTCTGTAGATAGTGGTTCTTTGGTGCCATGAGTTGGAGTTCCACATCACAAAGCACAGAGGGGTAAGGAGTGGGGTTTGCTACCTGCCCCAGACTCACCTGCTCCCTGAAATACTCGGGGAGAGCCGAGTTTGGGGAAGGGAGGATGAAGGGGTGGGAGATGACAGATGCATGGTACCTGGCTGGCTGGGCTGCTGGCTGTCCTGAGAAGGAAAAGCTACCTGTGGAATTTGACAGTCACAGACCTGACCTCAGGAAAGTGGGTGTGTTGGAGTGCTGGATCCCCTGGCAGGTTTGGGCCATTTGGGCTAAAATGAGGGGATTTAAAAAAAAAAAAAAAAAAAAAGCAAGTACTGGTGATGCCTTTGGTCTTTTCCCTCTTCCAGGAGCAAGGGCTCAGACATTCCCAGAGGGGGTGGCGTGGAGGCGGACAAAACATATTCAATGTCCCCGTTGTCTGTTCCTCCTAGCAGAAAAAACCAGCCATTTTCCCCCAGTGGCTGCAGCTGCTACAACCGCCCCCAGGGCCCCCTGCATTCCAGCTTGCGGCTTTAATGTTAACCTCGCAATTGCTGAAACACTGCAAGGGTTGAGTGAATTTGCAAAGGAAAAAAATGTCAATGGCTCTGTATTGTATGGCTCTTAACATAGGATGCATAATAAAAAATTAGTGTGAAATATTGGTTTGCATTTATTAAATACAATATATTTATATTATGACAATTATAAGCATTATAGTATTATTATAATCCATTATTCTGATTATTATAATAAATGATATAAATATATCATTATAATTTCATAACAAAGAGATCATTCCAATCAGGGAAAGGTGGGAAAAAAAGTCTTAGTGGGACACAGCTTCTTTGCCTTTTGCAAAGCTCTCGGCTGAAACCTGACCGTGTCCATGTGGGCCGTTTCAGCCAGGCTGACCTAAGAGCGGGTCCAGGCGCAAAAACCAGGACTTCGACTCAAGGACCAGAGCAGATCCAGGACACCTGACCAAGGTTTCTAACAATGAGAATCTCACGGATGCTGAGGGGACCATCTGGGAGACTTACAAATGTCCACGAGAAAGGGCTTGTTTCCCTAAGGGACCTGAAACCGAACTGTGGATCAGCCCTGTTTTTCTGATGTGGAGAATAATTATGCTCAGTGAAATAAGCCAGACACAGAAGGACAAATACTGTCTGATTCCACTTATGTGAGGTCCCTAGAGGAGTGAAATCCACAGAGACAGGAAGTACATGGTGGGGGCCAGGGGCTGGGGAGTCAGTGTTTCATGGGAACACAGTTTCAGTTTGGGAAGATGAGAAAGTTCTGGAGATGGATGGTGGGGATGGCTGCACGACAGTGTGAATGTACTTAAAGCCACTGAGCTGTGCACTTAAAAATGGTTAAAATGGTAAACTTTATATGTATTTAACCACAATAAAATTTTTTTTGAAAGAGGAAAAATGGTTAATATGATAAATTTAATGTTATGTGTATTTCACCACAATTTTTTTTATTGGAAGGGAAAAAAGGGTATATGCAAGTCAGGGCCTGTGCTGTTTCCGGCATGTGGGATCTTCCCGGACCGGGGCACGAACCTGTGTTCCCTGCATCGGCAGGCGGACTCTCAACCACTGCGCCACTAGGGAAGCCCTCACCACAATTTTTAAAAATATAAATGTTTTGGACTTCCCTGGTGTCACAGTGGTTAAGAATCCGCCTGCCAATGCAGGGGACACGGGTTCGAGCCCTGGTCAGGGAAGATCCCACATGCTGTGGAGCAACTAAGCCCATGTGCCACCACTACTGAGCCTGCGCTCTAGAGCCCACAAGCCACAACTACTGAGCCCACGTGCCACAACTACTGAAGCCCGTGCGCCTGGAGCCCGTGCTCCCCAACAAAGAGAAGCCAGATCAATGAGAAGCCCGGGCACCGCAACGAAGAGTAGCCCCCACTCGCTGCAACCAGAGAAAGCCCACGCACAGCAACGAAGACCCAACTCAGCCAAAAATAAATAAATAAAATAAATATATTTTTAAAAAAAAAATATATATATATAAATGTTTTAAAGAGGATGGCACCTTGGGGGGGTGCCCTCCCTGCCCTATGGGGGAAACTGCAGGGTCTTCAGGTGGTGCAGAGATGCTCCAGGCCCTGGGAAGGAAGCACAGCCCTCCTCTGGGGATACAGTGTGCCTCTCCCTACACTTAGGAGGAGCCTGAGTGCCTGGACCCAGACGCTCATGGTGAATTCTCCCACCTTTCCCACAAAGCAAGGGCACTCCGCTTCTGACAGGTGTGTTCCCTCTGGACATACTGGGTGCCTTTCGGGGGAAGAGGAAACCCCACTGGGGCCAGGGGAGCAGGCACCCAGCAGCCATCCTCTCCACCCTCCTGGGCAAAAGCAGCTTCCCGGGCAGGAAGGGCTGCGGGAGAGGAAAGGCAGAGTGAAGACCAGACCCAGCCTGTCCCCAGACCCCAGAATCCCCTCCACCACTTGAGATGACCCCCGCCACAGAGGATGGTCATGGAAGCCAGGACAGGCCAGGGGCCTTAATGGCTCCATTTTCTGGATGAAGATACAGAAGGTCTTGGAAGCACACAAGTTCTACTGTGAAGCGCTCTGTATTAGCATCCCGGGGCGGCTGTAACAAATGACCACACACTGGGGGGCTTAAAACATCAGAAATTTATTTTCTCTCAGTTCTGGAGGCCAGAAGCCTGAGATTCAGGTGTGGCAGAGCCATGCCCCCTCTGAAGGCTCCAGGGCAGGGTCCTTCCTGCCTCTTCCAGCTTCTGGGGGCTCCAGGCATCCTTGACTTGTGGCCCCATCACTCCAGTCTCTGCCTCCCCTTCTTCTCTCTGTCTCTGTGTGTCTCTCTCCTCTTCTTATAAGGACACCAGCCACTGGCTTAGGGACCCCCCCCCTCCACCCACCCCACTCCAGGATGACCTCATCTTAACTAATGACATCTACAAAGACTGTTTCCAAAAAAAGGTCACATTCTGAGTTTCTGGGTAGACGTGAATTTCGGGGCACGGGACACAATTCAACCCAGTAGGACCTCCCAGGCCCACGTTTTGGAAGGCTCAGTTCAGACCCCCCATCCCCAGGCTCTGCATCAATCAGATTCACCTCTCCCTCCCCACAGCCGAATCCCTCTCTGCCCTCCTTTCTTCGGCCAAACTGCCCAAACTGCTCTGTGCTATAGCAGGAAGGATCTAGATGGGCCCGCCCAGCCTTATGATGAAGCAGGAGCACGTGGCCCTGAATGCCCTGGGGAATTCTGAGCTCTCCACATACCCAGGGGAGCCCCTGCCTTCCACCGGGAGAGCTCCAGGTGGATCTGGGCTGTGCTGATTCTGGAATTCTCCACAGTGACAGGACTCTGTCCTTGACCAAACGTTAGGCCCCTCTGATCTCTCGTCCCAACTAGGCTTTGACCTTTGGGCTCCCGAGTTTGTCTCTGCATTGCACAGTTTTGGCAAAAACCCTGCTAAGTGACTTCAGCGAGAAGCCCTGCCCTCTGTTTCTATAGTTATATGAGCTGCCACCGATAGGGAGGCTGGGCGGTGGCTACATGGGACTCTGCCCTGTCTTTGCAACTTCTTATGAGTCCGTAATTTGTTAAAAATTTAAAGTTTTAAACAATAGTAGTCTCCCCCCACCAAAAAAGAATTTCATGGGAAAGGTTGATTAGGGAAAAAAATGCCTTAAAAGGGGCTGATAATTTTTTTAAAAGGCTAAGAACACTGCCCAAAGGGAAGCTGTGTGAAGGTACATGGGAACTCTCCGTACCACCCTGGCAATAGACACTTCCAAAAAAAAAAAAAGAAGGGACTTCCCTGGCGGTCCAGTGGTTAGGACTCGGCGCTCTCACTGCGAGGGCCTGAGTTTGATCCCTGGTCAGGGAACTAGGATCCCACAATTGACACTTCTCTAAAGACAACATACAAATGGCTAATAAGCACATGAAAAGATGCTCATGGTCACCAGTCATCAGCGAAATGCAAATCAAACCCACATTGAGATAGCATCTCATCTCCCCACCAGGATGGTTAGGATCAAAAAGACAGACAAGTAAAGCAACTAGACTCCAAAATAAATAAATAAATACATACATACATACATACATACAAAGAGAGGTGTAATAAGAAAATGTAAAGAGCTCACACACAAAGAAATAAAATTGCACTATAACAAAATTTTAATAGCACATTACCCCTTTGTCTAAAACAACAACAACAAAAAACCTCAAAAGAAAGACAATAATGAGTGTTGCCAAGGATGGGGCACCCTCACCCATTGCTAGTGAGAATGTAAAATGGTGCAGCCACTGTGAAAAACAGTCTGGTAGTTCCTCAAATGGTTAGAGTTGCCAAAAGACCCAGTTCCACTTCTAGGTATCTACTCAAAAGAAAAGAAAAATAAAACACATCCACACGAAAACCTGTACACCCATGTTCACAGCAGCATAACCCACAACAGGTGAAAGGTGGAAGCAACCCAAATGTCCATCAAGTGAGGAATGGATAATCGCCATAAGGCACATCCACACAGTGAAAGATTATTCGGCCATAAGGAGTGAAGCACTGACACTTGCTACAACGTGGATGGACCTTGAGAACATGACACTCTGTGAGAGAAGCCAGACACAGAAGGACACACAGGGTGTGATTCCATTGATGGGAAATGTCCAGAACAGGCCAATCTACAGACAGAGAGAGTGGGTTCCTGGTTGTCAGGGGCTGGGGAGGGGGAAGGGAATGGCTGTTGATGGGGACGGGGTTTCTTTTTGGGGTGATGGAATGCTCCAGAGTTAGACATAATCTAACTATACATACACACACACACACACACGTGTAAATATACAGCAAAAAACCAGCAAGGATAGACACCAAACGATATCATGGTTACCTCCAGCAAGGACCTGGAATTACAAAAAGTATCAAGGAAAACGTGGTGTGCAGTCAGCTTCTCAAAATAAAATCGAGATAAAATAGAAAAGTTTACAAATCTAAAAATAACGGCAGCTTTCGCTGAGCTTCCGAGATGAGGGACCAGAGGGGATCTGATGCAAATTCTCTTCCCGAGAGCTGGCTCTGACTCATTCCACGTGGGTGGTGGAACTGTGGGTGCACAATGCTGTGCCGAGCCATGACCCCAAACTGCACCAGATGCACCTCGAGGACACAGAATACTTTACCCAGGGGGAACATCTGCTGCTAAGACTATCATGGGCTGAATCACATCCCCTAAAAGATATGCTCCAGTCCTGACCCCCAGTAGCTGTGAATGGGAACTTATTTGCAAACAGGCTCTTTGCTGATGTAATTAGTTAAGATGAGGTCATACTGGGGCAGAGAGTGTCCTAATGCGATATGACTGGTGTCCTTAAAAGAGAGACAGACACACAGGGAGAAGGCCATGTGACTACAGAGGCAGAGATTGGAGTGATGCATGACGGCCACCACCAGAGGCTGGAAGAGGCAGGAAGGACCCTCCCCTGGAGCCTTCAGAGGGAGCAGAGCCCTGTGACACCCTGATCTCTCTGCTCTTGGGACTTTAAATTGCAGCTAATGGCAATGGGTCCAGGACCCCCTGTCCTTTCCTAGGTCTTCTAGACCAATCCTCTCCCACCCTTGGGTGGTTCGCAGGACCCTCCTTCCCTCGTGGCTGATGTCAGTGATCCCGTTGGACCCTCATTCACCCAGGCCTGTGGCACCTGGTTCAGGGTCTTCCCTTTCAGTTTTCAAACCACTGAAACTCATCCTTTCTCCACAAGAAAGGGCTGATGACGACTTCCTGGCAGGGAAAAGTGCAATCAACCCCAGGGAAGGGGAGAGGTCTGTGAGCTTGTTGCTGGGACACTGGCAGAATGGTCAGCTCATTACTGAGCAGGTGTGTCGGGAATCAATGGAGTGGACTCTTGATACCTTATCACTAGAATCACAATGCTAAGGTGTAAGACCCCTTGGCACGGGAGATCTGGGTCTGGATCGTTCTCTAAGGGTCCATCCTGGGCGCTGTAGGGTGTTGAGCAGCATCCCTGGCCCCCACCCACTCAATGTCAGGAGGCCCCCCCAGTCATGATAACCACAGATGTCCCCAAACACCGCCCCGTGTCCGCCGGGCCGCAGAACCACCCCAGGTGAGAACCCGTGGGTTAGCCCAAGTGCCCAATGAGTCTACACCCCGGATTCCGGGCGTTCGGTTTACCTCGTTTCCCTGTAACGTCCGGCCTCTGGAAACTCCATTTACTTCACGACAGAGTTTGCCCCAAGGACCTGTCATCCAGGGGCACTTCCAAGGGGCAGGGCTCGGACTTTGCCATTCTGGGTGCTGGGCGGCCTCGGGCAAGCTGCTCGACCTCTCTGCCTCTCTTTTGCCGCCTACAGAGTGACGGGTGGAGCAAACCCAAGGGGAACACCCCAGGCCACCCCTCCCACCCGGGACCCCGCCCCAGACCCCGTCCAAACCCCCGCCCGCCTAACTATCCGCACAGAAGCGGGGGCCAGGCTCTGGGTCTGCATCCCAGCGCGGCTGCGCGGGCCGGACAAGCGCTGCCCGGGTGCTGCGGCCCCAGGTGTGGGGGAGCGCTCCGGCGCCGCCAGGTCCTGCCCGGGTCCCGCCGCGGCGTTGGCCCACGGTGCAGCGCGCCCCGGGAACCTGTCAGCACCCCGCCCGCCCGCGCCCCCCGTTGGCGCCCCAGTTAACTCACGCCGCTGCCGCCGCCCCCGGACGCGCGCCCAGAAAGGACCCGGCAGTGCGCCTGCGCACCACGAGGCCGTGAACTACAAGTCCCAGAAGGCTCCGGGCGCGACCCAGGGTCCCTGTCCCTCCGGGGGCAGCGAGTTGAGTCACAGCGCTCTCTGAGGGCGGGCGGTGTCTCCGCAAGACTGAGATGCCTCCTGCAGCTGAGCACTTCCTCCGGCCCCAGGCGCACACGCGCGCTCCCTGAGAAGCTCAGGCGTATGAGAGGCCTTTTCTTAAATAAGGGAGGATAATATAAATAAGGTATATTCAGCGCCACGCCCAAAACATAGCTTTGCCAATAAAACAATAATAACCAGTATTATTTATTAACACATTAACAAGTGTATAATCCATTATATACCTAGGAAAATTGTTTTAATGATAATGTGTACTTATTAGTAATAATATTGATTTATGTTAATAATCTGTTAAATAATAAAACTAGCATAATTAATATAGTATAGGTTGGTAATATAGTCTTAAAACAATATAATGTATAATTAAATTATATATTATATAATATAGTAAATGTTATCATCCACTGATAAAACAATAGCTATTTATTAATAAATTATATAAATATTTTTATGTATTTAAATTATTATTGTTGTTACTATTGGACCAAGCCATATGTGTTATCTCTCTTCCCTGATACTACTTCTCTTACTCTTTTTCTCTCTATATAATGCTGTCTCTGCAATATCCCAAGTCCTCTCCTCTACAGCATGTTTTTGTTGTTTTTTTTGGCTGCATTTGTTCTTCGTTGCTGCGCGCGGGCTTTCTCTAGTTGCGGTGAGCGGGGGCTACTCTTCGTTGCGGTGTGTGGGCTTCTCATTGCGGTGGCTTCTCTTGTTGCTGAGCACGGGCCCTAGAGCGCGCGGGCTTCAGTAGTTGTGGCTTGCGGGCTCTAGAGTGCAGTCTCAGTAGTTGTGGCGCACGGGCTTAGTTGCTACGCAGCATGTGGGATCTTCCCAGACCAAGGCTCGAACCCATGTCCCCTGCTTTGGCAGGCGGATTCTTAACCACTGCGCCACCAGGGAAGTCCCTACAGCATGTTTTATGTTAGAGAAGAAATGAAGTCCCCAGAAAATGCAGAGAAGTTGACAATGCTTCCTCCGTTACAACTGACGACGGCTGGCACTTGATGGTGTTTGTGCTATATAATTATAAGCGTTCTGATTGTGACTTTGCCATATGATCAACAGGTTCTTGGGCAAAATGGATTAGGATCCTTTCTCTAAAGTTACATTTTACTTGTTTCAAGCTTTGGTTTAGATAGAGTAAACATCAGGTTAGAAGACTCTGATGTTTGTATGAATTTGTGTGACATATGGCCCAAGCCAACTCAATAATAAACATGATGTGTGTGATAGACTGAATGTCTGTGACCCCACAAAATTTGTAAGTTGAAATCAAATCCCCAATGTGATAGGTTAGGAGGCAGTGCCTTTGGGAGGTGATTTGGTCATGAGGGTAGAGCCCTCACTAGTGAGATTAACGCCTTTATAAAGGGACCCCAGAAAGCTCCCTCTCCCCTTCTACCACGTGAGGATACAGGAGAAGTCAGCTGTTGGAAACCTGGAGGAGGTTCCTCATCAGAACTTGACCACGGTGGCACCCTGACCTCAGATTTCCAGCCTCCAGAACTGTGAAAAGCAAATTGGTGGTTAAGCCACCCAGTCCATGGTAATTGTTAGAGCATCCCCAATGGTCTAAGACGATGTATTGAACAATTTTCCAACCCAGCTTTTTCAGACTGACTTTACTGGTATAAATACCTCAATTAAAAGTCTTAGTCTTAGTCCATGAGATGGAAGATATGCTGCTCAGATTCCTCCTTCAGGACTGAAGGACCTATTCCTCCTGCAGCTGGGAATGCTGCTGACCAATGGTCCTCAGCTCTCAGCCTTGCTTAATCAAAAATCATAGCAGTGTATTGAGGGGGTTATAACAAATGGAAAAGTAAAATCATGACAAAAATAGCCTAAAGGCAGGAAGGGGAGAAATGGAAATGTATAACACTATTGTGAGATTGTTATACTACACATAAAGTCCTATAATATCAAGTGAAGATAGACTGTAACAAGTTAGACGTGTACTCTAAGTCCTAAAGTAGCTAACAAACAAAATGTCAAAACACGGTTACAGGGACTTCCCTGGTGGTGCAGTGGTTAAGAATCCACCTGCCAAAAAAAAAAAAAAATCTGCCTGCCAATGCAAGGGACATGGGTTCAATCCCTGGTCAGGGAACTGACCCACATGCATGCTACAACTAAGAGTTCACATGCCACAACTAAGGAGCCATCAAGCCGCAACTAAGACCAGGCACAACCAAATAAATAAATAAATAAAATACTCAATTACTCCAAAAGAAGGCAGGAAAAGAGAGAAAAGCGTAAGATGGAGTGAGCAGCATATAAATAGCAAGATGATAGACTCAAATATGACCATATTAAAAATGACATTAAATTTAAAATAAATAAAATAAAAATTTAGACAGAAAAAAAAAGTAAAAATCACATTAAATGTTACTGGTATAAATACCTCAGTTAAAAGTCAGAGATTGTTGGGATTCCCTGGCAGTCCAGTGGTTACAGCTCTATGCTCTCACTGCCAAGGGCCTGGGTTTGATAACTGGTTGGTGGGAAACTAAGATCCCGCTTACTGTGTGGTGGCACAGCCAAAAAAAAAAAAAAAAAGTCACAGATTGTCAGAGAAAAAAGTTGACCCGAGAATATGCTGCCTTCAAGAAATGTGCTTTAAGTATGAAGACCAAATACAGGAAATGGAAAGATATAGCATGTCAATACTAGTCAAAAGAAGGTAGATTTGGGGGCTTCCCTGGTGGTTCAGTGGTTAGGATTCCACGCTCTCACTGCTGAGGGTCCGGGTTCAATCCCTGGTCAGGGAACTAAGATTCCCACAAGCCAAGGGGTGTGGCCCCCAAAAAAAATTGCAAAAGAAAAAAAAGAACATAGAATTGGTTATATTATTATCAAAGTCAATTTAAGAGCAAGGAATGTTACGAGGGATAAATGTCACTTCATAATGATAAAAGGTTCGAATTAATCAAGAAGACATAACAATCCAAAACATTTATGCACCTAATAACAGAGCTTCAAAATACATGAAGCAAAAATGGATAGAACTGCATGGAGAAATTGATAAATCCACAATTATAGTTGGAGAATATTTCAGTACTCCTTGCATCAGTCAAGGTTTCCAGAGATATAGAGAGGGACCGATTTTAAGGAATTGGCTCACATGATTGTGGGAGCTGGCAAGTCTTCAGGGCAGGCAGGCAGCCTGGAGACCCAGGGAAGAGTTGATGTTGCAGATGAAGACCCAAAGGCAGTCTGGAGGCAGAGTTCCTTCTTCCTTTGAGGATCTCAGCCTGTTTTCTCCTCAGGTCCTTTAGATGATTGGATGAGGCCCGCTCACGTAATGGAGGGCAATCAGCTTCACTCAAAGTCAACTTACTTGAACGTTAATCACATCTAAAAATGATCTCAGCAACATCTAGACTGATGTTTGACCTAGCAACTGGGTACCATAACCTAGCCAAGGAGACACAAAAAAGTAACCAGCACACCCTTCTCTCAATAATTAATAGGACAAGTAGGCAGAACATCAGCAAAGATATAGACTTGGAAAACACTACCAACCACTTTGGCCTGACTGATATGTATAGAACACTAGACCCAACAACAGCAGAATACACATTCTTCCCGATTGTGCATAGAGCAGAGATAGACTATTCTGGACCATGAAACAAATCTCAATACCTTCAGAAGGATCCAAGTTATACAGGATGTTTTCTGATCACAAAGGAATTAAATTTAAAATCAATAACAAAAAGATCTCTGGAAAACCCACAAACATTTGGAAACTAAATAACATACATCCAAATAAACCATGAGCCAGAGAAGACACAAAAACAGAAATTAGAAAATACTTTGAACTCAATGAAATATCATTCTAGGTGCAAAGATTAAGAGCCACTATCATCGGGCTTCCCTGGTGGCGCAGTGGTTGCGCGTCCGCCTGCCGATGCAGGGGACGCGGGTTCGTGCCCCGGTCCGGGAGGATCCCACACGCCGCGGAGCGGCTGGGCCCGTGAGCCATGGCCGCTGAGCCTGCGCGTCCGGAGCCTGTGCTCCGCAATGGGAGAGGCCACAGCAGTGAGAGGCCCGCGTACCCCCGCCCCCCCCCCACAAGAAAACAGCCACTATCATTATCCTTGTGATCCATGGATACTTCACCTGCTCCTAATAAGACATTTTTATTGTCAGAACTTCTCTTGTTCTGATTCCCCACTCTGTGTGCAGCTAGGGCTGTGGTCCTGGGTTTATGAAAACCCCTCAGGAGGGGAAGCCTGTCTGCTGTTCTCATTGCACCACTCACCCACATGGGGAGATTCCCAGTCAGACTGGCTTTGTAAGATTTGACTTTCTCCAAACATAGGAAGGTTAATGCCAAATTTATGCCCAGCCATCAATATAACGTATCCAATACACTTTCACTCACTGAGAATCTCCTCAGTCATGTGAGTTATTTTAAAGACACTTTTGCTCTCTACTCCTCACAACAGCCCCATGGGGTGAGTACTATCATGAAGAATTGGAAGTACGTCTCGAAGAATTGGAAGTACGCCTAAAAGCAAAGCCTTTGTAAGTGGCAGAGTGCAGAATTAATTTTGAGTCTACAGAATTCAAAATCTCCTCTTTCCACTACATCACACAGCCTTTGAACTTTTTTAGTCTAATGAATGAAGCATGGCAAATAAACAAATTCTTTCACCACCGTGCAAAAGGCTGGATGAGAAGAAGCTTGCACAAGAAACTTGAACTTGACAGTCTTGAAAGATCTGGGAATGATTCCCAAAGGAGATGTAGTTTGAGCTGAGTTTTTGAAGCCAAGTAGAAAAGTTTTGCCCCACCAGACCCACCGTACACATGTTTCTGCCCCACCCTCTACCCTGGGAAACTGACTTCTCTGGATCACACCAACCAAGGTCATTTGCCTCCTGACTTCCATTTGGCTTTGACCAACTGGGAACAGCAGCACAAGATCAGCAGGGAGGGGAAATAATTAAGAGTTATGTCTTCCTGTCTCCCTCCATGCTGGGTCATGGTTTGGCCATGGCTCTTGGTCTAGTGAAAGCTTCAGCTGCTGTCATGTTGAGCTCTTGCTGGGTTCCATGATTTAGTCCCTCTTTTCCCCCTTCAGGTCAAAGGTAGTAACCGCTCCCACTCTTGCCCACTGCAGAATGCCACAGAATCCTTTGTTGGCTTTCTTTAAAGGTATCCACGTATTTGCACATAGTCCTCTCAGGGAACGTTCTTCCATCACTCTCTTGAAGGGTGCCATCTGTTTCCTAGTGACACCCTTATGAGCAGAGAGGGAGACTCGAGTCAGAGAAAAACATGTGCCAGGGCACAGGGGAGGGAATGAGCCAGGAGCATTTCAAGCTTGGAGGATTTCAAGTAGATAAAATGCATTTCCTGCTAGGCTAAAGAGTGTGAACTCTACGCAGAAGCACATAGGATCAATTTTAAACAATTGCATCATCAGATTTGCATGCTTAAGCAGTCACTTCATCAGCAGTGCACTCGTAGGAGGGAATTAGAACTGAAGACTGGAAATTCATTGCAAGTGAAGGGGAGGGATACAGTGACTATCCCTGTATACGCCTTTTTGCACACTTGGGCCAAGAGTGTATAAACCACATTTTGGAAAGACAAATATCATATGATATCACTTATATGTGGAATCTTAAAAAAGGGTACAAATGAACTTATCTACAAAACAGAAATAGAGTTACAGATGTAGAAAGCAAACTTATGGTTACCAGGGGGTAAGGGGGGAGGGATAAATTGAGAGATTGGGATTGACATATACACACTACTATGTATGAAATAGATAACTAATAAGGACCTACTGTATTACACAGGGAAGTCTGCTCAGTATCTTGTAATGACCTATAACGGAAAAGAATCTTAAAAAGAGTGGATATATGTATATGTATAACTGATTCACTTTGCTGTACACCTGAAACTAACACAATATTGTAAATCAACCCTACACCAATAAAAAATTTTTGGTACAAATGAACTTATCTACAAAACAGAAATAGAGTTACAGATGTAGAAAGCAAACTTATGGTTACCAGGGGGTAAGGGGGGAGGGATAAATTGAGAGATTGGGATTGACATATACACACTACTATGTATGAAATAGATAACTAATAAGGACCTACTGTATTACACAGGGAAGTCTGCTCAGTATCTTGTAATGACCTATAACGGAAAAGAATCTTAAAAAGAGTGGATATATGTATATGTATAACTGATTCACTTTGCTGTACACCTGAAACTAACACAATATTGTAAATCAACTCTACACCAATAAAAAAATTTTTTTAAAAACCACATTTTGGGAAGATCCCCAGCGTCGCGGTCTCAGAGCGCAGTCCTAACGGTGCCGAGGAAGCTAGCGCTCTCCGTTTCCAGTCCGCGTCCCTCCCTGGGCCGGGCTGCCACTCTTACCTGTCCCGTCCCTCATGGCGCTGCTCCGACGCCCGACGGTGTCCACCGATTTGGAGAATATTGACACAGGAGTTAATTCTAAACCTAAAAGCCATGTGACTATCAGACGGGCAGTTTTAGAAGAAATTGGAAATCGAGTTACAATCAGAGCCACACAAGTAACTAAGAAAGCTCAGAACACTAAAGTACCTGTTCCACCCACCAATACAACAAATGTCAACAAGCACCTGAAACCTACTGCTTCTGTGAAACCAGGGCAGATGGAAGTGTTGGCTCCAAAGGGTCCCTCTCCCACACCTGTGGATATCTCCATGAAGGAAGAGAACCTCTGCCAAGCTTTCTCTGATGCCTTGCTCTGCAGAATTGAGGATATTGAGACTGAAGACTGGGAGAACCCTCAGCTCTGCAGCGACTATGTTAAGGATCTCTACCAGTATCTAAGGCAGCTTGAGGTTCTGCAATCCATAAATCCACATTTTTTAGATGGAAGAGATATAAACGGGCGCATGCGTGCCATCCTGGTGGATTGGCTGGTGCAAGTCCACTCCAAGTTTAGGCTGCTGCAGGAAACTCTGTACGTGTGCGTCGCCATCATGGACCGATTTTTACAGGTTCAGCCTGTCCCTCGTAAGAAGCTTCAACTGGTTGGGATTACAGCTCTGCTCTTGGCTTCCAAGTATGAGGAGATGTTTCCTCCAAATATTCAAGACTTCGTTTACATCACAGACAATGCTTACACCAGTTCTCAAATTCGAGAAATGGAAACTCTAATTTTGAAAGTACTGAAATTTGAGTTGGTTCGACCTTTAGCACTACATTTCTTAAGGCGGGCATCAAAAGCCGGAGAGGTCGATGTTGAACAGCACACTTTAGCCAAATACTTGATGGAACTGACTCTCATTGACTACGACATGGTGCATTATCACCCTTCTAAGGTGGCAGCAGCCGCTTCCTGCCTGTCCCAGAAGGTTCTAGGCCACGGAAAATGGAACTTAAAGCAGCAGTATTACACTGGATACACAGAGAATGAAGTATTGGAAGTCATGCAGCACATGGCCAAAAATGTAGTGAAAGTAAATGAAAAGTTAACGAAATTCATCGCCATCAAGAATAAGTATGCCAGCAGCAAACTCCTGAAGATCAGCACAATTCCCCAGCTGAACTCAAAAACCATCCAAGAGCTTGCCTCACCTCTGCTGGGACGGTCCTAGGGTGCCGAGGCCCTCAGGGAAGAGTGCTTCATCTGTGCACTTTGTCTTGCTGATTTGGAACTCCTGACTTTATATACAGTCTTCTGGTCTATTTCATGAAACCTTTTCTCAGACTGATTTTCTACATGTATATTGAGGAAAAATAAAGCTATTGATTTTCTTAAGGTAAAAAAAAACAAACAAACCACATTTTGATTTTCTGTAGGAAAATGAGTTTCATTCTGTAGGATAAATGCCTAGAAATGCAATTGCTGAGTCATTTGCATATGTACATACTCATCATTTTAAGGTCCTATGATACATTTTACCAAATTGCTTTCCCAAATGCTTGTACCTATTTACCAAAAACCTTATCCCTTTACCACTAGGGTTTGCAATTGTAAACAGCTTTTGCTAATAAAATGGTATGCCGTCATTTTATTGCACATTCCTGGCTTATTAGTGAGGCTGAATATCTTTTCCTATATGTATTAGCTAAATTCCCCAACAGATGCTTCATATTTTATCAGAGTATTGTCATCTTCCTGTTGATTTTAACAACTCTTTATAAATATCATCCTCTCTACTATATAAGCTGAAAATATTGTTTCATTTTGTTCTTTTACCTGTGTATGGTGACATTTGCCAAATTAAAGTTTTGAATTTTTATGTAGCTGGCAATGAAAATTTAATTAACAATCAAGTTAAGCAGAAAAAGAGAATTTAATTCGAGCCAAACTAAGGATTATAACCCAGGAGACAGACTCTCAGAAGCTCTGAGGATTGTTCCACCTGTTAAAGTTGAAGGCACGGTCACATACGTTTTCAAGACAAAAGGTCATACATCAAAATGACATACTGACATTTTATACAAAGTTCACCAAAGACACATAGTCTAGGTAAGCACATACAAAGCGAGTAGTAAGTCATCATGACCTTCTACAAAGTTAGGAAAGAACACTATTCTTTTAAGAAGTTACACTGATAGTGTCAGAAGCAAGAAAAACATTGATCTTTAAAGCTGAGCAGGCGTTTCCATCTTTGAGGAGGTCTGGTTCATGTGTAATGCAGATGGAAGGGAGCGAGGAGGCCCAAATGGACACAGAGAGAATTTTATAAGTTTTTCTCATCCTGCCTTAAAATATAAATTTTATTTCATCATATTTAAAGAACAAACTTGTGATTCCAAATTTGGGCAAATGTAAAATTATGCAGTGATTCAAAGTTAATTGAATATGTTGGATTTTTAAATCAAAGTTGATGTGCAGACATTCACTGAAGGAATCCAATGCCCTCTGCCTAAGAAACGTATTGTTTTGGTAATGACCATATCAATTGTCTTTTCATCCTTTCATTCAGCAGATAAATAGGGTTCCAAGCAGCTTTTATCAAATCTGATTTCTTCTAACCTTCTCTGGATGCATCATTCTGGGTCAATTCCTTTCGGTGACCGATAAAATGTTCAATAGTGTTGGGCTGTAGTTTGCAGCAACGAGAAACACAATGCCCAACTCAAACTACCCTTTTAAGGAGGAAAGTCGTTATATCCCTTAACAGGACATGGAGAGAGCCATGGTCCTGGGGTGAATTATTTCAAGCGCTCAACGGGACTTCCCTGGCTGTCCAGTGGTTAGGACTCCGCCCTTCCACTTCAGGGGGCGAGGGTTTGATCCCTGGTCAGGGAACTAAGATCCCATAAGACATGCAGCACGGCCAAAAAAAAAAAAATTAAGTTCTCATCATCATCATCCATGAGACAAGTTCACCCTATCGTCCATTTCAGTGACTTGGGGAGGTCACCCAGGGGGAACCCACCACCCATCAAAGTGGGTCATATCATCAGGGACCTCTTCAACACACTGGGTTTGAGACACAGGCATTACAGGCAGATCCACATTACAACACAGGGGAAGCAGGGCACAGGGAGAGACAAAGCGGCTTTCCCTCCGAGCCCTGGCTCGGCCCAGTATCTGCAGAGACAGCCTTCAAGCCTGAGGTTTCATCTGCCATCTTTTTTTCCAGTCATGCGCTGTCCGCTACAGCTGGCGCTACTGAGTCTTGAAATGTGGCTATTCCAGGGACTTCCTTGGCAGTCTGCTGGTTAAGGCTCTGCACTCCCAATGCAGGAGGTGTGGGTTTGGTCCCTGGTCAGGGAACTAAGATCCCTGCATGACGCACAGCACAGCCAAAAAACAAAATGTGGCTATTCTGTGCTGAGCTATGCTGTGAGTGTTATAAAATAGATACCAGATTCTGAGGCCTTTGTTCAGGAACAAAGAAGAATACAAAATGTCTCATTACCACAAGTAAGGAGCCCACCTGCTGCAACTAAGACCCGGCACAACTAACTAACTAAATATTTAAAAAAATCTCATTAGTAGCTTTTTAATATGATTTTTATTTATTTATTTATTATTTATTTTTGGTTGCATTGGGTCTTTGTTGCTGGTACACGGGCTTTCTCTAGTTGCGGCGAGCGGGGGCTACTCTTTTTTTTTTTTTAATTTTTGGCTGCGTTGGGTCTTCGTTGCTGCGCGGGGGCTTTCTCTAGTTGTGGTGAGCGGGGGCTGCTCTTCGTTGCGGAGCATGGGCTTCTCATTGCGGTGGCTTCTCTTGTTGTGGAGCAGGGGCTCTAGGCGCGTGGGCTTCAGTAGTTGTGGCTCACGGGCTTAGTTGCTCCACGGCATGTGGGAATCTTCCTGTACCAGGGCTCGAACCCGCGTCCCCTGCATTGGCAGGTGGGTTCTTTAACCACTGCACCACCAGGGAAGCCCCCAATAGCTTTTTAGAGTGATGACACATTGAAATAATGTTTGGGATATGCTGGGTTCAATAAAATACATTGTTAACGTTGATGTCACCTGTTTCCAACCACTTGGCTACTAGATTTAGACTGACACGTAGCCCATGTTGTATTTCTCTGGCACTGGTCCAGGAGATCAAGACACCTGTCCTACATCTTAGGATGGCTTTCATCCAGGTACCTTCTGGATGAGCCTAGAAGGGCGACCTGTGGTGAGGCCTTGCCACCTGCTGGACACATCCAGTACCACAGCCTGCCTCCTCAGTTCACTGATTTTGCAAATATTCATTGAGTAACCCCTACGCATTGACAACAGGCTCAGTGCCGGGGGGATGCAGCACTGAACCCACTAAGACCACATATGAGGTGAGGCAGGTGGGGCCGGAGGTTCACAGAATACAGGTAAATGCATGAGTGAATATGTCATAGGTTCAGGGGTGATACGTGTGTGGAGGGATAGAAAGGAGAATACGGGACCTACAGAGAGAAGAGCTACACCTGTAGCCAGGGGTGTCTGGGAAGATCTATCTGAGGATTTGACATCTGAGTGGGGGCATGAAGAAAGGGAGGGAGGGGGCCATGAACACGCATGTGCAAAGGAAAGCAGATGCAAATGTTCCCTGGGGTATTTCCAAATGCTTTCCTCTTCACTTTCCTGCTGGGGCCAGACAGCTTCTGCAGCCGCATTTGACAGCTGAGGAAACTGAAGCCCAGGAAGGTGACAGGCGAGGTTACTCATCCCTCATCCCTTTCCCTTCCTTGTCTTGAGCTAACCCTGCTTCCCACTGCCAACAGGCTTCCCTATGTCTTATGGAAACTGCGGACAACCCTGTCACCGAATCACCCTCACGGACACACCCCATAGCTGAGGGGTCAACGCTGAGTTAGCAGATGCCCCACAGGGGGTGCTTCTGGGAAAGCAATTGTTTTCCACATTAAAAAAAAAAAAAGACAAAGCTGGCACATGCATCTTGCCTCTGTCCTTCTGTCTTCCCCCTCTCTGGAATACAGCTGCAATGTATGAATGAGCCGAAGCCACCTTGCCTCCATGAGGACAAATGCCACCAAGAACAGGGGCACCGGCACCCGCAGCCCTGAATTGCCCAACAAGATTTCTTGTTGTTTGAGGGGGAAAATGCTTTCAGTTCTTCGGAGCGTATATTTGGACGTGGAGTTGCTAGGTCGTATGGGAATTCTATGTTTAGCTTTGTGAAGAGCCTATAGGTGAGGTCTTTGCCTGTTCTTGAATTTCACAGACGTCTAAGCTTACAGTACGTCCTCTTTTTGTTCTGGTTTCATTCGCTTAGCAACGTTGGTGAGATTCCTCCCTGTTGGCAGCCCAGCTCTGTACATGGTCCTTGTCTGTCCTTGTCGTGTAGTCTTCTGTTGTACAAACAGAACAACATCTTGGGTGGATGCGTCCGAAGTTTTGTGAAGTGTAAATTGTTCCATTAGCACAAAATACTGTCTAATTTTAGACCTTCTGATGGGCATATAGGGCATATTCTGTTGTGGTTTTAATTTGCATTTCTCTAATGACAATTGACATTGCATACCATTTCATAAGGTTGTGACTATTTGGATTGACTCTTTACCGAAGTGTCTTTTGCCCATTAAACCAAAAAATGGTTGTCTTTTTCTTATTGGTGTGTCTGTCCTTTTTCTAATTGTCAAGGCTATGGGTCCTTTGCTGGTCAATATTTCAAATATCTTCTCCCCCTCTGTGGTTTGCCTATGCTCTCTCTTAATGGTATATTTTGATGTACATAAGTTCTTAACTTTTACAAAGTCCAGTCTTTCTGCTGATGTTTAATGTTCCTTACTTCCCATTTATAATATCTTTGCCAAGTGCCAAGGTCTTGAAGACATTCTCCTACAGTTTTTTTCTAAAAGCTTTAGTGTTCTGCCTTTCACACTTAGATTGATGATCCGTTTAACGTTTGTGTATGGTGTGGGGCAGGGATCAAGGTTCAGTATTTTCCATATACAGGTCCCTTTGCTGGAGAGGTAATCCTTCCCAATGTGCAGGGAGGCCTTTGGTGTGAATCAAGCAACCGTTCACATGTGGGTCTGTTTCTTTGGTTCCATCAGTCAACTTGCCTGTCCATCCTTGGGCCAAAACCACACTCCCTTAATTACTGCGGATTTCTAAAAGTCTCGATATCTAATAGTGTAAGTCCTCCAAATGTATCGTTCTTCTTCTAGATTGCCTTGGCTATTCTAGGTTCTTTGTATTTTAATATAAATTTTAGAATCATTTAGTCAGTTTCTACTAAAAAAAAAAAAAAGTCTGTTGGGATTTTTTTTTTTTTTTTTTTTTTTTTTTTTTGTGGTATGCGGGCCTTCCTCTGTTGTGGCCTCTCCCGTTGCGGAGCACAGGCTCCGGACGCGCAGGCTCAGCGGCCATGGCTCACGGGCCCAGCCGCTCCGCGGCATGTGGGACCTTCCCATACCGGGGCGCGAACCCGGTTCCCCTGCATCGGCAGGCGGACGCGCAACCACTGCGCCACCAGGGAAGCCCGTCTGTTGGGATTTTAATTGGGATTGCGTTGACTCTGTAGATCCATCTGGGGAAGATCTGATACCCTGTGAACCTTCCAACTCCATGGGTATATCATCTCCCTTCATTCACTCACGTTTTCTTTTGTTTCCCTCAACAATATTTTGAGTTTCAGTGTCAAGCAGCTGTACGTCTTTTGTCCAACTTATTCCGAGGTGTTTGATGGTTTTGATACTATTTTAAATGGTATCTTAAACATGTAAATATTTCCTTTTCCATGTGCTTACTGTCAGTATATAGAAATGGATAAGAGATTCGGACATTTCACAAAAGATGCACAGATGGCAAATGAGCACATGGAAAGACACTCAGCACCATGTGTCAAGAGGGAGAAGCAAAGTAAACCCATAGCGAGATGCCGTGTCACACCTGAGAAGGGCTAAAATCCATACACAGGTATTTACCCAAGAAAGATGAAGGTGTAGGTCATGTACACAAATGTCCACAGCAGTTTAATTCATAATCGTCCCAGACTGGAAGCAACCTCAGAGCAGACCAGAGGAAAGAATAAACAGACGTGTATCCCCTACTACGGAATAGGGCTCACCAAGAAAAGGGGGTCCGCCTGGACGCCTCTCAAAATAATTGTCCTCGGCGTAAGAAACCAGACAAAACCTAATAAAGAAGACATCCTGTGTGGTTTCATTTCCATAAAACCTTAGGAAACTCAAGTGAATGTCCAGTGACAGAAGCAGATGAATGGTCGTGTGGGGAGGGGCAGGCGGGGTGGGAGAGGACTGGGGAGGCACAAAGCAGCTGAAGGGGTGCGCACGTCACGTGACCGTGGCGAGGCTTCCAGGAGTGTACACAGATGTCAAGGCTTACCAAGTGGTATGCTTTAAGCACATGTAATTAACTTTATGGAAATCTTACCTCAGTAAAGCTGTTACTATATATACACACACGTAACCCCTTCCAGACGTGGTGGTGCTTCTGAGACTGTTCAACAGAGGCCTGGGTCAGGGATCAGGAGCCCGGTTCTCAGCCCAGTCCAGACCCGGACAGTCTTGGGCGTGTCCTGTCGTATATCCCCTGGCTGAAGGGAGGTGAGGACTGCCATGTGGGAGACATGGGTGGGACAGAACAAATGCTGGCCTTGTCACCAGGGCCCCGACCCTCCCCCGCAGTGGGCTGGGAGACATGATGGGGGGCTGTGGCCAGTGGGGACATAAGCCACACCGTGGTAACTGGGAGGAGCAGGGACAGACTGTATTCGCCCAGCCTCAGCAGAGTCTCCTGTTAGCGCCCAGCCTGGGTCCAGCATGGGGCCTGGGGTGATGGAGTCAGGCAATGAGTTTTAAAAAAGCTCCGCCCCCTACTGGCTGTGTGGCCTCAAGAAACTGGCTTCCCCTCTCTGGGCCTCAGTTTCCTCCCCCGAAAAATGAGGCTGGTGGCCATGCCCACCTCGTGGGGTAAAGCAATGGGCACACTGGGAGCACACAGTGAAAGGGGGTGGGTTGAACATGAGCTGCTACTGCTGTTACTTGTTATTTCTTAGAGAGAGGGCAGCAGGCGGAGGGACTTAGACTTATCAACTCAGAATTCATATCCCAGTGGCTCCTGATTGCAGTCTAAGAACCTCAGAATCCAGCTCACCCATGCCCACTTGACAGATGGGGAGACTGAGGCCCCACGAGGGCACAGACTCCCTTGAGACCAGGCCAGGGGCCCATCCCCCTGGCCGGGGATCCTCTGGCCACCTCCTTCTTGAAACCTGCAAGGCAGGGTAAGGAGGTGGTGGTGGGGTGGGGGACCCGGCGTGGGTGGCCACAGACAGGCTGAGGAGGGAGGGCTGGGCACCAGGCTCAGGCCGATGGCCAGGCCCTGTCCAGAGCCTGCACGTGCTCCTTGGCCAGCAGCCGCAAGGACGCCTCCTCCAGGGTGAAACCGTCCGTGAAGGCTGGACCAAAGGCGTGGGGCCCGAAGGACCCCTGCAGCCCCGGACCCGGGCCCAGGAGGCGCGGGAGTCCTGGCACGGCTGGGGGACCAGGGCCCAGCCAGGGCTCCAGGGGCAGTGGCATGGCGGGAGGGCGGGCAAAGGGCAGTGCTGGGGCCTCGGGGAGCCTTGGGGCTGCCACGGCCCCGGAGCCTGACTCCAGACGCTCCTGGCGGCGCCACTTAGCCCGGCGGTTCTGGAACCACACCTGGAAGCAGCAAGAGAGGTGCTCCTGGGTCAGGGCTGGTGGGGTGAGGCGAGGCCACTCTTTCCTGCTCTGGGCCTCCTAGCCTCTTGGGGTTCTGCCTGCTGTCTAACCTGACCCCCACGTGTTGCAGTCCCAACATATGTCGTTACCTGCCCCAAGGAGATGGCTGTTTTGAGAGCAGGATCTCTGCCTCTTGGACCCCATCAAATCAGCGCCAAAGTCTTCTGAATCCAGGCTCTCCTTGCCTTTCCCTTTGCCCAGTGCCCCTCAGGCTCCCTGGCCCCCCTCCTGGTCTCTCTTGGCCCTTGGCATGAAGTTCCAGCCGCTGAGCTCGGCATTTGAGGCCCTTCCCAAGCTCCTTCTCTGCCTCCGCTTCCGCCTGCCTCAACACCCAGCTCTGTGGAAATGCCTCCTATTTCACCCCTCCACACCTTCGCACACATTGCTCTGGAGGGCTAGAAAAATGCCCTTTCTAGTTGGCAAATTCCTATTCAAACATCAAGGCCCCAGTCCCACGTCCCCTACTCCGGGAAGCCTTCCCATGCACTGGGAGGGTTCGTACCTGGCACCGGCTCCCTCCTCGGGTTGCTAGGGGATCCCCTCACCTGCACGCGCACCTCGGGCAGGTGCACCTTGGCGGCCAGCTCCTCGCGGCTGTAAACGTCCGGGTAGTGGGAGGTCTCGAACGCCCGCTCCAGCTGGTGCAGCTGGTACGTGGTGAAGGTCGTGCGGTTCCTCCGGTGCTTCTTCTTGGGAGCCTCCTCGCCAGGCCCTGGCCGCCCACCCTCAGCCGCTGGCCCCTCGCCCAGGCTCAGGAACATGGCTCCTCCTCGCCCTCACCTGGCGGGGCGGCGGCAGGACAGACGGCGGTGAGACACGGGAGGGACTGAGGCTGGGGAGGGCGGGGGAGCCCCCGGCCCCTGCTGGGTCTGGGGTAAGATATGGAGGGGCTTCTCCCTCCACTGGGTCCTGCATTCTGCCTCCCCAGCCTCTCTGTCCATGTCGGATCACCTGACTCTGTCTCCACTTCTTTCTCTCTGATCATTTTTCTCTATGTCTCTGTCCCCCCGCCTCTATTTCTCTTTCCCTCTGGAGCTCTCCCTGACTGCCTCTGTCTCCCTTGATCTCTCTGTCTCTGTGTCTAGGACCCCCAGGAAGGCAGAAGCTGGGACACTGCCCTTAGGAACACTTCCTTACCCCCCCCCAGTCTTCTGCCCTGGGGGGCTCTCTGTGCCCCCAACTCCCACCCAGGCCCACCTGTGCCCACCTGCCCAGCGCTCACCGCTCCCAGCAGGCCCTCTGACAGCCCCTGCCGGCCCAGCTCTGTCTGCTGCTGGCCTGGCCCAGCCAGACTCGAGGGGGTTGGGGTCGGGTGGGAAGGAGGATTAGCGAGGTGATTAATTGAGGGGGCCCCTCCCACCCAGGTGCTGGCTGCTCTGAGCCGCAGAGGGAGGGCCGGGCTCCAGGGGTTGGAGGGACACCATTAGCCTGGGGCTGCCACCCCTCGCTGTAGGATATAAACAAGAGCCTCCCCCTCTCTGGGCCTCAGTTTCCTTAGCTGTAAAACGGCGACAACAGGACTTACCCCATGGGGCTCTCACAGGGACTCAGTGAGCTGATGAAAGGAAAGAGCATCGCACAGTGACCGGCATACAGCGAGTGCTTAATGAATATCCACTGTTAGGGGTTTTTTTTTTTTTTTTTTTTTTTATCTTCTGGCGTGAGAAAAAGAACCTCTCAGATTCACAAATGTCAACGGGGGTTGGGGAAGCTGAGGTCCCCAGAGGTGAAGGCAATTCCAGTTGGCCCCCTGGGCACTGTGCAGGGCAAAGGAGTATGGGGCATTTTAGCTGGGTTGTTTTTTTGTTGTTTTGTTTTTGCGGTACGCGGGCCTCTCACTGCTGTGGCCCCTCCCGTTGCGGAGCACAGGCTCCGGACGCGCAGGCTCAGCGGCCACGGCTCACGGGCCCAGCCGCTCCGCGGCATGTGGGATCTTCCCGGACCGGGGCACGAACCCGCGTCCCCTGCATCGGCAGGCGGACTCTCAACCACTGCGCCACCAGGGAAGCCCTTTAGCTGGGTTTTGAGGTATGAATGGAAGTTCACTTTTCAGTCACTCGGTAAACACTTATTGAGCTTACTGTATACCAGGTACTGTTCACAGCAGTGAACAAAACAGACACAAATCTTGGAACTGGCATCCTAGTGGAGGAAACAGACAGACAGACAATCTGTAACTATATAAGTAAAATATAGCATGTCAGGTGGTCAGAAGCCTGGTGAGAAAACTCAAGCAGGGGAGGGAAGGTTGCTCTTTCAACGAAGGTGATCAGAGTGGGAGATGAAGTACAAGGCTGTACATTCTGGACAAGACTGGGTGTGAAGGGGTGGGTACTGGGGAGCCATGGGAGGTTGTGGAGCATGGGAGGGGCACAGATGGCATTTTGGATGAGTAGCTATTGTGTGCAAGATGGGAGGCCAGGAGGATGCTAGAGGCCTGGTCAGAGCAAGGTCGGGGGAGAGGCAGGAGAGAAATCTGGGGGGAGAAAGTCTGAGGAGGAGGGAAGAGGACCGGTATACCCAGGCCCTGTTTTTGGGACAGGTGGATGATGGGACTGTCCCTCAGGCGGTGGCCTGAGAGCCGGAGCAGGATCTTGCCAATCCCCCTCCCCAGTCCAAGGGGCTTGGGGGCTCAGGCGGAGATGGGGGGCCTGAAAACAGAGAGGAGGGGCACTGGGGTTGAGAGGGGGCAGGATGAGGCCCAGGAGGAGGACAGAGGGAGTCTGTCCCAGCGGCGGAGCAAGGTGGGAGACCCAGGCCCGTGGATGGACTGGGGAGTGAGTGCAGAGGAAGCAGCGATAAGTCCTTATCTCATCTCTGCTGGCTGGCTTTGCAGAGATAAGGGACTGTAGGAAATGTTGGCTTTGTAGGGGAAAGGCACACACACACACACACACACCCACACACACCCACACACACCCACACACACACGCTCAGACACACTCACATGCAGCAAAGGGGTGCAGGCCCTGGAGAAGTCGGGGGCAGGGGCGAGCAGCCTTGGACGAGGAGGGACGGCCCGGTGGGCAAGGCGTTGGCCAGGCAGGGAGGCCCCAGAAGCCCCGAGCCCAGGCCGGAGGGCTTCCAGAGGCTCCTGGGGCCCCTCCGGGCCTCAGCTGCCCCGCCTGTACGGTGGGCTGGGGCCCTGTGGAGGGGGCAGGTAATTCCCCTAACCGCTTCATCACCTGGAAACGCTAAAGAGCTGCTCTGTTCACAGGCCCCATTTAGCTAATTGGCCCTGGGTGGGTTAAGAGGCGCAGGAGGGATTTGGGTGTTAGGCGCAGGGGGCTTTGGCGATTTAGCAGGATGCGGCTGAAGGTCCAGACGCTGTGTCAGCTTAGAGCGCCGGATTAGGGGCAGGCCAGGGTGGTGCGGGGCCACGGTGACAGGCGGCCCCTTCCATCTGGATTAGGCAGGGGCCAGGCCACTCTCAGCCCTTCCAGCCTCCCACCCTTCATTTCTCCCCCAGGAAGAATCGCTAAACCCCTTCGGGTGCTGGTGGGGAAACTGAGGCCAGAGGGTGGGCGGGGCTCAGGGGGCGAACTGCAGGAGGTCAGCGTGACCTTGAGACATTCCTCAGGCTCCGCTCAGGCAGGGGTGGGGCAGTGAAGGTGGGAGGCCGTGCTGTGGCCTGGTGTCCCCTCACCAGCTCAGGGGGTCCTGGGGAGGGGCCCACACCGAGCTGGCCAGAAACCCCCTCTCCAGGCAACCTAGAGGCTGGCTGTCTGGAAGCGTCATCAGAGAGAGGGTGGCTGACAGTCACAGTAATAGCTGAGCACTAGCTGTGTGCTCTCAGTCCTTCACTGGTGTGAGCCCGCAGGGTCCCCACGTCTCCCCTGGAAAAGACGCCTGGTCATAGAGGACGCTTTGGGGGCCCATGGAGGGGGGCCGCCCCTCTAGTTTGCCCAGGACACCCCGAGTTTAGCACTAACATCCCCCATCCCAGACATGCCCTCAGTTTGACACAGTGGCTCACGGCAAGCCTGGGCCACACAGCTACGGGTCGAGTCAGGATTCGAACCTGGGGGTGCAAGCCCGGAGACCCAGCCCCCGCTCGAGAGTGGACGGGAGGGGCAGGGCCTTGGGACGGGCCGTGCGGCTGGCTTTTTTCAGCGAGTGTTCCCTGGAGTCACCGGGTGAGGCTGTTGGGTCGTGACAGGAGGAGGACATAGCCACACTGGAGCGCCCCAGGAGGGGACGAGGGGCAAGGCTGGGGAGAAGAGGATGCCAGGACAGGGGACTCGGATGTCCACAGCCGCTGGCACTCTCCCACTGTCCTTTGCACCTGGGACCCTGAGGGCTACGGTGGGGTCCTTGCCACCAAAGGAAGTGGTGGACCTGTGGGTGATGGCAAGTGGCTCCACGGGTGGCTGTGATCCCTGGCCTGGGGGTCTCCTGGCCCCATCCCAGGGAAAATATATGCCCCTCTGGGCTGCAAGGTCCTAGCCGGGTGAACCCCTCAGTGGGCAGGCAGATCACCCCCCGTGAGTGACGGGGCCCCCAGAGTGGTAGCAGAGAGAGACTCAGACACCCAGTCCTTGGAACCAGTCTTTATCCAGGCGCTAATCCTTCACTTCCCTGGGGATGTGGTGCCCACGGGCTGCCCAGAGCCCCCCCGCCGATGCAGCCTGCCCCTGTGATGTGAGCCGGGCGGGCAGCTCGCTGGCCCTGCCCCTCCTCAGGCCTGGCCCGAGTCCCCACCCTGTGCCCCCCACTGTCTCAGCCCTCAGGGGCCCGAGGCCCCGCGGGCAGGGTCAGGGCTCCTGGCTGCGGGGCAAGGTGGGACCGTCTGCATCCTGCCCCCCGTTGGGGGCCGAGGCGCCCGCGCTGCGCAGCTCCCGAGCCAGCTTCTCAGCCAGTTTGCGGAAGGGCGGCCGGCGAGCGGGCTCAGCCTCCCAGCAGCTGCCCATGAGGGCGTGGATGGGACCCGGGCAGCCCTCGGGGGGCTCCATGCGGTACCCCTTCTCCACGGCCTCTGATACCTCCTTCAGCGACTACGGGCAGAGGGCACGCCGGTGCGGACTGGGGGTCAGGATCATGACCCCTAGACATGCGGGGGACCCAGCGCCGCCCCCCCGCCCCTGCTCACCATCTTGGGGTATGGAGCCCGGCCGTATGAGAAGACCTCCCACAGCAGCACCCCGAAACTCCAGACGTCCGACTTGCTGGAGAACTTCTGTGGGGCCAGAGATCGGGGGAGAGGGACCCCTCAGGGCTTCTGCCCCAGCCCCTGCTTCCTCCAGGAAGTCCCCCTGGGTTGACCTTTAGTCCCAGGTCTCCTCCCAGTAGGCTCCTGCCTCTGAATCCGCCCCACCCACCAACCCAGACTCAGTGCAAGAACGAGGTTATTCTTGCTCTCACTTGCTGAGCCCAAGACTGTTTCAGAAATGAGGAGATCAAGGCCCAGACTGGGGCTAAAAGGAACAATTATGGGCCAAGGGCTTACCAGGGAGGTGGAGCCATTCCCTTGGAGGTTCAGAGAGGCAAGAGACAGGCCCAGGGTCGCACAGTAGAGCTAGGGTTCCAAGGGCCCTGGGGGGTATGGGGGGCTCACCCCGTGTTTGAGAGCCTCGGGTGCCGTCCACTTGACTGGAAGCCGGCTGGAGTCCAGCCCCTTCCGCTCGGCTTTGGCCAGGCCAAAGTCGCTGACCTTGGCCACCAGGTCCTCGGACACGAGGATGTTCCGGGCGGCCAGGTCTCGGTGCACCAGCTTCTTGCTCTCCAGGTATTCCATGCCCTCGGCCACGTGCCTGGAGTGGAGGGGTGGTAGGCACGGGGCTCGGGTGCCTGGACCACAGGCTCCCAAGGCCAGGCTCCTCCCTGCTCGGGGCCTCGGTCTCCCTGCCCCCGGGAGCCCCACTCACAGGGAGAACTGCAGGAGCTGGGGGGTGTTCACAAGGGCCCGGCCCCGCGTCCGTAGAAAATTCACCAGGTTACCCTGTGTGGGAGACACGGGTGGGGTGAGGGCTGCTGGAGGCTGCTCGGCCGCCGCACCCCGCCCGACCCTCGGGCCCTGCCCCCACCTTGCTCACGTGCTCCATGACGATGTAGAGGCCCTGGTGCAGTATCACACCCAGCAGACGCACCAGGTTCTTATGCTGCATCTTCCTGGGGGCAGGCGGGCGTGGGGTGAAGGTGGCTTGGACCCCCACCCCAGGGTGCCCTCCCCTCACCAGGACTCACGTCATGACCGCCGTCTCGTCCAGGAAGGCCTGGGCTGTCACATCGCACTTGATGTTCTTCACGGCCACCTTCTGTCCCAGGTACTCACCCTGCAGGACGGCTGGGGGCCGGTGGGGGAGGAGATCAGGACCCCACAGAGACTGGACAGACACAGTCTGTCCAGGGACATACCCACTCACACTAACCCCCAAGGATGCCGATGCAGCGGTGGGTCCCCAGGCCTGGAAACCCCTCCCCTACAAGCTCCAGATCCCTGAGCAAAGAGAATCACCTAAACCAGTCTGCAAACTCCAGCCCTCGGGCCCAATCCAGTCCCAACGTGGGTTTTTGCAAGGCCCGCAAGCTCAGAATGGGTTTTTACATTTTTAAATGGTTGAAAAAAGATCGAGAAGAATATTTTATGACATGAAAATTGCACAGAATTCAATTTCAGTGTCCATAAATAAAGTTTTATTGGCACACGGCCATGCCTGTTCATCTCCCTGCGGCCTGTGGCTGCTTTCCTGCTACAAGGACAGAGCTGAGCAGATGTGACAGATGGCCACCATTTTGGCCACCAAAATACACATACTCCAGCCCTTTCCAGAGAAGGTCTGTGAGCTCTGATCTAGGCCCCAGGGCCTTCCAGGATAATAACTTCAGGCAACGGCATCAAAACAGAGGGACCAGGGACTTCCCTGACAATCCGGTGGTTAAGAATCAGCGCTTCCACTGCAGGGGGCGGGGGTTCCATCCCGGCTGGGGACTAAGATCCCGCATGCCATGCAGTGCGGCCCGGGGAAAAAAAACAACAACAAAACAAAAGAGGGACCAGAGGGACCAGTGTGCGGAAGAGCCCCGGGTTGTGAAGGACTCACACCCGCTGGGTGCCTGCCTGAACTACCTTTCTCCTGGCCCTGGCTGTCATGAACCTCCTTTCACAGGGAGGAGCCCTTGGGTTCTCAGCCACACAGCAAGTAGGTATCAAATGTGGATGTGAATTCATCTCTGGGACCCCCCACCCTCCTTCAGCCCCTGCCAGGCCCCCTGCTCACCTCCAAACTCTCCTTCTCCGATCTGCGCTCCCAACGTCAAATGCTGCAGGTTCAGTAACCAGCCGGCTGTCGGGGGGAGACCCGGTCAGAGGGCTGCCAGGTGCCAGCCCCTCCCACGGCAGCTCCACCTGGCGGGAGACCAGGCCGTGTCTCCCATGGCACGCGTCCCCAGCAGTGGCCCAAGGGCGTGTCTGAGGCTCCGCACTCCTGGTACCAGTTATTGGGCGGCCCAAAGCAACAGAGCCCTTCTCTGTTCCATCTGGAGACTGTGTCCTTCCAAGGACCCTGTGGGCTCTTCCTTTACAATCCTTTATCCCTGACCACCCAGGGACACACACACAGGCCAAAAAATACAACAGAGACTGGTAACACTTCCAGAATCTTCTGGTAAAGGTTCTGGAACCTTCCAGAATCTTCCAGCACTCTAAGTCATCATCTGTGTTCCAGCTTCCCTGATCTTTCTCTCAAGCACCCCTGTGTTCTTCCCCCCCGCCCTCAGCAGGTTCTGTAGGTCTCCTCCTCTCCCTCCCCAAAGCCCCTCTCCAAATCACGAGCCCTTGAGTACAATCAGGCACGGTGACACCAGCCTCCACCCAGGTGCCATCCCCAAGACGCTTCCAAGGAGACAGCCACGATCACCAGGTTCAAAAGGGGTGGCCACGGTAGGGCACATTGGCTCTGAGCATGGAGGATTTCACTACTCAAGGGCTGGAAAAGCATTTCAGGTGAGGGGAATAGAAGGCACAACAGTACAGAGGCATGAGAGGAAACGAGGGGTCACACAATCCCAGGGGCTTGTGGAATAGAGGAAGGGCCTTGTAGATGAAGCAGGAAAGGTAGCTCAGCCACAGGGGAGGGTTCTGGAAGGCAATGGAGCTGCCCGAACTCCCTCCTTTAGGCAGGGGAGTTATATGGGTGATTTTCACGGTAGACAGCTGCCTCTGAGGCCGCAGGGTTTGGGAAGAAGGCGGACTCCCCCCCTCAGGAAAGAGGTGGTCCGACTGGACGGTCTGAGGCTGGGCTAGGGCAGGGGCAGCCAGGCAGGGAGGGGCCAGATTTTTTTTTTTTTTTTTGGCGGCGCCGGGTGGCTGCGGGATCTTAGTTCCCCGACCAGGGAGTGAACCCTTGCCACCCCCTGCAGTGGAAGCGATAAGTCCTAACCACTGGAAGTCCTGGGGAGGGGCCAGGTTTAAACAGGTGTTAGAACTTGACCATGGAGGGGATGTGGGAAGGTGGGGGGCGTCGAGGATCTGCCCAGGGTTTCTGGCTCAAGGATGATGGGAACAGGGGCAGGGGTCGGGGTGGGGGGAAGCAGCAGGTGTGAGAACCAGATCAATATTGTGCCCCGCCCGGCCCAAGGGCAGCCCAGGTCTTCTGCCTGCAGAGCCAGGCACAGCGACCTGCTCAGGTGATGTGGCCTTGGCCGTGTGCCCAGGCCCCAGGGCCCTGCCTCCCCAGGCCAGGCTAACACTGAGAGGAAGGGCGGGGCCCCCTACCCTTGGCCAGCTCCTCCTCCGCTGACTTGGTGCCCTGCTTTCTCTTGGGTTTCACCAGCTTCGTGCAGATGGCCCCCTTGTCCTTGCTGTAATGCTGCAGGGTGGGGCAGGGCAGAGGCAGCCATGAGCCCACCCCGTGGGTGAGGGAACCCCTGCATCCCATCCCCTTCCTAGGGGGAATCTCTGGATGGGGTGGGTGGGAGCTGGGGAGGAGGAGAGGGGGTTCGTTCCCACAGGACTCTTTAGGCTGGTTTCCATGGGAACAGGAAAGGATGCAGACTAGCAGGAAACAGGAGGATGGGGAGTGTCTTGGCATTGGTGTCAAATTGGAGGTTCCTAGGTGTCCCCAGAGGAGTCACCCCAGTCTCTGGAGGTGGGACCTGGAGGACTCAGACCAACTGTAGGGTTTGGTGGCCCGTGGAGACCAGCCCCTCCTTCTCCCCACTGGGGAGCAGACACCTCTGGGGTCCCATGTCCAGCCAGCCGTAGGGGTAGGGCAGAGCCTGGCATCCCTCCATCTCTGCAATGGGGGGGCATGGGCTCTGGGGTCCCAGGCCTGTGGCGGCCGCACCTCCACCATATCCATGAGGTTGCAGAAGCAGACCGCCTCGTCGATGGTGAGGTGGCCGTCGCGGTGCAGCACACGGTAGTGGATGACGTCACGGCCGAAGCTCACGCACAGCACGTAGTCGCCCGGGTGCCGCGCGGACTCTCGCACCAGGAACAGCCCGTCCTCGGGCGGCTGCAGCTGCTGCACAGCCTCCTGGCCCGAGATCTTCCCGTGGAACCACCTGCGGCCGGCGGGAAGGCGGGCTGGGCATGGCTGGCCGGGCCCCGCTGACCCCGCCCCGGTCCCGGTCTCTTCCCCACGACTCACGGCATGAGGCTAAGCTTGGGGTCCGCCGAGAGGGCCTCGCGCTCCCGCAGTGCGCCCGCCGCCAGCAGCCCCTCCTGCCCGCTGGCGTGGTGCTTGGCGCGGTACCAGCTCTTGTTCTGCGGGAAGGGAGCCAGGTGGGGTCGGTGGGATGGTTTCCTGGAGGAGTCGCCTCTCCCCAGGCACACCCCCCCTCCCCACTCACCTCGCAGGCCTCCAGGATGGTGACCACGTCACCCTTGCGGAAGGCCAGCTCCCCGGGCTTGGGGCGCGTGTGCTCACACTTGGTGATGCATTGGGTGCCTGGGGCCCAGCGCCTCTAGCGGGTGGTGGGGGGGAGTGCCGAGAGAGAGGGAAAGGGGTCATGAGAGAGATGCGGGGTGAGGGGAGAGAGATGCCCAGAGGAGAGAGAAAGACTGGATCGAGGCAGAGATCACAAGCAGCACACAGCGAGAGAGGAGAGGAGAGAGGGCGAGGGAGCAAGCAGAGGACATATCAGAGCCACAGAGCCGGGGCCCAGGGAAGGAGGGCAGGAGGAAAGGGTGAAAGAAGAGCAACACCAAATGATAGAGGAAGACTGGCAGACACCGCCAAGGGGCCACGGGTCAGAGAGTAAACCTCCCGCTCCCCATGGAGCAGAGCTCCTGTGGACTGAGCAGAGCAAGAGACGGGGCACAGGCACCCAAGTTGGGGGTACTCACCGTTGGCATCCTGGCTGAGATGGGTGAGGGGTGCCAGGCGTGGAGGAAGCGAGGGCTCCCCTGGGGAGGGGGCAGAGACCAGCTGGAGAGCCCAGATTCAAGCGAGGCTGGGGCCCCAGGGGCCATGACTACCACTTCCAGCCCAGGCCAGGTGGAGGTGACAGCCAGCCAGCCTCCCCAGGCTTGTAGGGGCTCCCCAAGCCCCTCTGGGGAGGTGGTCTTTCCCTGGAAGAGTTCCTTAGCATGGAGCCTGGCCCCGCCATCATCCCCAAAGAGAAACTGAGGCACAAGGCAGGCACAGAGCAAGTGGCCAGGGGCTGACTCAGGCCCCAGCAGCCCACACAGTGCGCGGGGAGCTTGGAGCCACCTAATGGAGCCTGGTTCTTCCTCTTTTCTGGTAAGTAGGCAGGGACAGGACAAGGAAATAGAGGATGATTCAAGGTCATTCCTAAGAATCTCTGACCCTGAAGGGGGTGGGGGCCGGAGCAGTGCAGCCCTGCTGGGCTCCTGTGGCCACCAGCTGAGCCTCTCTCCTCTCCCACCCCACGCGGACCCAGGACGGACACACAAAGTCCCTCACTACTGCTGGGGCCGGGGCATTTCCGCTCCCTGCTTCCCCCATGGACACCACCAGGTGGCTAGGCAGTGGGACAGGTTGGGAGGGGTGAGTCTCTGCCCTCGAATATGTGCCCCCAGAAATGCCCAGCCCTACGTGTACTCACACGCATACTGATCCATGTACACACAGAGACACACAGGTGGACACAGGTACCCACAGGCACGCGGGTATGCAAGCAAAAGCAGGTTCTCCTAGAGACAGTTGTGCACACACGTCTACACGTGTGAACACACGCACAGACTCTCGGACATTCAGAAACGTGTGTACCGGCACCCCACCCCGACCACACACAAACCCACACTTGAACACCTGGGCGCCAGACGCTGGGCCACTCGGGCACGCAGAGCTACACGCAGGGCCGCGCACACGCAGCTCGGAGACACGCGCACATCCCTCCACGTGGACCCGCGGGTACACACACCCAGGGGCTTGCAGACGCGCACACCCGCACCCACAAAAATACCACCCCACCCCACCCCGCTCCTGGTCGCATCTAACCACCCCCGCCCCAGCCGCGTACCGGACGCGCGCCCCGGACGCGCACGCTCGCGCTCGCACACCGGCCCCTCCCGCGCTCGCCCGGCATACCTCCAACCGCGAGCCCTTGGGGTCCCCCCACTGTCCCACCGTCTCTCCCCACCATCCCCACCGGCGCGCTCACCTGTTCAGGGGTCGCCCCTGGGCCGCACCCCGCGCCCGCCCCCAGGAGGGCCCCCGCGCGCCGGCTGCGCACCCCGAGGCGGCCCCGGCTGCACAACTTGGAGCAAGTTGCTCCGCTTCCTCATTTTGGGGGGGAAGGCTGGGATTGAGGAGGTGGGGAGCGGGAGGCGCGGCGGCCTGGGAGGCCCCCGCGGGTCCTAGCGCCGGCCGGTCTGCGGTCTGCTTAGCGCGCCGCCGCCGCCGCCAGCGGCCCCTCCCCGCCCCGCCTCCGAGGCCCCAGGCGCCTCCCGCGCGGCCCGGGCGGGGGCCGGCGGCGTTCTCGGGCTCCACGCTGCTTCCTGGCCTGGCGCTGCGGGGCGCGCACCCCTGCCCATTCCGGGAACCCACACCTTGGAGCGTGGAGCTAGTGCCAAGCGAGCATAGGGAGGTGAAGGAGAGTGAGCTTCCCGTCCGGGGAGGTAAGCAAGCCACAGAGCGCAGACAACACGGTGGACCCTTCTGACTGGGATTCCAACGCCCTCAGTCAACTCCTCTAACAACAAGGATCTCATTTCAGTACCTGGCCCCTGGAGAGGGCTGCTGGTGCCTGGAGCAAAGAAAGCCCTCAAAATGTCAACCACTATGAATATCCTTATCATCATCAACGACATTAAGGGAAAATTGGGGCCACAGGAAAAAAATCATCTGGAACTGGAGGCCTCCTGGCAGAGCAGCCATCCTTGGACGGTAAGAGCGGGGCCTCCACAGCGCCAACGCAGCTGTGCCAGAGGCAGGTGCTGCCCCCTCCCAGCCTCAGTTTCCTCCTCTGTAGGGCCAGGCAGCACCAGCTTCCAGCTCAGAGGACAACTTGATGAGCATTTCATCCCCTGGGGGCCTGGCTCCCAGCTTTCGCTCTGCGATCTCCCTTACAATTCTTTCTATGAGTGGAGGACTCCGCTTGGACAAGGATGAAGCTGATCTCAGCAGGGTGATGAAGCAAGATGCCCAGAATTTAATTTTCTGGTACCCCAAAAGGCTGTCTGTGCCTCTAAGGTGTCATGTGACTTCTGGCAATAGAGGCCCAGTTACAAGAATTACAGATATTCAATATCATGCAATATTATGCAACAAAAACTAGGAAACTATGTGTATTAAAATGCTAAAATCTCTGGTTGTCAAAAACAACCACCACTTACCAGAATGTGATACAAAACAAAATGCACGATCCCATTCACATTACGCAGGAGACAGTAAGTCCAAGGGGAACATTCCAGAAGGGGACCCTCCAACCGGCAAAGGGTTATTCCCAGTGAAGGAAGCAGGTAGGAGGCGAGCAAGGGGGAGGACGTCTTTCTCTGTGGTGGTGTAATTTACTAATGCTGGCAGCATTTGCCAGGAGGTTTCCTGCTCGTTAGGCTTCCTGTGCTCCATGGATCTGGGCTGTGGGATCATCCCAGGGTGTGCCCCAGCCCCCCCTTCCCAGCCACGGACACTGCTTTGGACCAAGGGGCTGGGGACCCTGCAGCCGGCATTCAGCAGGGTCACTGGGGGCCAACCATATATGGCAAACCATCATCACTTGCCCAAAATAGGAATGCAGTGTCAAAGTAGCCACAGAGGAAACCCAGCAGCACCATTAGAGTCACACCAGCCACTTCAGCGGCCCCAGGCCCACGATGGAAGTCTGCCTGCTCTGCTCAGCAAGGCCATGAGCCTGTGCTTAAGACACCCCAACACCCTGGCACCCCATGGAGACTTTCTCCTTGATGCAGCCAGAGAGATGGGAGGAGGTCGAAGGGGTCTGCTTTCTCTCCCTGCAAAACCATGATACTTTGTGTCTGAGAAACATCGACATCCTCCCCAGGACCCCCAGGGGTCCTTGTCCCACACTCTGGGAGGCCCCTCCCTGGAATGAATAACCAGAGAAACCAGAGGTGTTGAGACTGGAGGACAGTCTTTTTTAAAAAATTTAATTAATTTATTTTTCGCTGTGTTGGGTCTTCGTTGCTGCGTGCCGGCTTTCTTTAGTTGCAGCGAGCAGGGGCTACTCTTCATTGTGGTGCATAGGCTTCTCACTGCAGTGGCTTCTCTTGTTGCGGAGCACAGGCTCTAGGTGCGCAGGCTTCAGTAGTTGTGGCACATGGGCTTAGTTGCTCCTTGGCATGTGGGATCTTCCCGGACCAGGGCTCGAACCCATGTTCCCTGCATTGGCAGGCGGATTCTTAACCACTGTGCCACCAGGGATGCCCTGGACGACAGTCTTAAAAGGAGACAGCGTCAGGTGCCCAAAGCAACAAGGGCTGGCCTGGGTGAGGGAGGCCCCCATGGTGTGGGCATGGGGCATGGAGCTGTGCCTGACTCTAGGGGGATAGATTTGAGTCCATGGTTTATTTGGGTCATGAGGGATGAGCTCCCCATCTCTGGAGGCATCCAAGAATCAGCCACTTTTAAAAAATTTTTTTTTTGAGGTACGCGGACCTCTCACTGTTGTGGCCTCTCCCGTTGCGGAGCACAGGCTCCGGACGCGCAGGCTCAGCGGCCATGGCTCATGGGCCTAGACACTCCGCGGCATGTGGGATCTTCCCGGACCGGGGCACGAACCCGTGTCCCCTGCATCGGCAGGTGGACTCTCAACCACTGCACCACCAGGGAAGCCCCAAGAATCAGCCACTTTGAATCACAAAGACGCGAAGGCTCTTCTAGTCCCTGGAGGTGGCAATACGAGTTTCTCCTGTCTCTTGCCTTCTACCAGCCTGAAGCCAGTTGGTAGCCACATCATGGATCGGTCTCCCAGACTTCCCCAGTGCCAGGCTCCCCACCCTCCGCATTTCAGTCCTGTTGACTTGATTCCAGAAATTCTCTGACCCCACCCTGCCCCAGGCAAGCCATGTGGTGCAGGCTGGAGACACAGAAGCCCCCTCCCTGCTCTCTCGGTTGCCTCCAGTTTTCCGCCTTGCTATCATACACCTTCCACTGCACCAACACGGGATGAAAACGTGGCTGTGCCCCCCCCCCCCACTCCACACTCTATACCCTTGCATAGCTCCCCACTGCCCGAGGACAGAGCCTCAGATGCTCAGTCTGGCACTCAGGGCTCTTCGTGTTCAGCCTCCAGCTGACCCCTCGGGCCTCGTCTCCTGCTCCTACCAAATACCTCCCAGTCTGGCAGCGCTGAACTGCAGGAGTTTGCCTGGCTGCCCCCTCTGCCTGGGATGTCCAACTCCCTTGTCCAGCGGGCATCCCCGGCTCTCGCCATCTTTTTGAAGCCTTCCCCACCCTTCTCAGAGTAAGACCCCACTTCAATGCCCTGAAAGGACACAACACTAGCCCTCTCATCTTGCTGTGTGACGGTCATGGACCTGGCCTTAGTGACTAAGCCCATCAGCCTGCCTGAGAAGGAACCAGCCCAAGGGAAGCAGAGAGACTGAACCCCTCAGGGAGAATTCAAATGCTTGGATCCAGCCATGCCTGGAGTTCATGCTCTGCTTAGTGTTGGAAGCTGGTCTTTGCTTTTTGGTGGCTTCAGGAGGGGGTTTCTGCCACTTGCAACCAAAGGGATTCCTAATACTGAAAATGGGACCAGAAGTTCGGTGTTGAAATGAACAGAATCGGGGCTTCCCTGGCGGTCCAGTGGTTAAGACTTCGCGATTCCAATGCAGGAGGTGTGGGTTCGATTCCTGATCCCACATGCCAAGTGCCCCCCCACAAAAAAAAAAAAAAAAAAAAAGAAAAGAAATGAACGGATTCTATGATGTGGAACTGGTGAGTCAGATTAGGTTGCCCTAAACCCGCTAGAAAGAAGGAACTCCTGGGTGGGGTGCCCCCTTCCACAAGCTGATAAATCCGCCGTCCACCCACCGGGTCAGGTGGCGCTGGCAACAGAGGAGCCCTGATGGACCTACCCCATCCCCCTCCCAAAGGCCTTTCTTTTGCTTGTCCAAATCTCACCGTTCCTCACCTTTCTCATCTTTCTCCTGTTTTCACTGTTGCAGTTTGCCCAACCCTCCCTTCTCCAAACTCCTGGAGATTATTGGGGCCAATCCTCTCTCTTTGGAATTGGAGCAGCTGAGACAGAGAGGCGAGGCTGCTTGCCCTTGGTCACACAGCTGGCTGGGGCTGAGAGTCAGGCCCGCGGACTTCCCCACTAGGGTTCTAAACTTCTAAAGGGCGGGGTACATTTCTTATTCTCCTTTACTAATACAGACGAAAATCGTAGTAGGCATGAGCAAAGGGCATCACGTGACAGGCACTTTACGTAATGCATCAGTTGGAATTAGGATTGGCTACACGGGCTAGAAGACCCCCAGTGCTAGAGGTTTGAATTAGATAGGAATTAATCCTCTCTGAGGGAGGCAATCTAGGGCTGTGACAGGGACCCAGGCTCCTGCCGTCTTCTGGCTCTGCCTTTCTCAGCACTTGAATTTCCACCTCTTGATACAAGATGACTGCTCAAGCTCCATCCATCCCATCTGCATTCCAGCCAACAGGAAGCAGGAAGTTTCAGAGAACAATGGTGCACCTCTTCCCTTTAAGGACTGTTCCTTCAAGATGCACATGACACCTTCCCTTCTTCCCACTGGGTAGAATTTAGCTACAAGGCCAAACCCAGGAGCAGGGGAAGCTGGGAAATATGGACTTCCTCAAAGCTCCCAGGCTCACTCCCACCTCAGGGCCTTTGCATTCCTGTTCCTCCTGCCTGGGACACTTCCCCAGACATTCCCAACATTCCAGAAACCCCACAGAACATTTCAACCCGCTGACACTTAACACCCCCTTCCTTTGAAGCTCTGTAGAACTACCACGTTCAGACCGAACATATATTTTACTTTATCTTGTTTACTGGCTGCGTCTTCTCTAGAACGTCAGCTCCCTGAAGGCAGGGATTTTGGACGGTTTCATTCACTGCTGTGGCCTCAGTACCTGGCACACAGCAGGTGCTCAGAACATACTTTTTAAGCCAGTGAATGTTGGGGAGAGAAGAGGTAATGAGCAGTGCCTGTCACTTGTGAGGTGAGCGCTCTCATTGGACCCATTTTGCAGATGAGAAAGCTGAGGCTCAGAGGGTGCCATGCTCCAGGACATGGGAAGTGGTGGGCTGGGCTTTAAGCTCAGGCCCGTCTGGCTCCAGGGCCCACATACCGGCTGCCCGGCAAGGTGTGGGGCACACGGTAGACCTCCCAAAGAGAATGAGCCAGTAACAGCTTTCTGGATGTGGAGGGGAAGGTGAGGCAGGGCAGCTGCTGCCAGGTGTGGGGACAGCTGAGCTGCGGGGCCCCAGCGGATCCTCGGCTGGAGCACGCCGGATCAGACTCGGCTGGATCAGACTGCCCCAGTTAACACACCTTTAAATTTGGCTTTCTCTCCCTGCCAGGGGACGCAGGGGATTCAGCGCAGGAATACTCCCCTCTTTCGAGGAAAAATGCTTTGCAACCAGAGTGCGGTCTGCTGGGCCATTCTTGACTTGTCCAAGGAAGGGCCTCTTGGACGACCCCCTGTGGGTGCCAAGGGTGAGCTTCAGGAGGATCTGCCTTTGATGGGAGAGGGTGCCTGCTCTTCCCCCATGTCCCTTGGTCCCGTCTTCCTTGTACCAAAGGTGGAGCTGGGCGCCTCACTTCCCAGGCATGCTCAAGGGTTCAATATATGTAACCTGGGTCTGTGTCACCTCCTGACTTGGAACCTTCCCCTGGTGCCTGCTGTGCTCGTGAAACCCAGCTCCCTGCTGTGGCTTGGCAGGCCGCTGTCACCTCTCTGCTCCCAGCTCTCTCCTATTCCTCAAATGCTCCAGGCACCATCCAGCCTCAGGGCCTTTGCACGTGCTGTTTTTGCCTCCTAGTGTGTGCTCCTCTCAGCTCTTCGCAAGGCAGGCTCCTTCTTATCATTTCCAACTCTTCCAGGAGACCGTGCCTGACCACTCAGAGGGGCCACCCACCATCAAAGCCCGAATCACTGCCGGTTACCCTGTTTTACTCGCTCCTGTTGACTGCCTTTGACTCACCTTGCTCCCCTTGACAGAGCGTAGGCTCCGTGAGCGAGGGCAGGGACTGGCTCTGGCCTGGGCAAGCATTTATCTCTGGAGCCTGGCACACAGTAGGCCCTCCCAGAACAAATGAACGCAGAGTTGTGTGAGAGGGTAAAGTTAGAGGGACAGCGGGCGATCCACAAGGTACCAGAAGACTTGCTCCTGTGCCCCTGCTCCAGGATCCCACCTTGATCCTCCTGATCCTGTCCTCCACACTCTCATCCTCTAACGTAGGAGTCAGCAAACTCTCGGTCAAGGGCCACATGTCTTGACTACTCAGCTCTGCTGTTGTAGCTCGAAAGCCACCATAGAGAGAGAACACAAGGGAAAGAGAACAGGTATGGCTGCATTCCAATAAAACGTTACTTATGGATGCTGAAATTTCAACTTCATGTACTATTCACATGTCATGCAATATTGTGACTCTTTTTTCCCCGCCGTTTAAAAATATAAAGAACCGGGCTTCCCTGGTGGCGCAGTGGTTAAGAATCCGCCTGCCAATGCAGGGGACATGAGTTCGAGCCCTGTTCTGGGAAGATCCCACATGCCGCGGAGCAACTAAGCCCGTGCACCACAACTACTAAGCCTGTGCTCTAGAGCCCTCGAGCCACAACTACTGAGCCCGAGTGCCACAACTACTAAAGCCCACGGGCCTAGAGCCCATGCTCCGCAACAAGAGAAGCCACCGCAATGAGAAGCCTGCGCACCTCAACAAAGAGTAGCCCCCGCTCGCCGCAGCTACAGAAAGCCCGCGTGCAGCAACGAAGATGCAACACAGCAAAAAATAAATAAATTAAATAAATTTAAAAAATATTTTTAAAAAAATGTAAAGAACCATTTTTAGCTCACTGGATGCACAAAATCAGATGGTGTGCACTAGATGGTGGGTAAGTGGGCTGTAGTTTGCTGACCTCTGGTCTCTCTCTGTCTTTATTTTCTTATAAGTAGGCACATTTTCTAATCTATTTGATCCTGTAAGTGCACTTCTCCTCTATTAAATTAAATGTGTCGCTATTCATGGCACATAGTAAGCTCTCAAGTGCTCTCCAAACTACATAAAGCTCCCCGACTCAGCGATGAGCCCCTCGAAGGTATGGATGTTTTCTTCTTGTCAAAATTAAGAGTAGCAATACTTGTAGAGTGTTTGGCTGTGTGCTGAAGACTGTGCGAGCTTAAAAAAAACTGTTTTAAACAAAGCACTGTGTGTCTCACTCCCCAAGGGCTGCCACTGCTGTTTCTATTGGCTGTTTCTCTGGCATTTGCTTCCATCTTCCCAAATAATGGTTTACACGTCTCTGGATTTACCAGTTGAACATTGTCCATTGATTTCCTACTCCTGAAAGTATAGATTTAGCTCTATTAGGCATATTGCTCTCCCAAAAGTTATATCACAACTTTTGTTTAAGTGAATATTCAGTGCTTATGTTATTACATGAAAATATTGTTCACAGTGCAACAGTGTGCACTAAGGAACACTTTTATTTTCTAGGACTTGTTTTTTGATTTTCCTGGAGTTAGTGATTGCCTTTGTTTTTGTGTGTCTATGACTCTCTCTCTCTCCCCAAGCCCCTCAGGGAACTAACTTCTCCACACAGGGGCAGTTGTTGCCCAGCTGTGCTTCTAGCTCCTCTTCTTCAGCTTCTGGGATTCCTGGGATGTAGCTCCAGTTTCTTGGGGTAAGGTCTCCTGTTTCTTGGTTTGTGCCCTTGTTTTGGGAAGGTATACTCCCTGGGCATTTCCAGAGAAAGTGTTTTCCTTCAGCTCTCCTGTGTGATTGGTGGTTTGGCTGAGGACAAGTGTTCTGAGTAGTGGATATATTCCCTTGCCTTAGGTCTTCCAGCTTCCAGTCTTGGGCAGTTCAACAATCTGAACTGTTCTGCTTCCTCATTTTCTGCTTGTCACTCCCTTCCTCTCTGGAAGCTTGTAGAATCTGCTCCATCTTCTCTTTATTCTCCACATCCTGCATTTTCACAGTGTGGGTTTGGTGTGGGTCTATTTTTCGCCTGTGGTGCTGTACATTCAGTGGGCTCTATCATATCTTCCATTTCTGGCAAACTTTCTTGGATGATGTCACTGGTGATTTTTCCACTTTTAATTTCTCTGGTCTCTCTCTGTGGAACTCTTCTTTGTCATATATTGGGCTTCCTGGATTGATCTAATTTTCCTGTCTACATTTTTTTCTTTTTATCTTCTCATTCTGTTTTTTTTTCTTCTAACGCTTCTGTTGCCATTTGAATTTTGATCCTCAGGTTTTTCATTTCCAAGAGCTTTTTCTGGTTCTTTGAATGTTCCTTTTCAAAAGGCAAATTTAAACTTGTTTCCTGGCTAGTGAATTTTCTATTCTCTCTCTGAGGATAATATATATGCATAAGGCTTTCTTCTAGAATTGCTTTCTTCTGTTCTCATTCTCTCTTTCCTCCAAGTTACCTTTCCCCCCCCTCTTTGGGTTTTGGCCTCTTCGCTGGCTAACATTTATGAGGGGAGGGCTACAGAGCTGACAGGAAGCCCCTCGCCATGGGAGTGGCTTCACTCTGGGGGTGATTGTGGGGGGACTGGCCACTGCTGGGGAGTCCCCGAACATCAGCAGCACCTGTAGGACTTTTCGCACACATGGAAAATGCATGACTTCCATTTTAATCACCAGTTTTCACTCTCACCCCTGCCCTCCATCATGCCCGTGTCCCTGAGGCTACACCTTTCTGGGCAGCAAGTGTTAAAAAAAAATGCATTTTATTACTGAGTTCTCCCCACAGCTCTACAAGTTTGCTGCTATGAGTTTTAAACTAATTTTATAAGAGGCTCAGGAGGTGAAGTGAGCACCTGACACCCCATGGCTAATATGATAAAGGGCCACGGAGTCACCCTCACTGCAGGAAGTGACAACTCTGGTTCATCTTTGGGTTCTCCCAAGAAAGTGGTGTTTGCTGATTGAAATTGAATAAATTTCAACATTCTCAATGGGAGACACAGGGAGGCCCTATGAGTGATGGCCCATGGCACATAATAGGTGTTCAATCAACATGTGTTGAATGAATGAGATAATGAAAGAACAGCATAATGAGGATACAAGACGTGGCAGAATGAAACCTAACTGTTAAACGTATGTGCAGAAAAGAATTTTGGAAAATAAGAGGGTACAGTCCTGACTTGGGGACGGTGAATGAGGCTCCTTTGTCTACAGTGCGGGGCGAGGTGTGCGGGGGAACTCGCAAACCTCTGGTGGAATGCGGTCTTCTACATGGAAGTTTCAAATGCCTTAAAATGTTCATGCCTTTCAATCTTGGGCATCTGTGGAAGGGAGAGAATCCCAAATGTTCAGGAACGTGTTTGCAGAGGTATAATTTATAATTTGAAAACAATCTAAATGTCCAACAGTAGGGGAACAGTTAAGCAAATTAGGGTATGTTCATTTGGTGGAATGTTATGCAGCTATTAAAAATTACATCTCTTCATAGTAGCCAAAAAGTGGAAATGACCCACATGTCCATCAACTGGTGAATGGATAAAATGTGGTCCATACACACACGGGAATGTTATCATCCATAAAAAAAGAGTGAAACACTGACATACACTGCAACGTGGATGGACCTTGAGAACATCATGCTCAGTGAGAGAAGCCAGACACAGAAGGACACACGGTGTGTGATTCCATTGATGGGAAACGTCCAGAACAGGCACATCCACAGAGACAGAAAGTGGATTAATGATTGCCAGGGGCTGAGGAGGGGGATGGGGAGTGACCGCTAATGGGGATGGGGCTTCTTTGGGGGATGATGGAATGTTCTGGAATTAAATATTGGTGATGGTTACACAACGCCGTGAAAATACCAAAAACCACTTAGTCATACACTTTGAAATAGAGTGGTGAATTTTATATTATGTGTATATTAGCACCATAATAATAATGAAAAAGATTTGTCTCCAAAGGTCTCCAGAAGAATTAAATTAGAAAAGTATATCTAAGCACCTCGAAAAGACAGTTGAGAAATCAAAGTTGTTATAATGTCAACTGAAGAAAAGGAGGAATCAAAGTCGTATAAACAGCCCATCTGTAACCAAGGGTGTAGAAAATGAGAAAACTGGAAGGAAACACAGAGTATTAACAGTGGTGGACTTTGTTTCCCTTCTTCCATTCTTCTGAAACTTCCAAGATTTTTGTAATTGGAAAAACCCAATGCATTACATTTTTTTTTCCGCTCCGCGGCACGTGGGATCCTCCCAGACCGGGGCGCGAACCCGGTTCCCCTGCATTGGCAGGCGGACGCGCAACCACTGCGCCACCAGGGAAGCCCCTACATTTTTTTTATTGTGTTAAAATAGACATAAAATTCACCATTGTAACCATTTTTAAGTGCACAGCTCAGTGGCATTAAGTACCTTCACATTGTTGGGCAACCACCCCCACCGTCATCTCCAGAACTTTCCCATCTCCCCAAACTGAAACTCTGTCCCCATGAAACACTGACTCCCCATCCCCTCCCCCAGCCCCTGGCCCCCACCATCTACTTCCTGTCTCTGTGGTTGTGACTCCTCTAGGGACCTGCTGTGAGTGCAATCAGACAGCATTTGTCCTTTTGTGTCTGGTTTCTCTCACTGAGCACCATGTCCTCAAGGTTCATCTACGTTATCTGTAGCAGGTGTCAGAATCTCTTTCCTTTTTAAGGCTGAGTAATACTCCACTGTATGGATGGACCACATTTGTTTATCATCTGTTAATGGATACTTGGCTTTTGGCTTTTTCCCACATTTTGGCTGCGGTGAACATGGGTGTGCAAATATCTGTTTCCCAGTACACTTATTTTTCAGAACTTGGGCAGATATAAAGAGGGTGATACCCCCCCACACACACACTCCTTACCCCGGGCGGCCCTCTCCACCTTAAGGAGAAACATGGGTCCTCTGGCTTGTCCACTCAGCACAGCCTTAATCCGCTTACCTGAAACATCTTCTCATTCCGGAAGCCAAACTAACGGGTGACCAGGGAGAAGATGGAGCCAACATTTCCCCAAACAAGCCTCGGACTGGCTGAGCCTTGGAGATGCTCCCTTTACCACCGAGCGCAAGTTATTTGGACCAGGAGACGCAGTGTGTTTTCGTGGCTCTCTGTGTTACTGGTGACTTGGCGGGTGGGGTTGGCAGATCTGCATTTTCATGTCTGTCTCTCCTGGACTGCCTGCCAGGTCTGGCTCCAGCCCCGCCCACACGGCCCCACGTCATCCCTCCTACACCCACCACTGTCTCCTAGCAACCAGGCTGGCCCACCAGCATCCCGAAGCCTGAGGTCCTGCGTCACTGTCTTGGGTTGCTTGTCCCCACTCAGCGGTCCGAATCCTCAAGTGACTGGTCCCGCGTCTCCACGCCAGTTGCCAGCCTGCTCTGGGGTCCTCTGCCTGGTGGGGAGAGGGCTGGAGAGGAAAGATGAGAAGCAACCGCTCTTCAGGACTGCAGCGAGCACCGTAGCCCAGGTGTCCCATCCATCTGGACCGAGTACATCGCTAACCAGCTGTCTGATTTTGTGGCTGCATTGCCTAAACTCGGTGTTCTGGAGTTGCTGGGCGGTGGGGGGGGCGGGGGGCGGGCAGATTTAACTCTCTGTCAACTGGATTGCTTTTACACCACCTGATGGAGAAGATCACATCCATCTTCCCTAGGAGGCAGGGATGGGATGGTGAGCAGTGGGTCATGAGATTTCCCGGAGCTGCTACTGCCAGGATGTCAGGAAGACTCACGGTAGCAGGACAGGGGCTTCCCACAAAAGTGCAGCGGTGATGGCCACCCCTGAATGCCAACCTGTTCTCCCTTCCCTTCGTCCTCTTGCCACCACCTTAGCCAAAGGCTCTCATCCTGATCGGTACAGTAATCTCCTGGGATGACACCGAAACAAACCGTGTCTTCTTATCTGCTAGGAGGTGAATTCCTCCAACACAGACACCCATCCTTGAGGGTCAGAGCATGGTTTCCAGCATTAACATATTTACTGAACTTGGTCTATTCTAGACCTGGGGTGCCGTGGTGAGTAAGGCAGATACACTTACTGCCCGCAGACAGTTCACAGTGTGGGAGCAAGGCAGATAACAAATGATTTTAGTCAGTGGCGTGTGGCATAAAGGAAATGAATAGGGTTATGTGACAGGTTGAGGTGGTCAAGGAGGCCTCTCCAAGACCCAAAGGAGGAGAGGAGCAGCTGGCCATACAGGCCAGGGGAAGAGCGTAACAGGCAGTGGGAAAAGCATGTGCAAAGGCCCTGGGGCAGGAAGAAGTTTGGCTGGTTCACTGAGGACAAGCGGAGACTAGTAGGTCTGAAGTGGAGTTACTGAGGCAGAGGGTGGCACTTGGGTTCTTTGGGAGGGCTTTGTTGGGATTTGGGGTTTTATCTTGAGTGTAATCCTGAGTTTTATCCTGAGGCCCCAGCTGCTGGAGGGTTGAAGCTGCAGAGTGCCATAAGCTGTGAATGGAGAGCAACAGAAGTGGGACCAACAGGACTTCCAGATGGCTCGGCTCCGAGCACAAAGGAACCCAGAAGGACGCCTCAGTGGTCCTTCTGTGGTGGTCAGCCTGGGCAGCTGGGTGAATAGCAGAGCTGTCGACAGAGATGCAGAGGGAGAGGGTGTGTGCGGGTGAAGCTCCCTCGCGTGAGGTGGAGAATGTCCCCCGAGCCCGGTCTGTGGCTGTAGCCGAGGGGCTGCTCTGCCCTCACTCGTGCTGTTGGGGTGCTGCTCCCTCAGGAAGGGCCCAGAAGCAGAGGAGAGCGGCCTGCCCTTCCGGGGAGGTTGGAGTGGTCAGGCACCAGCTGGCTGCTTCCTGTTTCTGGTAGATAATGTGCCTGGTAGAACCAGGCTAAGCTTTGCCTGCATGGGGGGCCGACACTCCCTTGGCCCATCTCTGAGAAGGGTGTCCTGACCATCTCCCTGCCCTGGTCTGTGCCCATGGGCACGTGCCACTTCTGCTACGGGCCACTGCAACCTCGCCCGCCTCCTCCCCTCTCTGCCCTCCAACCTGCCCTCTCCCTGTCTGGACCCCCGCTCCCCGCTGAGGTTTGCAATGAGGATTTGGGGAAACTGCGGGGGAACTCTTGGTAGGGGGCCTGCAGGCGGAGAGCCACCCCTCCCAACTCAGCTTGGCTGCCCCCTCCTCCAGGAAGCCTTCCGGGTCCCCAACCCTCCCGCTGATGGTCCCGCTGTGTATCTCCTGGACCAGGCCAGGGTGGGTTCCTTGAGTGGCTGTGGGATGTGTGTGAGATGAGTGCTTCTTGGGCTGGATCCCCAGGATTGGGGGTGGGGTCTGCAGAGCCTGGCTCCTCTGCATTCCCAGGGGACCTCAGTGTGGAGATGGCCTGAGAGGCCCACACCTGGGCAGCACCAGCCCCTTGGACCTCCTCCCCATCCACACTCCCAGCCTCAGAGCCTCGGGGAGAAGTTCTGGCTGGTCAGGGCCCCTGCCTGGGGCCCTGAGAGGCTGCAGGAGCCCAGCAGGGTCACTGCGCCCCGAGGAAGGACTGCACGGTCCACACCAAGAGACAGGCATATCTCGTTTATTCCCCACCCCCCAAACTTCCAGGTAGTTCTACGAAGACATTAGATGTAAAGCCACACACAGGCTGTCCCTTAAACACAGAAATGAGCTTGAAACAATCAAGTGACCAGAAAAGATTGTGTCAGCCCAAAGATGGACTTATCTCCTTCAGTGCCACAGGGCCGCCAGAGAAGCTGTCGCAAAGAGGGAAGTTTGGACGGATCGGGGCCGGGGCTGGGCAAGTGTGCCCTCATGTCCACCAGTGCCAGGAGGCTCCTGATTCTGTGCCCCGCACCAGGCAGAGCCCCCATACTCCACTTTCAAGGGGCGGGCCCTGGACCCACATTGGCTGCACCTATGCAAGGAGGACGGGAGAAAGACAAGGCAAACCCAGCCCCGAATGAGGCGTACAGAGCTGTTCCTCGTAGTGCAGAAGGCACGGAGTGGCACGGGGTGCAGTGCCATGGGGGTCACAGATGTTCCGGGGGTCAGGGGCGTGCCCAGCCTGCATCCTCACCACCCTTAGGCTCTGTGGCCCTCCCATGGCGGGCTGGGGGACGAGCCCAGCTCAAGCCCTGCAGACCTCTGGCTGCGGGGCCGTCTCCAGGCTGGGGAGCTGGAGGGGGCAGTGTGTTTGGAGCAGACGGGGCTTGGGGACTGAGGACCCTGGCCTGGGCACACTCTCAGGCTTGGCCACCACCCCAGATCCTCCCGACCTGCCTTCCGGGGCCAGGCTTCCTGATGTGGGACCCCCAGTGGGCTTGCCCGTGAGATTTCAAATCCATGCACGGCTGCTGTGTCCTCACGAAGCCATTTAAAAACCCACACTCTTAGTAGGCCACAGGGTGAGTTTAAAGCTAGCAAGAAATGCCAGGGTTTAAAATTGTGCTGCACCTTCTCGCCGGGTGAAGGCAGGCCTTGGGGCGCTGTGCCCCAACCCCCGCAGCTGAAATCGCCACATGAAGAGATTTTGCTAATGATTTAAGCACAAGTGCCTTTAAAGAAATCTACGGAACATTACTGCAAAGGAAAACAGTACTGCCCAGCGTCAGGGGTGAAGCAGCCATTCAGTGGGGCGTCAGGTCCCGTTGAGGAGGCGAGGCCGCTCACACGGGCCCCTCTCTGCTCCACCAGCCCGCTTCCTCTGGCTGGCGCCCTCCTCGGCCTCGGCCTCGCTCGCCTCCCGTGGCCTCTTCCGGAAGCGCGCCCCAGGCCTGCTTTTGGGAGGCGGCAGAGGGTCGATGCCCAGGATCTTGTGGATCTGCCGGAACGCCAACATGCGCAGGGCGTGCTGGGGGTAAACGACCCGTCAGGACCCTTCTGCCCGCGGCCTGCCGACCCACCTCTCGTGGCCCCGTGCGGACTCGGGGGCTTGCTGGGCATCCTCGACACCCTTCTAGCAACTGCAGAGCTCACGTCACCCTTGGGCGTGAAGAACTGTACTGGGAGTTGCCTGCGCCAACTGGTGGTGAGTGCTGTGCCGGGAAGCCCCTCGGAGTTTCAGCTCTCTCTCTCCTCGCTACAGGGGCCTTAGATCCTGCCTCTCCGGGTTCGGCTCTGATCAAGAGCAATTTGACTCTTTCCACTGAAGGCCATTCATAAATGTCAGGCCCAGTGTGATTTCTGTACTGCTGGGAGACTTGCTTATAAATAAAAATTTGCAAACAAAAGGGAAGCCACGGACGGGGTCTCTGCTTTGGGGCCTGAAGCTGTTTAGGCCCAGCTGGAGGCCTTGGCTGGGTGTTTGCAGACCACAGGGCAGGGTTGGGGAGGACAGTACCGGCCAAGGAGGCCCCAAGTCTGCGCCTCATCACGGGAGTAGCTTTGGTTCTGGGCAAGGCTGGCCCTGCCCCCGGAAGCAGTCCTGTCACCCACAAGCCACCTGTCTCTGTAAGGGAGGCGGTGGGAAGGGGAGTCCCAGACCGTTTCCTGGAATGCAGCGCAGATGCGAGTGGGGGCTGGGACCTGGGCCGCCTGCAGCCAGGTCGAGCTGGCCCGAGTCGGGGAGCCCCGTGGGCTGGCCTCCTACCTGAGCACTGGCCGTGATGTCCTCCCGCTCCTGGAGGGTCATGGACCCGAGGGCGTCCATCTGGTCTCTCTCGCAGGGATCCTGGAGCCCCGGCCCATCTTTGAGAGGGGAAGTGAGAGTGGCAGAGAAGGAGAGTGCACCCTTAGAAGGCGCCACGGTGGCTCTGCAGCTCTGCACCTGGCCGCCTCATGCCCACAGGCCACGCTGGGCCTCTCCCCTGCCAAGCCTCCCTCCAGCCCCACACGCGTTCAGCAGACCTCCTCACCGCCTGCGTGTGTGTGTGTGTGCACACGTGGGCGAGCATGTAGTTACAGAAAAGGCTCACACCACGGGCCAGTGTATCATCCTCTTCTTCCACTTAAAACGCTATCGTCCCGTGTCACTGAAATGACTGGAAAACACTGTTTTGCATCTAACATGTCACGCGGGCTGCATGTGTGCTCTCCTCCTTCTGCTACCATAAAGGACGTCGTGGTGAACATCTTTGTACACAGCCCATCATGGAATTCCTGTTGTTTCCTTCGGAAATGTCACTCGGGCTGTCCCTGGCTCCCCAGAGAGGGTGGGTGTGCCATCAGAGGAGCGTGAGAGAAGGCACGGACCCCTCCCCTCCAGCCTCCACGCCGCCTCTCCTTCCGGCTGGTCCACACCTGCGCGCGGCTCCCTTGAATGGGGACATGTGTGTGCACGTCTGTGTCCGCTGTCCTGCCTGTGCTGGATGTGGTTCTCGAGTGTTCCTAAGAGGCTCCTCTGCGCTCCCCCGTCCCCCCACCCCGCCATGGCCCTTGGTCTCTGCCACGTGCTCCAGTGTCTGGGCTCCCGGCCGACGGGGACTGACCTGTCAGGAGCGTCCCAGAGGCCACGCACTCCAGGACCCGTCTCACGGCGTCCCCGGGGCTCAGGGGCCCCTTCGTGCTGCTCAGAGCCTTCTCCACCAGCAGTTCCATGGCCTGGGCCGGGTGGGGACAGAGAAGGAGACCCGGGCCTTTGAGGACGGCGCGGCTGTGTGGCCTCGGCCAGGTCTCCAGGGGACCGGGGACGTGAGGCCCCCCTCCCAGCTCTTCCCCTCACGCCCACCCACCCCTGAACTTCTACAAAGAGGGGGTCACCGGGGCCTTGCCACCCTGGTGTGGTCATGGGCAGGTTTCTCTCAGTTCTCTAAGGAACTCTCTCGCCTAGTTTCGACATCAGCAAAATCCCATAGATGGTAACATTGCAAACCAGTGTCATGAGGGTTAAAAGAAACTCATTCTCCATGACCCGAGGTTCAGACAGTGAGGGCCATGAGGGTCACAAGGACTTGGGGACTCGCGCAGGCATGTCCCCACCTCCAAGGAGCCACCTGCCCGGGTCCCAGGGCAGGGCCGGAGCTGTGACCGTCATGGGGGTTGCGTCTATACTTACAGGGAAATGGGCTCCGGGGAATGCGGGGCCCTCCCAGCGTCTGAGTGAACCCCTCTCGTCACTCAGCACGGGGCCACCCGCTGTGCCATCCACCAGGGGTGGTGCCGAGAGTGGATGTCTCCCCGGTCCACGGGCAGGAAGCCGAGGTCTGGGTGGGCACCAGAGCCCTCATGAGCAAGGCCAAGGGTAGCCTGGGCTCAGGTGGGAAGGGTCCAGGAACCCGCCTTTGGGCGTGGGAGCCGATGAACTGGCAGCAGAAGGCTGCATGTAAGATACACGCGTCCCTCCAAGTTCAGGGCACTTGGCCGCCTTCCCAAGGATAATGCCGAAGGTGAAAGGCTTAAAAACCTACACACCTGCGCTCGCTGGGGGATCAGTGGGTGTGTGACGGGAGAGGGACACTCAGAGACAGACCTGCCGAAGGGTGCACAGACGAGATGAGATCCTGAAAGACGGGGCAGGGGGGCCCACAGAGGCCAGGAGCTGGGCCTCTCCCAACACAGCAGCTTGGGGATTGGGGGGACAGGGGGCCTTCGCATCCTCTCCCCTGGGAAGGGCTCGGGGCCTGCTGACCGGGGGTGTCAGGGCCACAGGGGACCTCCCGTTCAGAGGAGGTGGGTCTGCACCAGGCTGCCTGCCCTCACGGGGGCCTCTGCACTGACACCTGCAGGTCTAGGCAAACACCCCACCTCTTGCTGGGGCGCCCGTGTATTTGCATGCTTCCTGATTCTGCCCACAAGGTTGTGGGTTTCAGATCATGCAGTCAAATGAGACTGTGTCTGTAGCAAGCCTCACCCTGGGGCCAAGGGACCCCGATATGCCCCACCGCGATCCACCTCTCCTGGTGCTCAGACAGACACCAGCCCTTTGTTGGAAAGTTGAGCGCTGAACCAGGAAGTTAGGCTCGGCCTCCCAGGGCTGTGGCCTGTCCGGGGTTGGGGGCTTCCTAAAGCAGGGCCAGCCCCCTGGCACTGCCTTACCCAGTCCGGCAGGGCCCCCCAGGTGGGCACGCGCTGGCAGAGGTCCCGAAGGACCCTGATGACGATCACACAGGGCTGCAGGCCGCTGGCTCTCGCCTTCGGGGAAAGAAGCATATGGTTAGCTCCAGGGAGCTATAAGCACGTGGCCAAGCGGGGGGACGTGCACGGGGCCAAGGGAACAAGGGCTGATCCAGGGGCAGCGAGCCCAGCCAGGGGTCCTGTCCTGGCAGTGGAGGCAGTGAGGGACTCCGGGAGGCGTGGGCCGGCCGGCTTCACGGCTGGCGACCGGAAGCAGACTCCACTCCCAAACGGCCCAGGGCTGAGCCCTAGTACCGGCCGTCGCGGCCCCCCACCCCCAGAGTGGTGGTCACTCCTTTCAAGTTCCCGATCCAATCAGCCAGGATGCAACCTCCATCAGGTTAGCGCTGGGCGTGGACAGGTGGGCCGAGCAGCTGGCCAAGGAGCCGCCCCACCCACGTCTGTCCCTCATTTGTACTGGGAGCCCGCTCTGGGCCCGACCCCTGACCTGGAACCACTTGGCGTGGCGGAGGGCAGCCAGCGACTGGAGGCACTTCTCTGAGCTCAGGACATCTCCCGGGTCAGGCGGAGGCGCCTCTGTTCCTTCTAGAAGAGAAAGGCACATGGGCCAGGCGCCCCTCTCCCTGCTCCTGCTGCCCGGGCCACGTGGTCGGGCCGTCAGGTCCCTAGGCCTCTTTGCATTTATCCAGAAGACACATGGTTCCGCTCGCTGGCCCTTTCTCTGGGACGTTGCAAGGACCACAGATATCCTCTCCACGAAGATTCCATCTCCTCCGGGTTCTGCGCTCTCACAAGGAAAGAGCTCCACGCTTGTCACCCGGTGCCATCAGCGCTGACTCCCTTGGTTAGCAAATCACGGTTCAGATGGAAAACTATGAATGAAGCTGGATTTCCAGAAACTTCCGCATGCATAATTAAGAGGGAGACAGCAGGTCAGGTTTGAGCACAAGCCATCACGGGTGACCAGCGTCCTGTGTCTGGGGGAAATTCCGGCCTGTTTTTGATTCCTCCTTCTTCTTGCTTCAGGAAAATTCTTCTCCCCTTATTCTGCGAGGTCCTGGTGTTTTAGGTCACAGGAGGGAGCAGAGGTTTCTCTTTTGCCCATAAACCCCCCAACCCCCAGGCCTGGGTCTGCTCCTCTGGGGCTGAGAGCAAGCAACAGAGGAAGCTGAAAGCTCCCCTCCCAGCAGCAACCAGCAGGGCGGGGACATCGCAGCTCTTGGGGGACCGGGGCTTCCTCGGAGGGGTTTCCGGTTCTCTAGCCCCCTCCAGTCCACCTCTTTCCGTGGCCTTGGACCTTGAACCCTTTCCGACATTCCCAGTCCCCCGCCTCGGAGCAAGCCCGAGAAGGGCCTCCACCCGGAACTGAAGGGCATCACTTTTTCTTCCCACTGTATTTATTTTCAGATGACACTCTCTTTATGACAACTGGTAACGGCTTTCCACTTAACGGTTCAAAGGCTCTCCTCTTTAAAAATTTAGAGTCAAAAAGGAATTGGTTCAGAGGAAAGCATCAGTGGTTCGTGGCCCTCAGATCTGACAACAATCATGAAGGGGGTCCAAGAAAGACTGGAGTTTGGGAAACAGTCTCCGGGGCTGTACCAGGAGGTTCCACGGCTGGATGAGACTTGGGTGCATCCCCATCGGATTGGCCTGCACCCTCCCTGTCGGCTGCCCTCTGGCCTCACCCCGCACCCCCTCCCACTGGCTCAGGCAATGCGCACCTGTCTCAGGTCCCGGGCCCCTGCCTTGCTGGAGGATGCCGCACAGCTGGTCTCCTCTGGGCAGGGAGCAGGTCCCCGCACAGCCAGGAGGGATGGGAGGAAGTGCTCCCTGCGCACGTGCCCCACAGCTGGGTACTGAGCCACTTGACACTCTGCCCCAGCTCTCTACCTCACTTCCTCTGCAGCCCCAAGGCCCAGCTCTTATCTCACCGGGGCATCCGGCCTGACGGAAGTGCTGGAAACTGGCCGTGGCAACCCCCCAACCTCCCGCCCAGAGCAGAGGCGGATGCTGCCCTAGGACACCGGGTGTGTGGAGAGGAGGGCTGGACGGAAGGGCCATGACGCACCTCGGTCTGCAGAGGGATCCTCCCGCATCAGGGGCGAGGTGATGGACACAGTGACCTGTATCCTGGGCTCCTCGCAGGAGGAGATGATGATGTTGGCTTCAGGGTCGGAGGAGACCTCATACTTGTCCTCTGTCACCATCTATGAGGTGCAAATACAACACAAGGCCTCATTACTCCAGCTGAGTGGCAGGATGCGGTTGGGTACCAGGCCCCATGCCGGGTGTTCTGGAACCTCCTAGGGACACAGACACAGCCCCAGCCTCCAGAAGTGCACACGTAGAAATGCATATAGATAGCAGACCCAGCATCAAGGTGCCTTCATATGTAAAAACACCCAAAGCTCAATAACAACAAGATCAGCAACCCAACAGCAAAACCGGCAAGTAGGGACTTCCCTGGTGGTCCAGTGGTAAAAGAATCTGCCTTCCAGTGCAGGGGACTCGGGTTCAATCTCTGGTTGGGGAGCTAAGATATCACATGCCACGTGCCACAACTACTGAGCTTGCACCCCTCAACTGGAGAGCCCACGTGCCCTGGAGCCTGCCTGCCACAACCAGTGAAGAGAAAACCTGCATGCCACAACTAGAGAGAAGCCCGCGTGCCACAACAAAGATCCCGCATGCCCCAGTGAAGATCCCGTGTGCCGCAACTAAGACCCAACGCAGCCACAAAAAATAAATAATACAAATAAATAAATAAATAAATAATAAATCTTAAAAAAAAAAAACTGGCAAGTGATAGATAGTTTGCAGAAAGAGAAACCAAAGTGACCCTTTCTACCCAATGACAAAAAAAGACTCCCATGGCAAGGGAGAATCACGTTAAAACTAGAATGGGGTGCCATCATCAGCTGTAGGAAGGACAAAACTCAGAGAGTCTGAGGAGGCACTGGGCTGGCAAATCCATGCGTCTCTAATCTGCTGGTGGAGGCTGACCTAGCCACACTCAGCAGAAGCCTCCAGGCTCATGCCTCAGACCCCGCGACTCTGCCCCGGGACACGCTTCCACGTGTGTGGAGCAGTGTGTGGACAAGGTTCTTCATCTGCTGCAGCCTCACTGGTAACACAGAACACTGGACACAACCTAAATGTCCAACTACATGGAAGGACCCAGCTAGTTATGGACAAGTGGCAACAGGATACTCTTCGGCCACGAAAAAGAATGAAGCTCCCTAAGTAATATGGAATGTGACCCAAGAGATGCTATTCAGTGAAAAATGCAAAATCCTTCAGCTGGTCCAGCAGGCTACTGCTTGGGTCATGAGGGCAGAACGACGGTTTCTCAGGACACTGGACAGGGGCTGCCTCCAGGCAAGGTCTGAGGCCCCTCGGCTCCGGTACCCACCCCATGGCTGCCCAGGGTTCAGCTCTGCCCCAGCACACGCATCCTTAGGACCCAGCCTGCGCCGGCTGCATCACTGAGGGATACCCTGAGGGTCAGCCCCCCTACAAGCAGAGCCTCCAGACAAGGCCCGCCCTCTCGGCGGATCTCCCTCCCCTCCATTTACACCCTCTCTGGCCTGTCACCCTCATGGGCTCAGGGAGAAGGGACCCCTTGTGCACAGTCATCAGAACTCCGACTGCTGGCCCCAGTTACCAGCCTCCCGGGGAGACTGCACAACAAAGGCGGGTTTGGTGCAGTGACCCGGTGCCTGCATAGAAAAGCTCTACTGTGTCCCTCATCTTGCTTTGGGGTCCCCCGAGACACTCGGCCAGGTAACGGCTAGGAGGGTCTGTCTACACGGCTGAGAGTCGGGGTCACTGCCCGCTCTCCCATGGCCTTAGACATCTTCCCCGTGGCCTCATCCATCTTCGTGGTGCTTAGGGCTTTGTCTTAGCCACTGGGCTGCAAGGTTCCAGAGGACAGGGCTTGCATCTGAGCCATCTTTGCAACCCCTACGGTATTGAGCAGAAAAGTGTCATGTCATGGGTGTTCAGGAAACGAGTGATTAAATTGGTGAAGTCGGAGCATGTCACTCCCCTGCTTAAAACCCTCCAGTCTCCCCATTTCCCTGAGGAGGCAATCTTACCTCCCCACATGGCCTTCAGGCCCAGCTCGATCTAGGCCCTTGTGCATTCGGGCACGCATCTCCCTGGGCCTCCTGCCTCTTGGCCTCTGCAGGTGCAGGTCCTTCTATGTGGAATACTGCCCAACCCCCATCTTTCAAGGCCTCTCCTCATCTCTCAGCTCTCACCTCACCTGTTCCATCTTCTGTCAGGACACACACCTCCCACGGTCCTGTCTGAAGTGGCCCCCGCTCTCCCCAGGTGCTCGCTACTTGATATCAGGTTTTAATTTCTCTACAGAAGATAAACTGGAAGTTAGCTTGCTCTGTGTTTGTTTACTGTGTCTCCTGACCAGACTGGGAGCCCCAGAGGCGAGCCTGGGTCTGCGCAGCCCCCGGTGCTCACTACACGAGTCGGAGGAACGATGCTGAATTCTCTCGGGAAGGGCAGCAGACACATCAGGAAGAAGAAACCGCCCCGGGAACTGAGTATTTTAATGGAAGATGATCAATTTAAATCATGACATGATTTCACTCCTCCCGGTTACCATCTCGCTTGAGAAAAGCTCTATGACAGGGACTTCCCTGGTGGCGCAGTGGTTAAGAATCTGCCTGCCAGTGCAGGGGACACGGGTTCAAGCCCCGGTCCGGGAAGATCCCACATGCCGCGGAGCAACTAAGCCCGTGCGCCACAACTACTGAGCCTGCGCTCTAGAGCCCGTGAGCCACAACT
>NC_041215.1:21492472-21495521 GCF_002837175.3 Physeter macrocephalus | reverse complement strand
AAAAAAAAAAAAAAAGAGGCTCTATGACAACAACAGGAACTGCTCCGGAGGAGAAAGTCCGGCCGACCCCCAGCCCTGTGCCTCTCTAGTCTCATGAGCCTGAGTGTTTGCCCTGCGGATTTTGTCCCGTTTGTGCTGCGTGCCGGATGGCTGGGCTCTGCTGTGGATGTGACGGAAGTAACCGTCCTCAGTGGCCGGACGTTTAGACTGTTTCCAAGCTCTACCCTGAACCCCCTTTGTAAAGGAACCCTCAAGTTCCACCACTCTCTCCTTGTGCCTGTTTCTAAAAACAAACCGGTTTTGTGTCCAAGCCGCATAGAAGCCACGCGATGCACGGCCGGGCGCCTCACCGGGAGCTGGAGGGCCAGCTGCTCCGTAACTCTGCGCAGCAGGGCGCGGGCGGGCTTCTGGGAGCAGAGCAGGATCAGCTGCACGGCCCTGTCTCCCCGCAGGAGGAGGCCCTTCGCCAGGAGGCCGACCCGCATCACGCCTTTCAGGATCCGAGCAGAGGCGCCTGGGCGGCTGCCGAGACAAACCCGCAAACGCGTGGGCAGAGAGTGGGGAGGAAGGGTCCCCGCTCCTGCACGCGGGGCCGCTTCCTCATCTGTAAGATGGGAGCACAACCCTCCCCAGGGGGCACCTGATCAAACAGCCACGAGGAGACAGGATCTGGGAGAAGCGCTTGGAACCGCCGCTAGGAAGTTGCGTTGCTCAGCAGGGCTGGAGGCCGTCACCGTTTCCTAATAAACTGCATTCTGGAAGAGGCCACCCGCGGCCACCCCCAGCGGTGCCCTGGTCCTCAGCCAGCAGGGCCCCCTCGTCGGTCCTGGACTCCCATCTGGACTCCCCCGAGGCCGCCGGCCAGGTGCTCCCTGCCTCCCCCCAAGTCGTGTCCCCACCTGCATTGCACCGGCCTGGTCACTTTCTGCAGGTGACTCCCACCACCGCGTCCGCCCGGCAGCCACCCTCCCGGTGCTGCCCCTCTGCAGGTTGGGGACACCCGAGCTTCCTCCCGGGGCCCAAGGCCCCCAGCCTGACCCCTGGGCCGCCTCGCCACCACCCTCTCCTTCCACTCCCTCCCCACGAGGTTCATCCCACCCGGACCGCTGCCTGGGGTGCCCTCACGTGGCGGCCCTCCCCACGGCTGTCGCAACACAAATGTCCGCCCCTTGGCTCTCGAAGCTGCCACCTGCTCCTGCCACTCCCTGATCCCCACTTTGCTGTTTTCTTTGTGACACTTCTCAGGATACGAGACAACCTAATTCTGTAATGCATTTGTGTATTTCTCTGTGGTCTGTCTCGGGACCGCAAGGGCTGGAGCCTGGGATGGTCCGAGGGGACCTGGCCGCACCTGGGATGTCTACGGCACCAGGACCAGATCCTTCAGGGGAAGACAAAGCAGAGAGGCGGGGAACCTGCAGATAAAGAGACTGACAGGTTGTCAATCAATCTGGACCCTGATGCAACACCAACTGCAAAACAAAAAAAAACCCTAAACAAAAAGACCATGTTATGCTACCCAAAAAGACAACGGGAAATTTCAGCACTGACTGGATATTTGATGGGGTTGAAGAATTATTGTTCATTTTTTTCAAGTATGATAATGGTGTTCTGGTTTTGTTAAATGAAAAAGAGTCTTTGGGCTTCCCTGGTGGCACAGTGGTTAAGAGTCCGCCTACCGATGCAGGGGACACGGGTTCGCGCCCCGGTCCGGGAAGATCCCACATGCCGCGGAGCGGCTGGGCCCATGAGCCGTGGCCACTGAGCCTGCGCGTCCGGAGCCTGTGCTCCACAACGGGAGAGGCCACAACAGTGAGAGGCCCGCGTATGGGGGAGGGGAGCGGGGGGGCGGGGGAAGAGTCTTGTTTAGAGACACGTACTCCACCCTCAGGCTGATAGGGTTTCCTTTAACCACACTGGTCTGTCAAGGAGGGGGGTGGGTAGAGAGCAAGTGAGTCATCCCCTGGTTTAGGGATGATCACTTGGGCCTCATCACCTTTTGTGTGTGTTAGAGAATTTCCATAATAAAATAGAAAAACACAAACACTAACACACTCTTTGCGATGGTTAAGTAAATAATGGAACATCCACGACTTCCCTGGCGGTCCAGTGGTTAAGACTTTGCGCTTCCACTGCAGGGGGCGCTGGTTCAATCTCTGGTCGGAGAACTAAGATCCCACATGCCACAGGGCTACGGAGCCCACGCACCACAACTAGAGCGTCCTCGCGCCGCAACTAATGAGCTTGCACACCACAACTGGAGAGAAGCCCGCGCATGGCAACGAAGAGCCCACACGCCGCAACTAAAGATCCCACATGCTGCAACCAAGACCCTGCATGCCGCAACTAAGACCCAATGCAGCCATAAATAAATAAATAAAATATTTTCAAACAAACAAACAACAAAAAACTCAAAACACGAGTACGGGGAGAAAACGGAAGCAAAACTGCAAAGCACTAAGTGAGGGGCCTTTTCCTTCAGAAGACATTGGGGTGGAGGCTAAGGGAGGGCCCCCCTTTCTGCCCGAGGGGCCGCGCCTGCTTCCCCTTCCAGGCGGTGAGGAAGGCCCACTGTCCCGGGGAGGCAGCTGCGTTCACGCTGAGGGGCGAGTGCATTTCGTTATGACACCTGGTGACCCACGAGTGGCTCTCATGTTCTTGTCGGGGAGCACACTGTGGCAGGAAGAAGCTACTGATTGGAATCAGCCAGACACAAAAGGACAGATGCTGCATGATTCCACTGGCGTGAAACGTCCAGAACAGGCCAAGCCGTGGAGACAGGGAGTGGAAAGGTGGGTGCCAGGGGCAGGGGCAGCGAGCGGCCTGGGGAATTTCACGGGACGGATTTCTGTTTTGGATCATGAAAAAGTTCTGGAGGGCTTCCCTGGTGGCGCAGTGGTTGCGCGTCCGCCTGCTGATGCAGGGGAACCGGGTTCGTGCCCCGGTCCGGGAGGATCCCACATGCCGCAGAGCGGCTGGGCCCGTGAGCCATGGCCGCTGAGCCTGCGCGTCCGGAGCCTGTGCTCCGCAACGGGAGAGGCCACAACAG
>NC_041215.1:21488080-21491873 GCF_002837175.3 Physeter macrocephalus | reverse complement strand
GCGCCCCGGTCTGGGAGGATCCCACATGCCGCAGAGCGGCTGGGCCCGTGAGCCATGGCCGCTGAGCCTGCGCGTCCGGAGCCTGTGCTCCGCAACGGGAGAGGCCACAACAGAGGGAGGCCCGCATACCACAAAAAAAAAAAAAAAAGTTCTGGAAATGGACAGCGGTGATGGTTGCACAACCTTGTGAATGTACTTAGTGCTGCCGTACTGTACACGTAAAAATGGTCATGACGGCAAATTTCATGTTATGAGTATTTTACCACCAAAAACAAAAAACAAAAAACCTTAAAAAAGTAAATGATGGCGTTCCTTGGCGGTCCAGTGGTTAGGACTCCGTGCTCTCACTGCTGAGGGCCCGGGTTCAATCCCTGGTCGGGGAACTAAGATCCCACAAGCTGTGTGGTGCAGCCAGAAAAGAAAAGTAAATGGAAAAGAAGCCACCCAGAGAGAAGGGACTTGGAAAAGCTAACTCCCTCTCAGATTCTTTAAATTGTGTAATGATTCACTACAAGGCATCGGGACTTTCCATCTTGAGACACTCCCAGCAGCTGGAAAGATGATTCACGCGGATGCTCAGCGGCACCTGCTGCTCCAGGAGAATCACACTTACCTCCGCGTTATGGGTGAGGAAACAGAGGGGCTAATCCTCTGTGAACTACCTTTCTACACATGCCTTCGACAGGAAAAGTAACTTCTGATGTTAGAACAATGGCTCTCGCCAGTCGGGACTACACCTCCCTGTGAGACTCGGGGCTCTGGCTCTGAGCCTCTCTTGGGGAGTTTTCTGGAAAGCCCTGGGCGTCCAAGGGCTCGAAGCCACCTGGCAGTGGAGCCGCCTCTGTCACCCCGGGCCGCTGGACAGGAGGGCGCTGCCCATTACCTGCACTCCCCGCCCTCTGGCTCTGGGCGCGCGGAATCCTCCTCGGCCATCGTGTCGGACACCAGCTTGAGGGCGCGCTCCGAGTGGGAGACGGCCTTCTGGACGGCCAGGAGCTCCTCCTCTGTGGGGTAGATGGCGGCGTGCTTGCACATGACGTGCCGGTCGTCACTGGACTCCGGCCGCCTCATGGGCTTCGGGGAAAGGCACACGTGTCACGTCACGGGCAGGCTGAGAGGCCCCGGTGACCCGGGGGACGCGGGGGGCCCGGAGTCAGGCTGGCTTTGACAGGCAAGCGGTGGCCGGAGAGCCCGACAGGAATGACAGGGTCCACAGGGGAGGTGGACCAGTGAGGACCCCGGGCCCCGACGGCTGTGGGGAGCTTGGGCCGACTGGGGGTCCAGCGGGCTCCCTGGGCGACGTTGTCGAATTTCCGAGCCAGAGGCCCCGAGGCAGCTGGTGACCCCCTCGGTCAGCAGGGTGCAATCCACAGTTCCCATCCGACCCGGCCCGGCCCCCTCGGATGGACAGACACCCAAAGGCCCCCGAGGGATGTGCCCACTGGGGCCTCAGGAAGCTTTAAGGGATCGCTGTGGCTGGAGGTGAGGCCCTCAGTCCCCTCCAGTTCCCAGCCCCTGAGGCATTCGGACATCAAGATGAGACCACCACCCACCAGAGGCTTGGCTGCGAACAGCCCCGGCCCGCTCCTGAGGGGAGGTGGATGCTGGTCGGGCGGCGAGCGTCCCGAGCGCGCCTCCTGCGCCTGTGGCTCCTCTTCCAGCCGCCTCTTGCACAAGCCGTGGCGCCTGCTGGGGTGGCAGGGACAAGGAGCCGTGAGCAGCGGCGGGACCCTGGGCCGGTCACACGGGAGACCGTGGGGAGCCCCAGAAGCGGCTCCTCGTGCCGCCTGGTCCGGCCCGGGCTGAGCGCGGCTGGCGGGGGAGGGCCCTGAGGCCCCGCACCTCATCTCCTCGTGCTGGCGCCGCAGCTCCCCCAGACGCTGCTTGCTCAGCTGCCGCTGCCTCCTCAGCCTCTCCTCCAGGAGCTTCCGAACTCTCGTGCTGGGCTTGTCCGCAATCGGAAGATCGGGGTTCACTTTTTTCTGGGAAGATCGGGGACCTTCGTTCAGATGAGAATGCTGGGGGTGCCACCTCCTGCCAGGTTTATTTTTTATTTTTTTATTGTTTGGCCATGCCCCACGGCATGCGGGATCTTAGTTCCCCAACCAGGGATCGAACCCGCGCCCCCTGCAGTGGAAGCGCAGAGTCTTACCCGCTGGACCGCCAGGGAAGTCCCTCCTGCCAGGTTTAGACAACAGTGAGTTTCAATCCCCGAAGTGTCAACACTCCTCGTCCCCAAAGGCCATGGCAGGAAAGGGAACCACAGCGGGTAACAAAACTACGACCGACTTGCAGAGCGGCAGACGTGACATCCGCCACTGCGCAAGCCAACCGTCGCACATCTGACAGAGGAGCCAGAGGGAGAAGGCGCCGCAACACGGAGGAGCAACCGCGGTCAGTGGTCACGCATGTTGATGGAAGACTGAACGGAAATGCTCGTCCCGATCAGAGTAACCCAGGGAAACTCCGTTTGTGTGGGATCCAGCTCTATATATTCTAAATAGCATCGCTAATTCGCTCACTGGGCTTTGTCCTTAGTACTTAATTTCATCACTCAAAGAGTGTAGTGTTGTCTAAGGATTGCTCACTGTGGAAACAACACAAGTGTGCTTCAGCGGGTGAAACACACACAACGTGTCCCTCTACACACGGGAGCATCTCTCAGCCAGGAAAGGGAGAGAAGCCCTGACACTCGCTACAGCGTGGATGGACCCTGAGAACGCGATGCTCCGTGAGAGAAGCCAGATGCAGAAGGACACGCGTTGTGTGATTCCGTTGATGGGAAACGTCCAGAACAGGCAAGTCCACAGAGACGGAGAGTGGGTTCCTGGTTGTCAGGGCCTGGGGTAGGGGTAGGGGGTGGCTGCCAATGGGAACGGGGCTCCTGACGGACTGTTCTGGAACTAGATGGAGCTGCTGGTTGCACACTCTGTGAATGTAGTAAAAGCCACTTTACATGGGTGAGCTGCGTGGTGTGTGAATGATATCTCAACAAGGCTGCTGGAAAGAGAGGAAATATCCAGAAGCCATTGTTTGTCACGAGGAGAGTCACAGTGTGTGCTGTGCACAAGTGTACACGGGGCCCAATAGTCAAGTGTGTCTAAACACACGTGTGCACGCGTGCCCCGGAAAACCTGTGACAAGGAGGCCTCGTGAAAGCAGCCGAGGGTCCCTCTGGCTGAGCCCGGGGTGCTGAAGGGCCCAGGGGCTCCAACTCATGTGGGCAAAAGGTGTGTTTTGAGACGTGAGCCAAGATGTCAAGAGCACAGACGCTCACCCCCAGCCAGGCCCACCAGACGCCCCCTGCAGGCACACCTTATACTGCAGCCGGTGCCGCCGCCCCCTCACGTGCATGTCCCGGGCATTGGGGTCATTGAAGCTGCATTCGCACAGCTTGCAGTGGAACCGGATCACTCTGCCCTCCTCGTTGCACACCTGAGACACAAGGCACGGCTGAGCGCCACCCACGGCCCCCACGCGGCGGGTCTGGGCTCCAGCAGGGCACCTCCTGCCCCCAGGGCCGTCCAGGCCGGGTGCTGGCTTCCTGTCTGCCCAGCGGTTTATGCTTTCAGAGGAGTGGCTCTTCACCAGCTCGCCCTCCCAGGCCCGGCTCCCTTCTGCCACCACCGTCCCGTCCTCCCTTCCCCTGTCCCCCCATCCCGGGGCTGCCACCAGCCTGGCAGGAAGCCTGCCTGGTGTGGCTATTTTGCAGGGGACAAAACAGAAGGTGCTGAGTTGGGTGAACAAAAGCACGAACAGGAGCACGGAAGAAACGCCCACATGCACGGCCCGG
>NC_041215.1:21485797-21487580 GCF_002837175.3 Physeter macrocephalus | reverse complement strand
TAAGAACAGTTCCGATTCCAACCCTATTTATAGATGACAATGTAAGGAATATTACTATCCAGGGCTATGGTTACCAATTTTAAAAGCAAAAAAAACTTATGCAAAATTCCTCTAAGAAATAAACTGTCGTCTTTGCTTTGGCAATCCATGAAATGGGATTTCTAAATACTGTTGTCCAATATTTGTCCATAAAGTTGGTACTCACAAAATCTGTTACCTGATCAGTTTTTCCATGGCACATTATGTAAAAAATATGTACTTTAAAAGCAGCTGAAGGTTTCAAGCAAAAGTCGTTTCCCCCAAAAGAGAATGTCTAGTTAACTTAAAACCATTCAGACAACGCAGATTATCTTGTTTCAAGGTTTTCTGAGACTAAAATTGATTTTGCTATGATTCCTATATTTTTGATTTAGTTAAATCTACTCCTTTCTCAAGGAATAACACACACCCTTGGGGACAATTCTAAAGACACAGACTAATTTGACATTCAGTTCCTGGTAGTTTAACATCCTTAGTCACATGTGTGTTTACTGTACACCTAAGTCATCAGAATCCAGACAAGAGCTGTGCCAAAGTGTTTAAATACCTTAATTCAGGTAAATGAGAAAAACATCTGCTGAAGGCCCGCAATTACCTCTTTTACCAGTGTAAGTGCTCAAACTTCTCCTCTGGAAGGTAATCTTAATATTAAGCGTAACATTCAAGTGATTTTCCGCATCTCACTGAATAATGCACCGGAGAAAGAGAGAAAAAAAGAGAAAGGAGAGAGAAAGGAAGGAAAGCAGTGACAGCAAGCAGGCAGAGGGGCAGAACATTTCCAAAAGGGCGTGGTCTCTGGCAGCCTAGCCTAGTCCTGCTGCTGCAACTAAGCACTGGCAATAAGAACGCTGTACCACCAAGGATGATGCAAACAGGGAAGGATAACATAAAAATGTAACACTCTGTAGCCATTCTTTCCCTGACAGAAACTCCGTGACCAGCCAACACTACACCTTTCAGACGACTCTGGATACAGAAAGCAGGAAGAGCTCTCCCAATTTCCACAACCCCTGGTTCCAAGGCCTGACCTAATTCCTCCTGATCCCACAGGAAAGAACACAGCAGCATCACAACAACTGGGTTGAGGGAGGGGTGGGCACTAACTTTCCACTAGCCTTACCTATTTTCAACGTGCTGAAAGAGAGCATGAAACAACCCTAACAGGTCCGTGGTGCAGCAGGCACCTGTCGCTCAGTTATCTAAGGGGCAGTTTGAATCCAGTCTGTGAGAAACTGGCCCAGGAGGTTCTGCCAGGCTACCAGTTGGCAAGTGACACCAGGGCGACAAAGGAAAGTGGGTAGGGGAGCACTTTCCCCCAGGGATGCCCGCTCTGCCTGCATCCCCGCCTGGGACCTGGTCTGGAGTGCCAGGCTGAAGGACTGAGACTGCAGACAGGCTCCAAGGAGAAGTCCTGGAGAATGATGTGCGTGTGTACATTTGGGGTACAGACACACCCCATGTGTCTCTACCCACAGAGCCCTCCTTCCCCTGGCTGCTTCCCATCCCTGCCCACCCCCATCCCTGGCTCTTCCCTCGGCCCCTGTCTTCCAGTAGATCTTAAAATACCCAGTCGCCTCCTCCACTGAGTTTCCATGTCCCTCTACCCTTCCTCACTGTTCTCCCTCCCCCGGAAGCCCCAGGTGCCCACTCTCCTATCGGGTCTCAGGACTTCGCTCAGGTCAAGACCGCTACCCCCTCAAGTCTCTGCCCGCCCCCCCCCTCAGTCCTCCTTCCCCCCCCCCCT
>NC_041215.1:21477290-21485454 GCF_002837175.3 Physeter macrocephalus | reverse complement strand
CCCCACCCCCACCCCAAGTCAGGAGGCTTGACCTCTCCGCCCTCCGTCCTTCGCCCTTGCCCCTCCCCCAGTCTGGCCAGGTCCCCTCCCAGGCAGCCCCACCCCTCGTCAGATCTCGGCGCCCCCTCAGGTCCATCCCCGCGACAAGCCCAGAGCCCTCTCCCACGTCAGGAGCCCTCTCCCACGTCAGAAGCCCCTCTGCTCTCCCCGACAGTTACAACTCGGGGCCGCGGCCTCCCCGGGGCCGGGACCGGGGCTGCGCGGGGGCCATTACCTGTACTGCGAGCCGGCGCCCTGCGCGAAGCCATAATAATTACTCGCCGCCATCTTGGCTTCTCCACAGCGCGCCCGCTGACCTGGAGGCGCGAAAGGGCGGGGCCGCCGGCGCGTGACGTCATCGGGCCTGCGCACAGGCCTCGTGCCGCTCGCGCCCCGCCACGTGCCCCAGGCCCCGCCCCCCGCGCGAAGCTCGCGCCTTCTCGCTTCCTAGTCTGCGCCTGGGGGCGTGTCTTTGCCTCGAGCCCGCCCCGCCGCAAGCCTCGCCCCTTGCTCGGAGCCGCTACCTTCCCTGTGAGCGCCCAGTATCCGGGTCTTTGGCTCGACCCCCTCCTTCCCGCCAAGCCCCAGATCCGGCCCTCTCTGTTTTAGTTCAAGCCCCGCCCCTCGCCGCAAGACCCGCCCCTTATCGGATTCCCCTCCTTCCCTTTAACCTCTCAGCTTGGGGATTTCGAGGCTGGAAGTGATTTTCCTTTTTGTGCCCTTGGGTGGATTTGGTTGCCCCGCTGACCGTTTCTGGCTGGGTGAATGTGCCCTACTGATACGGCCAAGTCCTGCTTGTCCCTTCAGCAGCCCCCTGGGTGCCAGTCTTTTCGTGGAGCCTTCTAAGGCTCCAGTACCTAAAATTCAGTGGCTCTAAATTAGTGGTTCTCAACTGGAGTGTTTTGCCCCCAGAGGACAGTGGGCAGTGTCTGGGGACATCTGTGGTTGTCACGACTGGGGGTACTCCTGGCATCAAGTAGATGGGGACCAGGGATCCTGCTCAATGCCCCACAGTTCCCAGGAGGGCCCCCACGACAGAGAATGACCTGGCACCAACGTCAGCAGTGCCAAGGTAGAGAAACCCTATTCTAAGGGTAATTCATTTTGAGGGCTATTTCTTGACCCACTTACTATAGGCAGGGCCATCTTGGGCGGGGGGTGCAACAGTAAGCTGCATGGCACCAGTCCTCAAGAACTTAGATTCAGGGAAGCAGATCATAACCAAACTATTACAATTAAGGTAGTCTTCGGTTAAGAACAGATTTATTGAGATATAATTCACGTACCATACAATTCGCCCAACTAAGGTGTGCAATTCAATGGTTTTTAGTATATTCACAAAGTTGTGCAACCATCACGACTAATTCCAGAACACTTTCATCACCCAAGAATAAACCATGAACTCCTTAACAGTCACTTCCCCACCCCCACCCCATACGCTGGCCACCATTAGTTTGCTTCTGTCTCTATGGATTTGCCAGTTCTGGACATTTCCTATAAATGGAATATTACTCAGCAATAAAAAGGCATAAACTCTTGATACACACCACAACTTGGATAAAGCTCTAGAGAATTATGCTGAGTGGGAAAAGTTCCATCTACATAAAATTCTTGAAAGGTCAAAAATCATAGAAATGCAGAACATATTTGTGATTTCCAGGGGTTAAGGACATGGGGAGGGGGTAATGGGGAGTGGGAGTAGCTATAAAAGGGCAACATGAGAGATCCTGTGGTGATTGAAATGTTCTGTATCTTGACTATATCAAAAGCAATAGTGCTACTGCATTATACTATAATTTTGCAAGATGTTACCATTGGATAACATGGTGGAAAAGGGTACATGGGATCTCTCTGTGTGATTTTTTACAACCCCATGTGAATCTACAATTATTTCAATTTTCTAAGTTAATTTTTTAAAGGCAAAAAAAAAAGAGTACATTTACCAACCATGGTGGGGTGGTGTTCTTTTGCCACCTTTTAAGCAGGCACAGGGCTAGTTAATTCTTGGATGGAAACCATGGCAAGCCCAGGGTGCCAAGGAAAGCCGTATGGGTGATTTAGTGGATGGCATTCTTCCATTTGTGTCTTAATGACCATGTGTGGCCACAAGGAACAATCTAGTGCGTCTGGCAAACGCAGCTCTCCTGCCATGCCCTGGCTAACGGCCAGCGTGGTAATTACACATGGCCTCCCTCCAATTCCCTGCAGCTCTAACTAGATAACCCAGGCTGCATGCCTTTTACAAAAGCAGGTCTGTTTTGATGTTTTCTCTGGATTGCATAATATCTTTTCTTTCCTGTTATTTGCTATAAGCATTGTGCTAAATGCTTTACATGCATAGTCTTATCTAGTTCTCACAATAGCCCTCAGAAGTAGGTATAGTTGATTCTCGTTGTTGGCAGCAGTTCTGTTCTATAAAGTTGCTGCAAACACTGAAATAGCAAAATACTGACCCATTGCTCCTAGGGGAAATACAGGGTTAGGTTCCTGCGAGCCTCTGGTCACAACATTTTCATCAACTGATCAATACATAACCTTGGGTTATGTGTGTGTGGGTTTTTTTTTGTTTAAAGCCTTCTTATTTAATATACATTGTAGATTCCTTAACATTGAACTCACATTCCAGAGCACTATAACACTCACACCTCAATGAAGCTTATCTTAACATGCTTATTTTCTCCATAAGGGCACAGCACAGCCTTCTTGTGCTAACAAACACTAGACAGCATTTCAGCACCATGTGTGGGGACCATTATAAATAGCCAAATCACCAAAAAAAGCACAAAAATGTTAAAAGCACGGCACTAGGGCTTCCCTGGTGGCGCAGTGGTTGAGAGTCCACCTGCCGATGCAGGGGACACGGGTTCGTGCCCCGGTCCGGGAAGATCCCGCATGCCGCGGAGCGGCTGGGCCCGTGAGCCGTGGCCGCTGAGCCTGCGCGTCCGGAGCCTGTGCTCCGCAAAGGGAGAGGCCACAACAGTGAGAGGCCCGCGTACCGCAAAAAAAAAAAAAAAAAAAAGCACGGCACTAAATAGACCCCAAAAAAGGACAGTTGTTTACAGCCTAGGCTGGAATAAACATCATCTGGTTCAACCTCAGCTGACAGCACATGCACAACCAGCGCTCAGATTTTTTTACTTCTCTGTGTTGTCTACAAATGACCTTGGAAGCACCATGAGTATTGATTTTGGGGGTTACAAATAAATTTCAGCCAGTAGGCAAATTTACAAATACCGTGAATAATGAGGATCAAATGTATTTGTATGAATCCCCTTTGCAAATCAGGAAAAGAAGATTCAAGGAGGTTTAGTAATTTCATTGCCTCAACAAACTTCACTGAGAACTAACTTGGTTTCAGGTATTCTTCTAGGGCAGGGTTTCTCAACGACCGCACCGTTGATATTTCAGACCAGATAATTCTCTTGGGGAAGGGGCTGTCCTGTGCACTGTAGAGTGTTGAACAGCATCTCTGGTCTTTACCCACTCGATGCCAGAATCACCTCCATCCCCCAAGTCATGATAACCAAAAATGTCCCCAGACATCACCAGATGTCCCAAGGGGGGTAAAATCGCCCACAGGTGAGAAGCACTGGTCTAGGGATTAAAGACATAGCAATGAGAAAATGAAACATCTCTGATCTCAAGAAACTTACATTCTGGGGGAATGGGGATGGGGAGTTAGTGTTTAATGGGGACACAGTTTCGGTTTGGGAAGATGAGAAAGTTCTGGAGATGGATAGTGGGGATGGTTACATATTGTGAATGGAATTAATGCCACTGAACTTTACACTTAAAAATGATTAGAATGGCAAACTTTATGTTATGCGTATATATTAATATATAACACCACCATTAACGATAAACCAGACGAGAGCCAATCTTGGTTCACGCAGCGGCTCGGAGGCGGGCTGCAGCACCACGGACAGCTCCCAGCGCGCTCTCAGGGAGGAAGAGCTGCTGCTTTACACATGTCCTTCTGTTCCAAACGCTTTTCTCCCCCTTCTTCATCCATCCAACTCCTACTCACTCCTCAGCGCCCAACCCACACGGTCACCACCCCTGCCCCACTCTGAGAAATCTCCCTATGCGCCCCCCAAGCCACTCTGCTCCAAAGATGTCAGCCCAGACTCCCTTGCCCATCTGCTGCTGCGAGCGGGAGTTCTACGAAAGCAAAGTCTTACTCACGTTTCGGACCCCAGTGCCCAGTACTAGAACGAACCTGGATTTCCCGCTCAGTGTCTATTCCCAGAGCTCCACGTCCTCCAGCCAAGAGGTGCAAAGTCCAGGTCTTGTGCTGGAGTCTCTGGGCTCTCCTTCCCTGCTGTGGGGCGGTTGCCTTTATGCCTTTGGCTTGGAGGGGCACCGACCCTGATGCAGTGAGTGGGGTAGCCACGTGAATAGAGTGTTGTCTGAGACCCACAAGGGGAGCCAGCGTCTGTGCATTCTACCTGCATTTCCCGAACATCTCCTTTGTACCGCGTGCTACTGCCCTGGCACATTACAGTGTACAAAACCAACCAAGTCTCTTTTGAAATTTCTATTCCAATAAGGGGGGGGGAGTCCTAGAATAAACAAAGAAACAAGTAAATAGTCTCAAATAGTGGTAAGTATTATGAAAAAAGACTCATCAGGCTCCTCAATACCATAAACATAGAATTAGTGTATGACCCAGCATTGCCACTCCCAGGTATATACCCCAAAGAACTGAAAACAGGGATTCAAATAAATCCATGTACACCCATGTTCGTAGCAGCACTATTCACAACAGTCAAAATGTAGAAACACTTTTTGTTTATCCACTGGTGAATGAATAAACAAAAAGTGGCGCACGCATACAATGATATATATGATTCAGCCATAAAAATGAAGGAAGCACTGACACACATCACAATGTGGATGATCCCTGAAAAATGTTGCTCAGTGAGAGAAGCCAGACACAAAAGATGGCATAGTAGATTATTCCATTTATATGAAATATCCAGAACAGGCAAATCCACAGAGACAGAAAGTGGATTAGTGGTTGCCAGGGGCTGGGAAGGGAGAAGTAAGAGACTGCTTAATGGGTACGGGTTTCCATTTGGGGTGATGAGAACGTCCTGGAACTAGACAGTGGTGATGGTGGCACAACACTGAATGTACTTAATGTCACTGAACTATACACTTTCAAATGGTTAAAATGGTAAATTTTACATTATGTGTATTTTACCACAGTAAAAAAGAAAAAAAATTTTTTTTAAACTGAAAAACAAATCAGACTAGATAATGGGATGGAAGATGATGGAGTGAGAGGCAAGGTAGGAGGTGAGATTAGGAAAGGCCTCTTTGAGGAGATTACTTCTGAGCTGACACCTGAATAATGCAAACATCTGGGGGAAGAGCATACCTGGCAGATGGAGCAGCTTGTGCAAAGGCCCTGTGGTGGGAATGAGCCTGATGTGTTCACAGAACAGGTGAAAACCATCATCACAGTGATTAAGAGGGACAGGAGGTAACAACAGGCATCCATTCCTACTTAGGATCATGTATTGATATTAGTTTCCTGTGGCTGCCATAACAAAGTACCACGAACTAGGTGGCTCAAAACAATAGCATTTTTTTTTTCTATCACAGTTTTGGAGGCCAGAAGTCTGAAATCAAGGTATTGGCAGGGTTGGCTTCTTCTGGGGGCTGTGAGGGAGAATCCATTTGGTGCCTCTCCAGCTTCCGGTGGTCACTGACAACGCTCCATATTCCTTGGCTTGTCGATGCATCATCCTGATCTCACATGATGTGCCCCCCCTTCTCTTCTCTTATGAAGTCACTTGTCATGGGATTTAGGGCACATCTTAAATCCAGGATGATCTCATCTGGAGATCCTTAACTTAATTCCATCTGCAAAGACACTTTTTTCCAAGTAAGGTCACATTCACAAGTTCCAGGGGTTAGGACATGGACATATCTTTGCGGGGGGGCACCATTCAACCTGCTACCAGTCTGAAAATAAAAACAGCAACAGCAAGAAACACGCATAGAACTTTTCTCATGCTGCGGCACTGTGCCAAGCACCCTCCCTGCGTCACCTCATTAAATGCCGAAAGGCCAGTACCCTAATGTTTCCATTTCACAGATGAGGAAACTGAGGTCCAGGAAGTATGATCACTTACCCAACCAAGTCCCCAGCTAGTGGCTGAGCCAGTGTCCCAATCCACTTATGGTTTGATTTCAGAGGGTGCACTCTTAACTCTATACCATTCTATGGTCTCCCAGGGCGGCGCTGACGCACGCACACCTGCAGGGGGCGCCTTTCCCTCGGAGGCCCCGAGCGAATGTGTCTGAGAAGGTTCTGTCTCCCCAGCACCCAGCCCGGTCTTCGGCCCATGGCTCATCGTAAGCGGTCGCCTGAGGGACCCATGAAATGGGTCCATGAGGATATTATTTCCTCTCTCCCTCTTAATCTAAGGAATGAGGCCATCGCTGTCACTTATTTATTTGTTCCTTGTTTTGTTTTTAAATCTGTGATGCGCCATCAGGAAATCATTTCCGCTTCTGCCCCTGGTGAGGCTCTTGGAAATGCTCCCCTCTCAGCCAATGGAGAGCACCGATTCTGGCAGGGGGCTGTGCTTTTTGGTCAGCCCTGCCCCCATCCACCCACCCTGCACACAAAAGCAGCATAATTAACTGTCTTAAGGAAGCCGAGCCTCCGCCAGCTGCGAGCTGGCAAGAAGAAAATACCTCGGAGGCACGAGGACCAGGGACGCAGCCGCAGCCGAGCGAGGGGCAGCCGACCGCTGACTGCAAGCTGTTCCCCACCCGTGGACAAAAGCGCCCATCCGCGCCCGTCGCATTGCCCTGAGTGACCTTCCTTGGATGCGGAGTCCGCGCCAGAGTGCATCTTCCTCGGATGCTCTGAAGGCGAGGGATGCCCGGCTGCATCCGCCCAAGGCTCTTCTTTGTTTGCGCGTAACCGGGAGAGGCCGCGGAGGTAGCCGGGACTCACGCGGAGGTGAATCCACTTTCTTTCTCCCCGCCCTGCCGAGGAAGATTGTCCGCAGGTATCTGCTGCTACAAACCCCCTTCTGGCAGATGGGGCGGGTGGGAGCAGAGAACCAGGGTCTTGTGATTCTTGGGATGCTACCAGCTCCATTTTACCCCACGCGGAGAAAAGCATCCGCCCCCCCACACACACACACACCCACAGTTCACCTCCCATGCCCACCGTTCACCTGGATGGCAGAGGATTGCACCATTTCCGGGACGTGCTTAGAGATTAGGCGTCTCAAACCCTCAGCCCCTCTCTGGGACGCTTCCTGAGAGGCCGAAATGTACACGTCCCACCTCTGTGCATTTCCTATTTATAACGCCGTGAGCGGATTTGGAAAAGGATTTCATAGATGTGTACGTAAAAGCTTGCCTATGGGGTGGGGAGGAAGGGAAACGGTTGCAGACAGAGATTCCTCCTCCTGTGTCTGAACTTGTATGCGATGTGCTGATAATTCAGCACCACAGCGGGAAGGAACGCTTCTCAGCTCCCCCTCGCTGCCTTATTTGCCGTCCTCGAACGTGAAGTCGGGATCAGAGGGCGGGAGCGTCCAGGGCCCTCTGGTCACCCACCCACACCCCTCATTTAGAGGAGGATCGCTGGGCCAACATGTGTGGCCCCAGTCTCAGCTGTGGGTGGGGTGGAGGTGGGTGGGCCTTTCTGGGGGTTGAGGTCACACCCAGCTCAGGATAAGGAAGACAGACACAAAGGCCACTCCCTTCAGAAAGGAAATGAATTTCCATTGACGGGAACTTTCCCTTGCAGTAAGTTCCTGGGCAGCTGTTGCCCACAGCATCAGGAAGACAGCTCTCTCTCTCTCTCTCTCTCTCTCTTTTCCGTACTGCGTCTTACTGTCCCTCCTCCATGAATGAATGACGACATTCAGGGCAGTGACAAGAATGGAGTGAGAAACTCTCACTGAAGTGGGGGAGGGTCGAATTTCAGACATCCCGTCCCCCCTTCCCGGCCCTCACCTGTCTCCGGCTCCCTCTGGGCCCCAATCCCAAATGCAGACCCTCCATCCACAAGGGCTTAGGTCCAGCGAGGGGCTCTGGAAGACACACCCAGACTAAGAGCCACCCACCCAGCTCTAGAGGGGCAGCCGCA
>NC_041215.1:21409926-21477256 GCF_002837175.3 Physeter macrocephalus | reverse complement strand
GGGGGGAGGGGGGAGGGGCTGGAGGCGGGACCTTAGGTGCTGGCAAGTGAGAACGACAACTTCTCAATCTCAGATCTACGGACATTTGGGGCCGGATCATTCTTGGTCATGGGGTACCATCCGGGGCACTGTAAGGCACTGAGCAGCATTCCTGGTCTCCACCCACTGGATGTCAGTAGCACACCGCCCCCCTCCCCCCCCCCACCGCACTTGTGACAACCAAAAATGCCTCCAAACATTGCCAAATGTCTGGTGGGGGAGGGCAGAATCACCGCCAGTTGAGAACCACTGGCTTAAAAGCTCAGAACCTGCACTATTAGTTGAGTCATAAGATGCTGGGCGTTATGTCCAAAGGGATCATAGAGATCCTTTCTAGACCAATTCTTTCATTTACAGGCAGGGAAACTGAGACACGGGAAGTCTGCTATGCCCCAGGGTAGACCCAAATTCAGTCTCACTCAAGCAGTTCTCACCACACTCCCAGACAGTCCAGCACTGAAGCCCCACCTAGAGGGCTGCCTCCACCCCATCCTTGCCCCAAGCTGGTTCCTCGCAATGATAAAAACAAAACTGGCATTTTGTGGTTGGTAAAAATGATGGTCCTGATTTCCAGCCCCAGGCACTTTCCGCACTTCCTTTTTCCGTCCTAGGGTCAGGTTGTCAGGACTTGCTTCTTCGTTGGGGGAGGGGAGGGGACAGAGGGGCAGGACAGGTGGGCTGGAGCAGATAGAGGTGGGTTGGTCTTGTCTGAATGTCAATCCCAGCAAGGAAGCTTAATTATATTAGTCATTTACACTAAATGACTAAACGTCATTTAGTGTAAATGACTTTAATTGGATTTATGGCTTCCTAGTTGAAGTCCAAGGTAAGGGAGGGATGGTGAACCATGCAGAGGATGGATTTCAGAGCTTCAAAGAGGGGGTGCCTTTAGCTGGAGGCTCAGCCCTTCCTTTGGTTTCAGACTCCAGACCCACATGGGTGTTCGTTCAGCTTTCTATGCCTCTGTTTTCTCACTGGTGAAATGGAGAAGCCTCATGGGGCTGGGCAATGATTCAATAAGACAATGGACCCAAGAGCTCTTTGCAGCTCCATCTCTGAAGTTCTGTGTGTCAGTGGGGAATTGTTGTTATGATGATTGTCCGGTAAAACCTCCATCTATTGCCCTCCTTCAGGATTCATCCTTGCCTCAAGTCGGTGCCTCTTCCCAGCTCCCATGGGGACCACTGAAGCCACGCTCCGGATGGAAAACGTGGACGTGAAGGAAGAATGGCAGGACGAAACTCTGCCCAGGTACAGCTCCCTAGGTGTGCGTGTCAGACGTGGAAGGAGTGGGCCCGACGCCGCTGCTCCCAGGTGTGAGGCAGAGACACCCCAGTTGACCGGGCCAAGAGCATAATTGATATTTGCTGAATTACTTAAGACTGATTTCCCACCTCCCTACCCACCCCATCCCTGCCCAAAGCGCCGAAATAGCTCCCATTCCCACACTATCATAAGAATTCTAAACATTCCTCTAAAACCATCTCATGGGCTATTACAATATTCTTACCTGGGTTCCCATGAATTCAGGTAACAGCGTGTTTTTACCTGCAGCAGCCAGAGGGACCCTGTCATACCCCTTAAAAGCCCTGGGGCAGGGACTTCTCTGGCAGTTCAGTGGTTAAGACTCTGTGCTCCTAATGCAGGGGGCCCGGGTTCGATCCCTGTTCAGGGAACTAGATCCCTTATGCCACAGCTAAAGATCCCGCACGTGACAATGAAGATCCCGCGTGCCGCAACTAAGACCCGGTGCAGCTAAAACAAAACAAAAGGCACGGAAACAGATTCTCCCCCCGAGCCTCCAGGAGGAGCCAGCCCTGCTGGTGAAACTGATTTCAGGCTTACTTCTCTGTCTAGATTCGTAAGAAAATACATATGTGTCGTGTTGTTGTTGTTTTTATTTTTTTTTATTTATTTATTTTTGGCTGTGTTGGGTCTTCGTTGCTGCGCGCAGGCTTTCTCTAGTTGCGGCGAGCGGGGGCTACTCTTCGTTGCGGTGCGCGGGCTTCTCATTGCAGTGGCTTCTCTTGTTGCGGAGCAGGGGCTCTAGGCGCCCGGGCTTCATATGATTGAATATGCTGAGTATTTCACATACTTGTTTACAGTCTGTTCCCCACCATGCAACCCACGAGAGCAGGGGCCTTTGGTTTGATCACAGGCATACAGTTGATGCTCAGTGGATATTGGGTGAATGGATGACGGTCATTGGTATGAATTCAAAATTGTAGGAAGCAAGCTATGCATGCCCTCTGCTGAGATACTTGCCTCTCTGTATTCTCCTCTGGCGAGGCGTTGGGTAAGAGAAAATATAGTCAGCACAGGCTCCCCTTAATTTGTTGGCTGGATGCAACTGCTCATCTCCCTCCCACCAATATTCTTACCTGGGTTCCCATGAATTCAGGTAACAGCGTGTTTTTACCTGCAGCAGCCAGAGGGACCCTGTCATACCCCTTAAAAGCCCTGGGGCAGGGACTTCTCTGGCAGTTCAGTGGTTAAGACTCTGTGCTCCTAATGCAGGGGGCCCGGGTTCGATCCCTGTTCAGGGAACTAGATCCCTTATGCCACAGCTAAAGATCCCGCACGTGACAATGAAGATCCCGCGTGCCGCAACTAAGACCCGGTGCAGCTAAAACAAAACAAAAGGCACGGAAACAGATTCTCCCCCCGAGCCTCCAGGAGGAGCCAGCCCTGCTGGTGAAACTGATTTCAGGCTTACTTCTCTGTCTAGATTCGTAAGAAAATACATATGTGTCGTGTTGTTGTTGTTTTTATTTTTTTTTATTTATTTATTTTTGGCTGTGTTGGGTCTTCGTTGCTGCGCGCAGGCTTTCTCTAGTTGCGGCGAGCGGGGGCTACTCTTCGTTGCGGTGCGCGGGCTTCTCATTGCAGTGGCTTCTCTTGTTGCGGAGCAGGGGCTCTAGGCGCCCGGGCTTCATATGATTGAATATGCTGAGTATTTCACATACTTGTTTACAGTCTGTTCCCCACCATGCAACCCACGAGAGCAGGGGCCTTTGGTTTGATCACAGGCATACAGTTGATGCTCAGTGGATATTGGGTGAATGGATGACGGTCATTGGTATGAATTCAAAATTGTAGGAAGCAAGCTATGCATGCCCTCTGCTGAGATACTTGCCTCTCTGTATTCTCCTCTGGCGAGGCGTTGGGTAAGAGAAAATATAGTCAGCACAGGCTCCCCTTAATTTGTTGGCTGGATGCAACTGCTCATCTCCCTCCCACTTTTTTTTTTTTTTTGGCCAGCTTGCAGGATCTTAGGATCTTAGTTCCCCAACCAGGGATCGAACCCGTGCCCATGGCAGTGAAAGTGCAGAGTCCTAACCACTGGATCGCCAGGGAATTCCCTCTCCCTCCCACTTTAATGCAAGGAGTTTACCCACAGGAGATGATGCCCAAGAGTTAGTTGCATAACCATCTAGGAAGAGTCAAAGGGACTGGGCATATTCACCCTGGAAAAGGGAATTTGGAAAGGATCTCCAGCTCCAGATAATCTCAGTTGGTGAGGGTGCCCAGAGCAGAACAAGGATGTTGGACAGGCATGAAAGGGATGCAGGTTTGAGTCTAAAGTAGACTCTTTGGACTCAAATGGTCCAATCTGTGCATGCTTTGTACGGCCAGCCGGCCCATTCAAAAGCAAAATGGGCTGATGGGGGAGGTCTGGAGCTTCCTGTCGACCTGTCCCAGGAGAAGCTGTGATGTCACGGGCATCACCCCCTCATCTGAGAATCTTTAGCCCTCTCTCCAGTCTAGTCATTTTCAGTGTCGATGTTTCACGCACATCCTTATGATTCTTAAAGCGATAGATGGGGACTTCACTGGTGGTGCGGTAGTTAAGAATCCGCCTGCCAATGCCAAGGGCACAAGTTCGATCCCTGGTCCGGGAAGATCCCACATGCCGTGGAGCAACTAAACCCATGTGCCACAACTACTGAGCCAGTGCTCTAGAGCCCATGAGCTCCAACTACTGAGCCCGCGTGCCACAACTACTGAAGCCCATGTGCCTAGAGCCTGTGCTCCACAACGAGAAGCCACCTCAATGAGAAGCCCACGCACCGCAACAAAGAGTAGCCCCCGCTCGCCACAACTAGAGAAGGCCCGTGCGCAGCCACGCAGCCAAAAATAAATAAAATTTTTTAAAAAATAAATAAAGTGATAGATGCCCCACCTCAGAATAGCTGAGAATCTCTTGTCTGTGCAGTACCGTGGTCTTCAGAAAGACAAGTATTTCGGGAAAGAGACGGCGACTTCATTGGAGCCGACCTCCTGTTCTTTCACTGTTAAAATGTTCTTCGTCCTACATTCCCTCTTATAAGTCTTTCTCTTTAACTCAGTACAAGGAGTACTGATGCCTGGATTTGTAGAAAGGGGTCTCATGACACCCAGACCTGGCAGTTTGGGCAAATTAAGGACTGTTTTTGTCAGGGGCTCCTGATGGGGCTAGGAATGCTCCAGAATGGGCAAGAGCCGCCTTGGGGAGCTGTCCCTCGTTCCCGGCATGGGAGATCTGTTTCCTCCCATGGAAAAGGTGGAAACAGATGGGATGATCTCTGTGGGTTCCTTCCAGCACCAAACACCCGGGGTTTGGAGGCGTCTCCAACCAGTGTCAGCATCACTTACCCTGCGGTCCCGTGAACTCTGGCCCCTGTCCGAGACCAAAGCGTCCCTCGGTCTGGACTTTGAGAACCTTCTGATTCAACCCTGCCTGCCCGGGTGGCAAACCTCAACCCTTCCTGGACATAAAAAAATTCTCTGACGACAGCACAGGACTCACCTTGCTCACTCTAATTTTATTTCAAGCAACACAGCGGAACCAAGAGGGCTGTGGAACCGGACAGCCGCGGGTTCAGATTCCAATTCTCCAGTGGGCTTGCTTGCCCACCTTGGGCAGCTCTTCGAGCATCTTTGTGCCTCAGTTTTCCTATCTGTAAAATAGGGACAATCATTCCTGGCTCACGAAGTTGTCGCGAGAATTCGATGAGGTATGAGTTGCGAGCCGGGCTGTCTAGATGCGGAGGGCTGCCCACGGGACTTGCTGCCCTCAGCATCATTCTTATCAGCTTGTACCTTGTTCACTCTGGTTCCTTTTTCCCATTCCCCCATAAAAGAGATCCTCCTCTCCCAAGCCTCGTTGAGACAAAGTGGAGCTGACTGCAGCTGCAAATGTGAATTTCAAGTGAGTTTCCTCAGCTGCAGAGGGTTCCTCTCCCTTTTCAGTAGTTCAGTGTTTGCAGGATAGTGGCCTGGCTGTGCAGCCCTGGGGTCAGAAACATGCCTTCGTCAAGGCTCTGTCCTCATTCTGGGAGAAATGAGTACAGCTCCTTATACAGCGTCCAGCTGCAGCTCAACATAAGCACCTCTGTCTGATGCCAGACAACCCACAATTCTATTCCTTCGAGCTCAGTGATCCCTTCCTGGGCGGGATCCTCGAGCTGCCCTGGGTGTGTCCGGGTGTTCGCCCTGTGCCCACAGCCCCCTCCTGCTGCCATTGCCTTGCGGCGTCTTCCTGCACCTCCTGCTCTTCTGCAAGTACCCGTGGACCCTAGCTGAGAGAGGGCAGCCTGGAGATGATCCATCTACCTGCCTTGCTTCCACACTCATTCATTCTAGTGACATGCACTGACTATGCCAGGCCCTAGGTGAGACGCTGGGGACATGTGGAGAACAGGAGAGCCGCCCTTGTGGGGTGTTCACAGTCTGGCGCAGAGACAGGCGGTCCCTTATAACCTCACAGACCAATGAAAAATTGCAGCTGGGTTCTTGGCACCTGGAGAGTGCCAGGTGGGGTCTGACTGGGTTGGGGACACTGGGGAAGTCACTGACCCTGAGCTCTGAAGGATGAAGAGGTATGAACAGGGGAAAGAGGCTGGGGGTAGGGGTCAAGCATTCCAAGCAGAGAGAGCAGCACGTGCAAAGGCCCTGAAGCCAGCGGAAGCAGATCGAGGGACTGAAGAAAGGTTGGGTGGCGAAACTGAGGACCAGGGTGAGAAAGGGCTTGCCCCGGGTCTCACAGCTAAGGAGAGGCAGGTACAGGGTTAGATGTCTGAATGGTGTCTCAGCCTGCTCTGCCTTCTATAACCGAGTGGGTGTGGGTTTTGCTTGTAACTTTTTATTCTTTTTTTTTTTATTGGAGTGTAGGTGATTTAGAATGTTGTTTTAGTTTCTACTGTATAGCAAAGTGAGTCAGTTATACAGATACATATATCCACTCTTTTTTATTTATTTTATTTTTGGCTGCATTAGGTCTTCGTTGCAGGGCGTGGGCTTATCATTGCGGTGGCTTCTCTTGTTGCGGAGCACGGGCTCTAGCCGCACGGGCTTCAATAGTTGCAGCACGCCTGCTCAGTAGTTGTGGCACATGGGCTTAGTTGCTCCACGGCATGTGGGATCTTCCCGGACCAGGGATGGAACCCGTGTCCCCTGCATCGGCAGGAGGATTCTTAATCACTGTGCCACCAGGGAAATCCCTTCCACTCTTTTTTAGATTCTGTTCCCATATAGATCATTACAGAGTATTGAATAGAGTTCCCTATGCTACACAGTAGGTTCTTATTATTTATCTATTTTATATATAGTAGTGTGTATGTGTCCATCCCAATCTCTCAATTTATCCCTCCCCCTGTAAGTTTTTATTCTGACATAGTCCCAAGCTTAGAAAAAGAACTATAAGAATGGTATAAGGAATATCTGTAAACTCTTACCCAGATTTGCTGATTGTTAAGATTTTACTTCCTTTGCTGTATCATTCTCTCCCCCAACCCCCGTCTCTCTCTTCTGCCCCTGTCTCTCCCTGCGTCTGTCTATCTGCTGTCTGTCTCTCATCTATCTATGCTCAGTCTCTGTTTGCATCTGCCCGCCCCTGCACAGGGCAGGGCAGGCAATGTCCCTCCCCCAGCCCAACACATGCACAGAGGTGATTTCCTGTCGCCCAGCTGAGCAGTCCCTCATGCAGGAGCTGTGGGTTTGGTCCAGGAAGTGATGGCAGGCTCTAAGCAGCCTCAGCATCTTCTGCCCTCCTCAACTCCGCCGTTCTCTTTCCTGTGCTCCAGCGATGCTGGGCTATCATAGCAGGATACCACACACCGGGCAGCTTCAACGGCAGACATTTATTCTCTCACAGCTCCAGAGGCTGGATGTCTTGAGATCAAGGTGCCAGCAGGGCTGGCTTCTGGTGAGGGCTCTCTTCCTGGCCTTCTCACTGCATCCTCATGTGGTCTTTTCTCTGTGCTTGCATGTGCAGGGGGAGCTTTCTCGTGGCTCTCCCTCTTCTTGTAAGGTCACAGTCCTAGGGGATCAGGGCCCCACCCTTTTTTGTTTGTTTGTTTTTTTGGCCATGCTGCACGTGTACACAAAACAGGCATGGAATTTGTCTTCAGTCTCAATCTGAAAAAAAGATGCCTCTTTAAAACCTTCTGACTTAATCTGAAGCTTGCTTTTTTTTCTTTTTTAAATGGAGGTGAAATTTACATAACATAAAAATAACCATTTTATTTTATTTTATTCTGTGCCATGAGCATGTGGGATCTTAGTTCCCCAACGAAGAGGTGATGGTGCTGGGGGAGACCAGAGCAAGATGAATGGACAGAGGTGTTGGAAATTGCAGAGAGGGAAAAGGGGCCGATTTATCTGAGTATCTGAAACCGCCAAAGTTGCCAATGGATAATTCTTGAATGCCTTTCAGCAGTTCCCTCTCTGGTTCTCCTGACTTAGCTCTGCAGGAGTCCTGTGATAAGCCCCAGTGCTGCTGGCCCAGCATTGAGCCTTGGAAAAGCCTACTTATGCCCAGAAAGAGTTTTTGCTGTTACCCTGCACCAGAGGTGGCCGCAATCAAACAGAAACAGAGGCTGGAAAGCCCTGGATGGGAGACCGAGGCAGCACAGCCAATCTTAATGCCGTCGAAGCCCTGGGGCACCAGTTGGGAAGCAGGAGGCATGTTCAAAGGTCCTGAGTCCCACAGTTTATTCCCACTTCCCTTTTTCACACTGTAACATTAAGCCAGAGGCTAGGATCTGAGGGTAGAACTCGGTCCAGGAGCTACCTCTGAAGCGAGAACTATTGCAATAACAGCTGATTCCGGGTGACAGGTGTTTCTAGATTTTGGCCTTTCCCCACCACTTACATAATGTGCCCTCACTTGCTCCTTCCTTCAAAACCTTTGCTGAGGGCTGCTTCTCCCAGGTCCAGGCCCGTGACTCACCAAAGCAAGAGAGGAGGAGGCAATTCCTCCCCTTCAAGGGCTCACAGTCTGCCCAGGAAACAAGCAATTAGCACACAGTACCACAGATTCAGTGCTAAAGGAGGCTTCTGAGGCAGGATGCAGGAGCGGGGTGGATGTCAGATTCAGATGGGGCCTCCTGGAGGACGCTGACCTAGCCTGAAAGGCTGAGCAAGTTCACCAGTCAAAGAAAGCAGGAAGTGGCCCTCTAGGCAGAGGGTGTGGGATGTGCAAAGGCACTTGGGCAGAGAGGACCTTGGCATGGTAGGGGATGCAGTAGGAGAGAAATTTGGATTTCACACTGAGAGGGTGTGTGAGTTTCCCAGAGCTGCCATAACAAAGTACCAGGAACTTGCTTAAAACAGAAGAAATGTTTTCTCTCACAGTTCTGTAGGCTAAAAATCCAAAATCAAGGTGTCAGCAGGGCCATACTCCCTATGAAGGCTCTAGGGAAGGATGCTTCCAGCCTCCTCCAGCTTCGGGTGGTGGCAGGCAAGCCTCGGCCTGCCTTGGCTTATAGATGCATCACTCCAATCTCTGTCTTCCTCCATCTTTCTTTTTTTAAGCTTGTGTTTTATTTTTTATTTTTACTTTTTAAAATTTTTATCGGAGCATAGTTGATTTACAATGTGTGTTAGTTTCAGGTGTACAGCAGAGTGAATCTGTTATACATATACATATATCCACTCATTTTCTCTTTTTTTTGGCTGCGTTGGGTCTTCATTGCCGCGCGCAGGCTTTCTCTAGTTGCAGCAAGTGGGGGCTACTCTCTGTTGCGGTGCGCGGTCTTCTCATTGCGGTGGCTTCTCGTGTTGTGGAACACGGGCTCTAGGCACACGGGCTTCAGTAGTTGCAGCACGCAGGCTCAGCAGTTGCGGTGCATGAGCTCAGTACTTGTGGCTCGCGGGCTCTAGAGCGCAGGCTCAGTAGTTGTGGCGCACGGGCTTAGTTGCCCTGTGGCATGTGGGCTTCTCAGACCAGGGCTCAAGCCCGTGTCCCCTGCATTGGCAGGCGGATTCTTAACCTCTGCTCCACCTGGGAGGTCCTGCATTCTTTTTTAGATCCTTTTCCCATATAGGCCATTAAAGAGTATTGAGTAGAGTTCCCTGTGCTGTATAGTAGGTCCTTATTAGCTATCTCTTCTGTATATAGTAGTGTGTATATGTCAATCCCAATCTCCCAGTTTATCCCTCCCCCCGACCCCCTGGTAACCATAAGTTTATTTTCTACATCTGTAACTCTATTCCTGTTTTGTAGATAAGTTCATTTGTACGCTTTTTGTAGATTCCACATATAAGTGATATCATGTGTTTGTCTTTCTCTGCCTTACTTCCCTCAGTATGACAATCTCTAGGTCCATCTATGTTGCTGCTGATGGCATTATTTCGTTCTTTTTTATGGCTGAGTAATATTCCATTATATATATGAGATATTTGTTTATTTATGTATTTATGTATCCATTCCTCTGTTGACGGACATTTAGGTTGCTTCCATGTCCTGGCTATTGTAAATAGTGCTGCAGTGAACACTGGGGTGCATACGTCTTTTCGAATTATGGTTTTCTCCAGATATACGCCCAGGAGTGGGATTGCTGGATCATATGGTAGCTCTATTTTTAGTTTTTTGAGGAACCTCCATACTGTTCTCCATAGTGGCTGTACAAATTTACATTCCCACCAACAGTGTAGGAGGGTTCCCTTTTCTCCACACTCTCTCCAGCATTTATTGTTTGTAGATTTTTTGATGATGGCCATTCTGCCCCATATGAGGTGATACCTCATTGTAGTTTTTTTTTAAATAAATTTATTTGTTTGTTTTTATTTTTGGCTGAGTTGGGTCTCCGTTGCTGTGTGCAGGCTTTCTCTAGTTGCAGCGAGTGGGGGCTACTCTTCATTGCGGTGTGCGGGCTTCTTATTGTGGTGGCTTCTCTTGTTGCAGAACACGGGCTCCAGGCACGTGGGCTTCAATAGTTGTGGCACGTGGGCTCAGTAGTTGTGGCTCACAGGCTCTAGAGCGCAGGCTCAGTAGTTGTGGCTCGCGGGCCCTAGAGCGCAGGCTCAGTAGTTGTGGCGCATGTGTGGCTCACAGGCTCTAGAGCGCAGGCTCAGTAGTTGTGGCTCGCGGGCCCTAGAGCGCAGGCTCAGTAGTTGTGGCGCACGGGCTTAGTTGCTCCACGGCATGTGGGATCTTCCCAGGCCAGGGCTCGAACCTGTGTGCCCTGCATCGGCAGGTGGATTCTTAACCACTGCGCCCCAGGGAAGCCGCTCATTGTAGTTTTGATCTGAATCTGCCTCCATCTTCACACAGCCTTCTTCTCTGTGTCTTTGTGTCCAAACTTGCCTCTTCTTACAATCATACCACTGATTGGCTATAGGGCCCACCTTGCTCCAGTATGAGGTCACCTCAACTTCATGCTGTCTACAACAACCCTATTTCCAAACAGGTCACATTCCCAGGTTCTGGGAGTTAAGACACGAATTATGTTTGGTGGGGGGGATGTAAGTCAACCCACACCAGAAGAATAAAGCCACACTGTACACCTGGTGGATTAGGGGGAACCCCACTTTTTACATGGGTTTCCCAGCACAGACTGAAAGCAAGTGCTGCAGGGAGCCCTCTGGATCCACTTTGAGTTCGTGAAGGGGCTTCGGCTCTGCATTAGCTGAGGTCTTCCTGGGGCTTGTGCAAATAACCGGGTCTCACCTGACCTTGAAAGCTGCAGCCCTGTGGACCTGTGGGGTTTGTTCACGTGAGCAGACTGGACACAAGGGGGCAGTAGAGGGCAATGACCGGATTCAGCTCTACCTCTGAGTGGTTCCTTCTGTCCTTGGGCATCTATCTGGTTTAGCCTCCGTTTCCTCCTCTGTGAAATGGGCTGCTCCCTGCCTCATAGGGATACTGTGAGGAGGAAACATGATGATGCCGTCAACATTCCAACAGAGTGAGTGCCCTGTCCGTGCGGGTAAAGTACAGTTCTAGCTGATTCTAGAACAACGGGGATTACAGCCTCAGACTGATGGAAACAGGGAAGGCAGAGTAAATGAGGGGGAGGAGCCGGAAGGAAATCCTGACACCCAGGTGAGCAGGGGTGGCGGCCAGTCAGCTCCTGGTGGTGGTTACCATGCGCGAAGGGCAGATCTGATTCAAGAAAAGACTGATATCTAGATTTTTTTGTGTCCTATCTCTGATTTGACAGCAAATTTTAAATGTTGTGAAATGCTGTGTGGGCAGGATAAAACTAGGGGTGGTGCATCAGCTGTCAGCCTGCAATTTCAGAGCATGATTTTGGGTAACCTTGCAAGTAGGTGGTGTGCCTCCTGTACTCCCGGATCCCGGACTTATCTGTGAGTTACCAGCTGCCCTCCCCGTGTTGAGAGCAGGGGTGTCAGCTACAGACCAGAGGGACCAGAGCAACGTGTACACGAAATGGGCGTGTGAGTTGCCTTCAGTCTCAAACTGAAAAAAAGAAGTCTCTTTAAAACCTTCTGACTTAATCTGAAGCTTGCTTTTTTCTTTTTTAAATGGAGGTGAAATTTACATAACATAAAAATAACCATTTTATTTCATTTTATTTTATTTTTGGCCATGCGGTGGGCATGTGAGATCTTAGTTCCCCAACAAGGGATCGAACCTGCGCCCCCTGCATTGGAAGCACAGAGTCTTAACCACTGGACCGCCAGGGAAGTCCCCAAAATAAACATTTTAGGGTGGGCCCTAATTTTTTGAAATATTTATTTATTTATTTATTTGGCTGCACCGGGTCTTAGTTGTGGCATGTGGGATCTTTGTGTGTGTGTGTGTGTGTGTGTGTGTGTGTGTGTGTGTGTGTTACACAGGCCTCTCACTGCTGTGGCCTCTCCCGTTGCGAAGCACCGGCTCCGGACACGCAGGCTCAGCGGCCATGGCTCACGGGCCCAGCCGCTCCGCGGCACGTGGGATCTTCCCGGACTGGGGCACGAACCCGTGTCCCCTGCATCGGCAGGAGGACTCTCAACCACTGCGCCACCAGGGAAGCCCCAGTGTGGGATCTTTAGTTGAGGCATGTGGGATCTAGTTCCCTGACCAAGGATCGAACCCGGGCCCCTTGCATCAGGAATGTGGAGTCTTAGCCACTGGACCACCAGGGAAGTCCCAAAATAACCATTTTAAATGAACAACTCACATGTCGTACAGCCATCACCTCTATCTAGTTGTAAAACGTTCCATCACCCCAAAATGAAACCCCATCCCCATGGCAACCACAAATGCACCACCTGTCTCTGTGGATTTGCCTGTTTTGGACATTTCCCATCAATGGAATCACACACCGTGTGTCCTTCTGTGTCTGGCTTCTCTCACTGAGCATCATGTTCTCAAGGTCCATCCACATTGTAGCAGGTGTCAGCGCTTCACTCCTTTTCATGGCTGAATAATATTCCATTGTACAGATGGACCATGTTTTGTTTATCTGTTCATCACTTGGTAGACATTTGGGTTGTTTCCAATGTGATCATGCTGCTGTGAGCATGCAGGTATGAGTTTTTGCATGGATATGTGTCTTCATTTCCTTTGTCATTTAAAAAAAATAAATTTATTAATTTATTTATGTCTGCATTGGGTCTTCGTTGGTGCGTGCGGGCTTTTTCTAGTTGCAGCGAGCGGGGCTACTCTTCATTGTGGTGTGTGGGCTTCTCATTGTGGTGGCTTCTCTTGTTGCAGAGCACAGGCTCTAGGCGAACGGGCTTCAGTAGTTGTGGCACACGGGCTTAGTTGTTCTGCGGCATGTGGGATCTTCCCAGACCAGGGCTCAAACCCGTGTCCCCTGCATTGGCAGGAGGATTCTTAACCACTACACCGCCAGGGAAGCCCTTCATTTCCTTTGGACCTCTGCTCTATTTTGACTTTTGACCTCTATGAGAGCAGGGCGACATCTGATTCATCCTTTATCTCCAAGACCCCCCAAGACCTCCAATGCACCTGGAAGGTAGTGGTTACTCAAAGAACGTTCGAAGCATGGTGAATGGGAGAAAGGTGGGTGGGGTGGCGGGTGCGGAGGAAGAAGCAGGATAGATCCCACCCTACAGAGGTTGCCAGCTCATGCCCTACAAGGAACAGAGGTGATGGAATGAATGGTTTTGTTAAAGGAAAAGAAAAAACATTCTACTGTCCTTCCCCATCTAAACAGCTCCCATTCCAGCTGAGCTGGCACTGCTGAGTTGCAGAGATGAATTAACGCTGCAGTGCTTCCCTGAGCCAGCACACCCTGCAGCTAGAGCCTCTGACAGCCCCATGCACTCTGCAAAACCTTCTGCCTGGAACTATTTCCCTAGGCAGCAAAGGAGCCAGAGCACGTGGGTCAAAGTCAGGCGGCATGAGCTGTGGCCCAAAACAAAAAACAGTGTGGGCATTGCCAGAGAAACAGGTCTTATTTTGCAAATTTGTGCTCCACCAAGCATTAAAGGGGCACAAATGTATAGCTGGCTGCCTTTCTTTTTTTAAAAAAAATTTACTTTGGGGCTTCCCTGGTGGCGCAGTGGTTGAGAGTCCACCTGCCGATGCAGGGGACGTGGGTTCATGCCCCGGTCCGGGAAGATCCCACATGCCGCGGAGCGGCTGGGCCCGTGAACCATGGCCGCTGAGCCTGCGCGTCCGGAGCCTGTGCTCCGCAATGGGAGAGGCCACAGCAGTGAGAGGCCCGCGTACCACAAAAAAAAAAAAAAAAAATTTACTTTTTAGAAGATTTAGGTTTACAGAAAAGTTGCAAGAATATTACAGAAAATTTCCATACACACACTCAGCTTCTCCTAAATTAACATCTTACATTAGGCTGATACATTTGTTATAATTAATAGACTGCTATTGATACACTGTTATTAACTGAAGTCCAGAATTTATTCAGATTTCCATAGTCCTTTTCTCCTGATATCCTTTTCCTTTCCTAGGATCCCACCCAAGCTCCCACGTAACATTCAGGCATCATGTCTCCTCAGGCTCCTCTGGGCTGTGACAGTTTCTCAGACTTTCCTTGTTCTCGATGCCCTTGACGGGTTTGAGGAGGACTGTGGCCAGAGATTTTGTAGAATCTCCCTCAGTGGGAACTTGTCTGATGTTTTTCTCACGGTTAGAGTGGGGGGCCGGGTGCTGGGAGGAGGACCACCTGTGAAGGGCCATCTCACCCTTCATCTCGGGGTGGCTGCCGTCAACATGACTCATCTCTGCTGGTGCTGACCTCAGTCCCCTGGCTGAGTTCATGCTGGTTGGGTGTCTCCACTGTAAAGTCACACCTCCCCCTTTCCCATACTGTCCTCTTTGGAAGGAAGTCACTGTGCCCAGCCCACACTTACAGAGGGGGTTACTTTCCATCTCCTTGAGGGCAGAATATCTACAGACATTATATGAAATTCTTCTCTGCAGGAAAAATTTTTCTCTTCTCCCTGTATTTATTTATTCAATCATTTATTTATATCTGTATGGACTCACGGACATTTTATTTTAAACACTGGCTCACAATCCAATACTTCATGATATATTTTGTTGGTCAGACCAGTCCAGCATTGGCCACAGAGAGCTCTTTCAGTTGTCTGCTATGTCCATTGGACAACTTCTGGCTGCGTTAATAGCAACAATTCATTGGAGACCAAACCCTGCGGGGTCAGCCCATGAAGAATGCTGCTTATATTCCAAATATAATATAGATGAGACCCTTCTTCTCACTGGGCCTCATTTTTCCCCATCCCCACCCCCCCAAAAAACAGGCTTAATATTTATTAGATGATCCAATGGGAGCCCTCCAGCACTGATTGTTTATGATTTTCTGTGCTGGCGAGCAGATGTATTTTGTCCCAACCGTTTCTCAAAGCTAAATAGATTTTGTTGGTGTCATTTTGTCTGAACTCCACGCTCCTGTGGCTGGACTTCTGGGGCCTGGTGGCTGATGTCCGCTCCCGGCTGGGTTTGCAGGCCACTCTCGGAAGAGACGGGGATGGACTTGCTTGGAAGTGCCACAGAAGACACATCCTGTAAGTTTCCATGCATGCAGAAATGGGCACATGGTCTGGGCTGTGCCCAGCACTATAACTGTAGAAATGTCAGAGGTCATGCCTCCTGGGTGGAATGTCAGGGAAGGGGGTTGCTCTGCTCCAAGTCCTGCAGGGAAAGCAGTGTGGTTGTGGGCCAGAGACATCTGTGGGTGCCATCATGAAGTCAGTTGCTGTGTGTCCTTGAACTAGTTGCTTAGCCTCTCTGTGCCTCCAATTCCTCATCTACTAAATACAGCTAGTGAGCCTCCCACAGAAGGGGCATGCAAGGATTAAACAAGATGATTTGTGTAAAGTGCCCAGGGGATGCCAGGCACAAAGTCAGCCCTGGGAGGGCTTTGCTGCCCTGAGCACTCAGGAGGGCTCATGGCTCTGAGGATCCAAAGCCCCAGACTTTGAGAACAGGGGTCTGGGGCAGCCAGAGAAGCTGCCTCAAACATGTGTTCTCCTCGATGACATCTCCTGGCAGAGTCCTGCTGAGGGTCCCCGCTCTGCCTGCATTTCCCCCATGCAGCCCATCACAGAGCCCACCCTACAGGGGAAAGACTGCCCAGAGAGGGACAGCCACATCCCTGAGGTCACACAGCAGTGAGAGCCAGCTCTGCCTACCCCTGTACCACGCTATGCCCATGAGCCACGTAGGGGGACCAATTTGTTCCAGGTTTCTGGGGCCGATCTGGATGGTTGGTCACCCTGGAGTACCAGCCCTTCTTCCTGCCTGAGCACGTGGGCTCTGCCCGGTGTTGTCACATCCCCATAGGGTGACCTTGGGCAAAGCCTCTCACCCCTCTGGGCCTCCATTTCCTACTTCTGTAAAATGAGGAGTGTGTAGTAACAGTATCCCACTTCCTAGGTGTGACTGGCTGAATGATGACCCCCACAGATATCCAGATTCTAATTCCAGGAACCCCTGAATGTTCCCTCACATGGCAAAAGGGATTTTGCAGATAGGCTAAGTTAAGGAACTTGAGATGGGGAGATGTGATCATTAATTTTATGTATTCACTTGCCTGGCCCATGGTACCCAGCTATGTAGTCAAACATAATTCTACGTGTTTCTAGAATTGAGGGTGTTTTTTTAGATATGATTTACATTTAAATTCATGGACTTTGAGTAAAGCAGATTGCCTTCCATTGTGTGGGTGGGCCGTGTCTAATCAATCGAAGGGCTCAGGAGGAGGAAGGAAAAAAAAACCTCAGGTGTGATTCATCCCAGGGCAAAATTCCTCTCCAGCTGTGGACCTATGAAATCAGTCAGTGTCTCTGCTTCCAAAACACGATGGTGGGATGGACATAGACTAGATATTCTCATTCCAAATGAGAGAAATTGGAAGGAAGAAAGGGGTCACGGGTCCCAGCAAGTCTGAAACTTGGCAGGGCAAATTCCGATAGGTTTTAAGCCTGGAGAACCATCTTCTTTGGCTCAATGCCCTATCCTCCAGGTCCATGTGGTGGCATACTGCTGCTGTGCTTCCTTGCACCTTTAGTCTTACTGCCACCATGCTGTGACCCACAGCTTGACCCCATCAGGAAGAGTAGCAGTATTTTAAATCAAGCACTCCTAATTCAGTGCTCCTAACACACTTCCCGTGGAAAAAGCAGAGTGAGTTGAGGAGCCTGGGGTCGGATCCTTGGGCAAGTCCCTGCCTCAATGTCCGCATCTGTAAAATGGGTAACATTTCCCACCACACAGGTCATGGTGAGAGCTAGAAATCATGCCAGTGCCCTGCACATAGCAGGCACTTGATAAATGTGACTGCTGTGTTTTTATCATTTTCTGCCAAAGCGAATGTTTCTATCCCAGTGTCTCCTGAAAGTTACCTCTGACCTCCTGCTTAGGGACCCAGAGATTCAAAGTGAAAAAAAAAAGTGAGATTCAAAGTGAAAAAAAAAAATGTCATCCATTTAATTATGGATCAATGGGGGCTTCCCTGGTGGCGCACTGGTTAAGAATGCACCTGCCAGTGCAGGGGACACGGGTTTGAGCCCTGGTCCGGGAAGATCCCACATGCCACGGGGCAACTAAGCCCGTGTGCCACAACTACTGAGCCTGTGCTCTACAGCCCGCGAGCCACAACTACTGAGCCCACATGCCACAACTACTGAAGCCCGCGCGCCTAGAGCCCATGCTCCGCAACAAGAGAAGCCTCCGCAATGAGAAGCCCGCGCACCGCAACCAAGAGTAGCCCCTGGTCGCCACAACTAGAGAAAGCCCATGCGCGGCAACAAAGACCCAACGCAGCCAAAAATATAAATAAATAAATTAATTAATTAATTTTTAAAAATTATGGATCAATGAATGTCTTCATCCAATAAAAGAGGGGTAGGAGTCTCCTACTAGTTTACTTATTTTGTCCTCAAAAGCCGTGTAATGAAACAGGGTAAACCTGAGGGGCTGGCTCTGCTCCACGGGCTGTCAGATGGAGGGCAGCCCAGCAGGAGAAACCACCTTTTACAAGGAGACCAGAGTCCAGGCTAAGAGTCTTTAGGAGGAAGCGGTCCAAACCATGGGGAAATCCATCCCGACAAGCTTCAGAGTGACATGGGAGGATCCTGCCCTTCTGTGCCTCAGTTTGCTCATCTGTTAAAGGGGGCAATAGCAAAGTTGGAACGTGAAAACGCAGGGGAGAGCTTTGCAGAGTGTCTGGTTTACGTTACACGATCACTAAAAGTCAGTTGTTAGAGTTGAGCATCACAGAGAGGCCAAAAGCAGAACACGGACATTCTCTGCCAGCCTTAGCCGGAAGGAACAAGACTCGCAGATATTGGTAGGTCCAGAGCACACCATCTGGAGCCCAGGCTGCCCGGGGTCTAATCCCCACATCATTGTTCAACCTTGACTCGACTCACCTGTGAGTCCCATTTTGCAGATGGTAAAAGTGAGTCAAGCTCAGAGCAACATGGCACTGCAGGGTCACGGAGCTGGTGAGTAGCGAGGTCAGGCTCTGAACCCAGGTCTGCCCTACGTCCAAGCGTCCACCCTTGACCCCCACGCTAGATGGTTATATTAACCGCTGCTGTGAAAGGATGTCCTCTGACTTCTAACCTCTCCCCTCAACAGGGCGGAGTGGATCTCCACCAGGCTGGGAACAGGAGAGGGGGAAGAAGAAAGAAAACAGCAAAAGCGACTGATCTTGTTTTGCTTTTTTTTTTTTCTGTTTTCCTGTTCCCCCACAGCCCCTCCCAACACTCTGAACTTCAACGCGGCTCATCGTAAGCGGAAGACGCTGGTGGCCCCCGAGATCAACATTTCCCTGGACCAGAGCGAGGGCTCCCTGCTGTCTGATGACTTCCTGGACACCCCCGATGACCTGGATATCAACGTGGATGACATCGAGACCCCAGATGAGACCGACTCACTGGAATTCCTGGGGAATGGCAATGAATTGGAGTGGGAAGGTGAGGTCGCTCGTCACGCCTGCCCAGCCCCCAAATCGGACCCCAGTGCTCCCTTTGGCTTGGGGACCAGCTGACCAGAGCCCCCCATCCTCCATTCCCATAGGCTCAAGGGGGACAGGTCTTCCAACCCGGGGCTCCCAGGACAGCTCCTGGGACTCCACGCACATTTTCTCGTGGACTTGTGGACTTTGCTGGGAGATGTGTCTCTCACCCGATTCTCAAAGGGGACCGAGGCCAGAGGAAGGGCCTCCCCCTGATTCCACAGGTGTTTGTGGAGCAGGTCTTGATTGCTGTGTAGGGGGCGGCAGGGAGATCGGGCGGGGGCATGTCAGGAAAAGACATCGCCTGCCTGTTCACGTGGCCATCGGAAAGCCAGGCTCTGGGTAATGGAAAAAATGTACACAAGATAATTGCACCTGGTCGTCGGTGCTGTGAGGGAAATGAGGTGATGGGAGAGGGCAGGGGGGGTCTCACTGGGGCAATTCAGCCCCCCGCCCCCAGAGGACACTGGGCCATGTTTGGCGACACCTGTGGTTGTCAAGACTGGGGGAATCCTGGCATCAAGTAGGTGGGGTCAGGGAGGTGGCTCCACACCCCACAGTGCCTGGGATGGAGGAGGGGGCTCCACAGAGAATGACCGGCCCCCAAAGGTCAAAAGCGCCCAGGCTGAGACTCCTTGAACCAGGCTACCTGGGGGTGGGGAGGACTCTTTGCAGGGTTGCCGGGACAGGCCTCCCTGGATGGGTGTTATTTGAGCTGACATGACGAGGCAAGAGCACAGGTCAGAAAGGTGGCGATGGCGGTGGCCACGGGGACGGAAGCAGAGCCACAGCACTTGCTGGGTGGATGTGGAGTACGAAGGGGAATAGGGGGTTGAAGGTGACACCTGGGTGTGGGGTCTGAGCAGCTGGGAAAACGGCCAGGCTATTTTCTGAGGTGGGAAGATTGCAGGATGACGGGTGGGAAAGAGGCAGATATTGCAAGCGTGGTTAAGAATCCTGAGAAGCCCAGAGAGGGAAAGAATGTGTGCAAGGTCACACAGCAAGAAACGGACTCTACCCAGGCCAACCGCCTGACTGAGCACTTTCCTGTGTTCCACGGCTTGGGGAAAGAAAAATTATTATTTAGGCGTGACTTTTGGACTCCCAGGTCCTCCATCTCGCCCAGCAGCCCCAATCTAACACCGCCTGTCAGCAAAGGGTAGGATGAGCGGTTTCGCCTCTGGCCTGGGGAGAGAGCGGAGGGCTCCCTGGCCACAGGCGGCAAAGGTAGCCCGGAGAGGGAAGCTGGGATGAGGTGTCCGGACTCAGGTGTCCCTTCCGCTCACCTTCCCTCCCCGCTTCCAGATGACACCCCCGTGGCCGCCGCCAAGAATATGCCTGGGGATAGTGCGGACCTGTTTGGGGATGGCTCGGCCGAGGACGGCAGTGCCGCCAACGGGCGTCTGTGGCGGACAGTGATCATTGGGGAACAGGAACACCGGATTGACCTGCACATGATCCGGCCCTACATGAGGGTGGTGACCCACGGAGGTGAGGCCACACCCTTCGGGCCCCCTCCCGGCTCCAGCAACTGGAGGCCCATCAGTGGCCCTCTCTGGACCTCAGTCTCTTCTTCTGAGCCAGGGGGATGTTAAATTAAGCCCTAGTGTCCGGGTGTGCAGCGGTGAAACTCGCAGGGGGGCAAGGCATAGACGTGCCGGATGCACACCAGAGGTGTCTACGAGGGTGGCTGGCGTCCCCCGCCAAAGGCGGAGACAGGCCAAGCGTTGGCTGGCTTCTCCAGCCAGGCTGCTGTGACTCAGAGCTGTACCCTCCGAGTGTGCGCAGTGGGTGGGAAGGGGCCGGCCAGCGACGAGGCCGCTGCACGGGGCAGGGCAGGGGGCGGCTCAGAGCTGGGAGACGGCTCTACCCATCTCTGCCTGGGGCTGCACACTCACTGGCCGCCTCTCCCCAGGGTACTACGGGGAAGGTCTCAACGCCATCATCGTCTTTGCCGCCTGCTTCCTCCCAGACAGCAGCTCCCCCGACTACCACTACATCATGGAGAACCTCTTCCTGTAAGTGGCCCACCCGCTCCGTCCCAGTTGCCGACAGTTCTGAGGGTCCCACCCGGTGGGCGGGACCATGCTGCAAGAACCACGTTGGGTGGGGGGCTCTGCCCGGCACCAGGGAAGGGCTGGGCCGCCAGCAGACCTGCATCTGAGTCCCCTGCTTGCCCGCTGGGCCTCACGGGTGCCACTGTCATCATCTCTAGCAATTATGGAGCATTTACTATGTGGCAGCCACGAAGTGAAGGGCTTGGTATGTGATAATGCATTCCACCCTCGACACGACCCTGTGGGTTAGTTACTGTTGCCTCCTATTCTGTGGCTGCAGAGCCTGAGGCACAGAGAGGTTAAGTCACTTGCCCTAGGACACACAGGTACAGTTTTATTATGATGGAGACAGATAATATGGATAAAGCGCCTGGCAGATGACAGTAGGAACTCAGCAAATCGTTATCACTCTTATTATCATTATTATGAAGATTTCCTTCTTACACAGTGGGGCTTGGATGCCAGGTGGGCCAGAGGACAAGGAGGTAGCCATGGAAGGTCAGATCGGAAAGTGGCCTGAGATACCAGGGAGGCCAGTCTCCCCAGTCTACAGATGGGGAATTAGAGGCTGAAAGAGAGGAAAGGATTCTGCTGGGACTTCCCTGGTGGCGCAGCGGGTAAGACTCACGCTCCCAATGCAGGGGGCCTGGGTTCGATCCCTGGTCAGGGAACTACATCCCACATGCATGCTGCAACTAAGAGTTTGCATGCCACAACTAAGGAGCCGGCGAGCTGCAACTAAGGAGCCCGCCTGCTGCAACTAAGACCTGGTGCAACCAAATAAATAACTAAATATTAAAAAAAAAAAAAGAAAAAGAAAAAGTAAAAGGGACTTCCCTGGTGGCACGGGGTTAAGAATCCGCCTGCCAATTCAGGGGACACGGGTTCGAGCCCTGGTCCGGGAAGATCCCACATGCCGCAGAGCAGCTAAGCCCGTGCGCCACAACTACTGAAGCCCGCACGCCTAGAGCCCGTGCTCCGCAACAAGAGAAGCCACCACAATGAGAAGCCCGTGCACTGCAACGAAGAGTAGCCCGACTTGCCACAAGTAGAGAAAGCCCAGGCACAGCAACGAAGACCCAACGCTGGGGCTTCCCTGGTGGCGCAGTGGTTGCGCGTCCGCCTGCCGATGCAGGGGAACCGGGTTCGCGCCCCGGTCCGGGAGGATCCCACGTGCCGCGGAGCGGCTGGGCCCGTGAGCCATGGCCGCTGGGCCTGCGCGTCCGGAGCCTGTGCTCCGCAACGGGAGAGGCCACAACAGAGGGAGGCCCGCGTACCACAAAAAAAAAAAAAAAAAAGACCCAACGCAGCCAAAAATAAATAAATAAATAAATGAAATTTTTAAAAAATGTTGTTTGGAAAAAAAAGAAAGAAAGGATTCTTCTGAAATCACTTAGGGGGAGACAGGGCTGGGACAGACCCCAGGTCCCTAATGTCCGGTGCAGTGGACTGTTGGCTGTGGGTGCCTGTTCCTCAGGTGTATCTGGGGCTGTTGAAGCCCACCTCCCAGGATTCATGGAGACCATGCATGTGAATCACTTGGCATCTAGTAAGTGCTCAATAAAATAGTAACTAGTACAATCACTGTGCCCACTGACACAAATTTGGAGTGGGCTGGGGTCATCCCCCAACCCCCGCCCGGGCCGAGTATGCCAGGACAGCCAACAACACCTGAACAGGTGTGGCTGGCAGAGCCAGGGCAGGCAGAGGCAGAAAGGGCAGGTGCCCCAGGGGTTCAGTCACGGGAACTGGGCTTCCTGACTCTGAGCCCCTCCGTCGGGTCCCCTGTCGTCTGTGTCCCGTGACCAGGTACGTCATCAGCAGTCTGGAACTCCTTGTGGCCGAGGATTACATGATCGTGTACCTGAATGGTGCCACGCCTCGGCGGAGAATGCCCGGCATCGGCTGGCTGAAGAAGTGTTACCAGATGATTGACAGGAGGTGAGTGGGTGGGGCTGGGGGACCTCCTCAGGGCGCAAGGGGCCCTGAGGTCCCTCTGAAAGGTGTGTAGTGGTCAGCTGGGGCGGCCGTAACAAAGCACCAGACTGGGTGGCTTAAACAATAGATATGTGTCGTCTCCTAGTTCTGGGGGCTAGAAGTCCGAGATCAAGGTGTCTGCAGGGTTGGTTCTTTCTGGGGCCTTGGGGGAGAAACTCCCCTGTGGACACCCGTGTGCAAATGTCCCCTTTTTATAAGGACACCAGTCATAGTGGATTAGGGGCCCACCCTACTCCTATATGACCTCACTTTAACTAATTTCTCCTACAATGACCCTCTTCCCAAATAAGGGGGCTGCAATTCAACATGCCCATAATAGGTGCTCAGAACCAGGGGGCCCCAGAAAATCTTTCAGAAATGGGAGACGGTGTGGCCACGAAGTCAAATGCTCAGACTCTAAATTAAGAGAGATTGGAGACCAGACAACAGCTCTGCCACCTGCAAACTCTGCGAGGGGGCTTAGCTTTACCGAGATTCCACCTCCTCCCCGCCAATGGAGATAAGCATAGCACCTCCTGGGCAGAGAGAGAAGGTAACACCGCTTAGCTGTTCCCACCCCGGGGCTTTCCCAAGGAGCCCATCTTGCTTCCTCTGTCTCCCCACGCAGATTGCGGAAAAACCTGAAGTCCTTAATCATCGTCCACCCATCCTGGTTCATCCGCACCGTGCTGGCCATCTCCCGCCCTTTCATCAGGTAAGATCATGACCTGTGCCCGGACAGCCAGCTGGGTTTTTGTGTGTCTTATTTTTTAATCTGCATTTTCCAGCTCCTCTCTGATGAATCTATATTGTTGCGTTAAACAGTTTAAAAGCATATGTATTGTTATTTAGTGACGAACATCACACCACGGGGTGGGGGGCGGTGTGGGAATAGTAACAACCAGCTCTCCCATATTGAATGTTGGATACCTTTTAAAGTTTACAACCACAGCCCTGAAAGGTTGACTTGGCCGTGCCCGTTTCATGGATGAGGAAACTGAGGCTCAGAATATTCCAGGGAATCACCCAGAGTCACAAAGCAAGGTCACAAGCCCACCACACGCCCTCAGAAGGAAGCCCGGCTCCATCCACTCTGGAATCTGTGAGGGAGGGGCATTAGGATGCCAGGAGGGTCTGACCCACTCCTGGACAATGATGCGGTGAACCGATACATGTGTGTTTTGGGGGTGCCTGAGACTACCCTCAGGTTTGATGATTTACCAAGAGGACTCACAGAACCCAGAAAAGCTGTTGTGCTCAGGGTTACAGATGATTACAGAGAAAGGATGAAGATGGAAATCAGCAAAGGAGAAAGGTGCGTATGGGAGTCCAGGAGAAGCCACAAGGGAGCTTCTGATTGCTCTGTCCCAGTGGAGTTGTACCCAAAGCCCGTTGTTCTCCCTGCAATGACGTGTGACCACGTGTAGGAAGTACTGCCAACGGAGAAGCTGACCTTGGTGACCAGGGTTTCCACCGAGGCGTGGCCACACGGGGATGGAGTGTCCACGCAGCCCCCTTAGTTCCTCAGTAACTGATATGATGGCCCGAGACCCCACCACGAAGCACATCTTTAGCACAGACTATGGGCCCCGGGTAAATGAAGACGCTTACCAGACGGGACATTCTTAGGGCTTTCAGGTGACCTCCTGTGAGTCTCAGGGGCTGGTTCTTTCTTTGGAATGTGCACGAGATAGAAGCACCTGGACACACAGAGCAAGTGAAACAAAATTAGTCATGTTAAACGCCCTCGTCAATCACATAAAACTAAACGTACATTTAACGTAATATAATTCAAAACATTGAATTAAATGAAGACCCTTCATTTCCACGTTCCCAGTGAAGAATCTGGGATGAGTTTAATAGACGGGGTCAAACTTCGCCTTGAGAGCATCACAGCACTGAGGCAAGGAGGCAACTTCAGACGCTCTGTTCAGTGACTCCCAAGCACTCTCAGACATTTGCACATTAGTGAAATCAGGCCTTTAGTACACTAATTATGGGTCATTTGTGCTAAGGATGACAATTACCGGGCAAAACGGTAGACACACACTTCAGCCTGACAGAACTGCCTTCCGTCCTCGACATCCCGTAATTCGGGAACCGAAATTTGCCTTGAATGTAGATAATTCTCTCACTTTGGGTTGCTTTTCCTACTCTTATTTTATTTCATTATTTTTTTGGCCATGCTGCACAGCTTGTGGGATCTCAGTTCCCCAAGCGGGGATCAAACCCGCGCCCTCGGCAGTGAAAGCATGGAGTCCTAACCACAGGACCGCCTGGGAATTCCCTGGGTTGCTTTTCCTGTGGTGAATTTCAAAGGTCTCATTTTGAGCTTTCAGAGAAATAGGAGGGGAGGGTGGGGTAAAGTTAGCTTCCCTGTTTAAAAGCCGAGGGAAGTCGAGACAGATTCTGAGCTGCCACCCGGCCCTAGCCGTGAGGTTCTGTGATTGTATCTCAAAAAGAACTCCTGTTTATTCCACGATGATCTAAACAGGGGCATGTGCCTCACCCTGGACTGGAATTCTCCCTCCTGAGAGCCCTGCTTCCCAAGACAGAGCTCAGCTCACAGGCAGACAGCATCGTCACATGAAAACCGGGTACCCATTTCCAACAACGGACATGGCAGCTTTACCATGGCGTCCTCACGATGTGATCTCGCCTGTATTTACAGCCCACTGCTCAGACCACAGGTGTCGCCTCTGTGCCCCCTAAAAAAACCTTTGCAACCAGTCAGATCATCCACCCTCAGAGCCTCCCAGACCCGGGGTATTCAGGTAGAGTCGGTCTGAGACTCACTCCCTGTCCCTGGGCCCTTTACTTTTCTGTCACACCAACTGGAGAAAGAACTCATGTTCCAAGAATAATTTTTTTTTAATTAAGAAAATAAATTTCAGGGACTTCCCTGGTGGTCCAATGATTAGGACTCTGCGCTTTCACTGCTGAGGGCGCAGCCTCAATCCCTGGTGGGAGAAATAAGATCCTGCAAGCTTTGTAGCTCGGCAAAAGAAAGGAAGGAAGGAACGAAGGAAGAAAGAAAGAAAGAAAGGAAGGAAGGAAGGAAGGAAGGAAGAAAGAAAGAAAGAAAAGAAAAGAAATTTCAACTGCACGAAAGTGGTGGGGTTTTTTTATTCTGGTACACATGGCTGCTTTGTGACTCTCTGTGGGAAAACCGTCTATCATTCCCTGATCGGTTACCAGTGGCCTCTGCTGATTAACCTGTGTATTTTTCTCTTATGGACACTGCGAACTGTAACATTCCTCATGGGTCTCCGTTTTTGCCAGGTGCCAGAAAGTTTGAGCCGAATTCTTATCTAATCTCTAAAAATAGATGTAAAACTTCTTGACACAGTTTTGTAACTATGTGACTCTATCTTACTTTTTTTCTTTTCTTTATTGTTATTTGATTATTTTATGACTTAGTGTCCTGTTACATTCTCTTGGCCTTATATTTCTCATCGTTAGAAAAACTGATGTGAGGGACTTCCCTGGTGGCGCAGTGGATAAGACTCTGCACTCCCAGTGCAGGGGGCCCGGGTTCCATCCCGGGTCAGGGAACTAGATCTCACATGCATGCCACAACTAATAGTTTGCATGCCACAACTAAGGAGCTTGTGTGCTGCAACTAAGGGGCCCACCTGCCACAATTAACACCCGGCGCAACTAAATAAATAATTTTTCCTTTTTCTAAAAAGGAAAAAAAAAACTGATTTGACCTTGAAAAAATTTATTGGATATTTTACCAAAATTAGGTTTAAGGTAATTAAAAAAAAAATAATCACGAGTTCAAAGCAATGCGCTGGTGACAAAGCACCTCAGTGGGTAGCAGACAGCCAGAGCTGAGGTTTGGACCAGAACAAGCCATTCATTCCGAAAGAATGTGGAATGAATCAGCAGTCCCCATATGCACCTGTCTTGTGACCAAATGACTACTGGTGCCATCCGGGCAGTGGCGATTGTGCCAGAAAAGCATTCTTGGGAAGATTCACACAGAGGAGGAACTCCTGGGGAGGATGGAGCCTGGAGCCTAGCAGCATCTCTTTCCTCTCTGCTTCCTTCAGAGAATTTCCTCAGCTCAGCAAGGACTGGTGTCCAACACGTGGTTCAGGACGCTTCTCTTCTTGCAAGGGGAGACCCCGGGTTCTGCTCTGTTCCCCCACTAGGGGCCAGGGGTGGAGGCTGGCACAGGTGGGGAGGGAAGCTTGGGCGAAGGTGCCTGGGGCATCCCGGAATAGAGTTGAGTGTGCATCCCTGTCTGCCATCCCTTCTTCTGGCCCTGAGGGGCCACCTGGAGGGCTGGCTTTCAGATGTCTCCCTGCTTCTCCTCCCACCAGCGTCAAGTTCATCAACAAGATCCAGTATGTGCACAGCTTGGAAGATCTGGAGCAGCTCATCCCCATGGAGCACGTGCAGATCCCAGACTGCGTGCTACAGTGAGTGTCCCTGGGCCATGGGAACACCCCCCCCACCTCCATCCCCATTGCCCCCGGGCTGCTTGCCTCTCAGCCACCTCTGCTCAGCTCAACCGAGCTGCCAGGGAACCAGACCTGTGTGGGAAAGCAGAAAAGAAGGAAATAGAGTGAAACAAGCTCCTGTGAAATTACAGAACACAGCGGGCCTGGCTATCTGGTGCAGGCCGGGGGCCAGTGAACCCTGCCCCCCTGGCTTGGCTTTATAAATAAAGTTTTATTGGCACACGGCTACACGCATCCACTTACAAACCATCCACGGCTGCTTTCAAGCTACAACAGAATCGAGAGGTTGCCACAGAGACTGGCCTGCAAAGCCAAAAATACTGATTCTCTGGCCCTTTACAGAAAAACTTTGCCCTGATGGAGGGGCCTGTAGACCAAACCCACGTCAATGAGGGGGTCGCTTTATACTGGCTGTGTTCGGGGCTGATGCAAAAAACATCCGCTCAGCCGCATCTACTCCAGATGCTGGAATATACCAACAAGACAGATATCCCCTGCCCTGGGGTGGGGTGGGCGTGGGCAGGCTTGTAAAGCAACTGCAGGAAACATAAAAAAGACCAGTAGAGCCGTCAGCTCCGGCTGTCCTTTCTGCTCTAAGACCTGGCGTGTATTCAGATGTGAGATTGCTTCCCTGTTCCCAGAGGGAAGGGGATTCCCAGGCTGCATCTCATGTGCTTGCCTTTCTCTCTCTTCCAGGTACGAAGAGGAAAGGCTCAAGGCCAGGAGAGAAAGGTCTGTGCGGAGTGGCCTGTGCCCGGGCCAGGTTAGGGCTGGCACTGAGCCGGGCCCACAGCTGGGGGGAAATTGGTGGCTTCCGCTCAGTGGGGACCCATGTCATGCACGCACGTAGCTCAAGGCCCTGCCCTTCTCTCGGGGGCTTGGAGTCAGATCCAGGCTCAAATCCAGGCTCCCTCACTTAGTCACAGAGTGACATTAGGCAAGTGAAAAGTTCACAGCCACCCTGAGGGTTATTGTGAGAAATCAGGACCAATGTAACCCACCAGACAAAAATAGTAGACTCCATAGAGAGTCCTCCTAGTAATCCTGATGACAGTGTGGGGGGAACGCAACCCGCTCCATGCTCTCGCCCCTGCCAGACTTACCCTAGAATCGCCCCTTCACTGACTGATTGGCTAATTTTTGAGAGCGGCAGTGCTCACAGAACTTCCTGTATCCTTTCTCACCCCCACCCCCCGATCCCCACCCCTCCGCCCCAAGAGGAGGGCCGGACCAGGATTCCTAAAAGCATCTGATAGGCCGGGAATCTGAGGCTCAGAGAGGGCAAGGCACCTGCTCAAGGCCACACAGCAAGTCTGAGAAAGAGTTGGGGCTTTCAGTGAGTCGAAAGCATGCCAGGCCCTGTGCCAGCCTGGGGGAGACTGAGGCGATTAAGACTGAGTCCTGGTCCAGAAGTTTCCTCAAAGGGCAAAGGGGAGGGTTGCCTCACCGAGTGAGGAAAGCAGATCCTGGGGCAGGACGGGGGATGTCGGCAGATGAGACACATAATGAGAAAAATTACGGCGGCTTCACACAGCGTTGTTTAATAGTCATGAGTGTGAGTGGAGTGGAAGGGGGCGCGGAGGGCAGCAGGACCCGCCATCCCACGCCTTCCAGGGAGTTTTCCTCCTTCCCCTCCTCTCTCTTCTCTACTTCCTCCCTCCCTCCCCTTCCTCTTTCCTTCCTTCCTATCTTTTTTTTTTGTTTTTTTTTAAAATATCTTTAGTTGCAGTAAAATACACAGGACGTAAAATTCACCATCTTAACCATTTTTAAGTGCACAGCCTGGTGGCATTAAGCACATTCACACTGTTGTGCAACCATCCCCACCATCCATCTCCAGAACTTTCTCATCTTCCCAGACTGAAACTCTGTCCCCATGAAACACTGACTCCCCAGCCCCTGGCCCCCACCATCTACTTCCTGTCTCTGTGGATCTGACTCTCTAGGGCCTCGTGGGAGTGCAATCAGACAGTATTTGTCCTTCTGCGTCTGGTTTATCTCACTGAGCATAATGTTCCCAAAGTTAATCCACATTGTAGCAAGTGTCAGAATCTCCTTCCTTTTCAAGGCTGAGTAATATTCCAGTGTGCGGATAGACCACATTTTGTTCATCCATCACCTCTAGATGGACACTGGGGGGGCTTCCACCTCTTGGCTGTTGTGAATTGTGCTGCTGTGAACACGGGTGTACAGTTATCTATTCAAGTGCTTGCTTTCACTTCTTTGGGGTGTATATAGACCCAGGAGTGGAGTTGCTGGATCTTATGGTAACTCGATGTTTCATCTTTCGAGGAGCAGCTAGAATCTTTGCCACAGCGGCTGCCCCATTTGACATCCTCACCCCACCAGCCATGCGCAGTTCCAATTTCTCCACATCCTCGCCAACATAGTAACAAATGTTCTACATTTAAGGTAGTAGCCATCCTGCGAACTTCCCTGGCGGTCCAGTGGTTAAGACTCTGTGCTTCCACTGCAGGGGTTATGGGTTCGATCCCTGGTTGGGGAACGGAGATCCCGCACACCACGTGGTGTGGCCAAAAAAAATTTTTTTTTTAATTTTAAAGGTAGTAGCCCTCCTGATGGGTGTGAGGTAGTCATGTCTGTCGGTCTGGCTTCTTTCTTTTCCTCCCTTTCTCCCCACACCCAGGGCCCCCTCTCCTCTGTCTCTCTGTCTGAGTTATGCTCCTCCCGCCTCCTGAGTCTTAGTTATGGATGGGAGTAGAGAGATGACAGGACAAGCAGGGCGCCCACCTTCCAGAATCACAGCACACGGGCAGCAGCGTCCAGGGAGCAAGTGCATGAGGCCCCTGCGGCGGCGATAAGCTGAGATAAGCGCCCCCAAGGAATGGCCCACAGCCCCTCCCCCTCCCCCCCGCCAACCATCTGCGTCCGTCTTCATGAACCCTGGCCATCCCATCACGCAGTCCACCCTCTGGGCCCCCGCGTTTCCCCGGGGGCAGCCAAACCCTCTCCTGATCGCCGTCGGGCCATGGTGGGTCCAGACAGAGGGGCCAGTGGGAGCCGAGAGCCCCTGGGCCCACTCGGCTAGCTGGTCATCCCTCGTCACCTCTTTCTGTCCCCAGCGCAAGGCCGCAGCCAGAATGCGTCCTGCCCAGGTCTGAAGAGAAGGCGGAGGCGGGGCTGGCGGAGGACAGGTAAGTGTGTGCAGGTGGTCACAGGGCCAGAGCCCACACCCGCGGGGGGGCTGCTGAGCTCAGATGAAGGTGATCTGACATTACCATGGTGCTGAATTAAGACCACCACTGTGAATCGGCCAGCATGAGGCCCATTCCATCGAGCCATTTTAATGTAAATTTAGTGCACCTGTAGTTTTGGACCACCAGCACCTTCTCCAGTTCCAGAACATTCCACAGCCCAGAGGGAGACCCTGTACCCTGTTAAGCAGTTGTTCCCATTCCTATCCTCCTCCTTTTTCTCCCCCTTTTTTTTTTTTCCCAGCTGGGCTGCGGCATGTGAGATCTTAGTTCCCCAACCAGGGATAGAACCTGTACCTCCTGCAGTGGAAGCACAGAGCCCTAACAACTGGACCGCCAGGGAATCCCTCCTTTTTTTAAAATCCAGCAACTCTCTACTGAAAGTCCTTTAGTGCCTCACCCTGGGATGTGTAGAGAGATGGCACAAGCCCCTCCCTGGCCTCTAGCGGCCCCTCCCACCTTTCCTGTCTCTTTCTTCAGGTCTGCCTCCTGCATTTGACCCTTGTCGTACCCTCCTTCTCCTGTCCTTGAGCTCCTTGAGGGCAGCGGTTGCATCTTGGGACCACTGCCCCCTCCTCCTCCCACCCTGCATTCAGCACAGGCCAAGCATGGGGACCAGGGGCAGCTGATGTGGCCGAGAGACCAAGATCTGCTCTCAGATGAAGGTTCCAGCTGGTGACCTTTGTGCAGGTCCCGGTGGATGGGTTCAGCCTTCCCAGTGGGTGGACCTGGAGCAGCAATAGTGATTTCATTTTGTGGCAGCGAAGGGGCTCAGCCATTCTCACGACTGCCTGTCCTGGCTCATTTGTTACACAGCTGACATGTGCTGACACTTGCTTTGTGCCAGATCAGGGTGAAGCCATACTGGCCCTCGTGGGGCTCATGGCCAAATGCCAAGGCTCCCCAGACAGGCAACTAATGCTGAGACTCCTTCCTTTTCCCACAGGTCTGCTCTGGCCACAGAAGATCAGGAAACAAGGTGGGTGGGAAGTAGGGCGATCTTGGCACCTTTTTTGGAAACGTTCTATGTGGAACCTACCCTGGGATGAGTGCCTCATGACTTATTGTCGATGGGGGGAGGATGCTGCACCAGGGAGGCAGGGAGACCGTGGTTACCATGACAACAGGGCCTCCTCTGGGGCCAGGCAGCCCGTCCCTGCTCCACTCCAGCGGGGCGTCATTAACAGGAGGCCCCAGAGCTGAGCCACACAGCGGCCCTGACTGAGACGTCCACCCAGAGCCAGGCCCCATGAAGCCCCGGATTTTACTCAGCCAGAGGGTGTACTGTCTGCCCACAACCTATCTCAGTGTGTCTGCCTGGCTCTGGATGCCAGGAAAAGCCTCCCTGTGTGTCACGGGTCCTGGAGACCACCCTTGGGGGCGGTGGTTTGCTAGAAGGACTCACAGGACTCAGCAAAGCTGACCTGCTCACAGTTATGGTTTATTAAAGTGGAAGTGTGGGTACAGCTCAAAGTCAGCAATAGGAAAAAGAGCGTGGGGTGGGGTGAGGGGAGACAGGTGCACGCTCCCAGCTGTTGTTTCCCAGGGGAGTTGTTTTGGGACAGGCCTTAATTCTCCCAGCAGCCAGGTCTGGTGATGCATACCAAGTGTCACCAACCAGGTGTGCTCATTTGAGCCCTGGCGTCCAGGGTATTTACTGGGGGTCAGTCATATGCATGGTGGACCACCCACGTGGCTGACCTTCGTCTCTAGCCCCTCCAGAGGTTGAACTGATACCACATGGTCCATGGCTCCTGCCTTAAATCACACTGTCAGCATAGACTATCCAGGGTGACACCAGGTCCCAGGCAAAGATACTCTCAGAAGGAAGGACGTGCCGAGGGCTTAGACGTGACCTCCCAGAAGCCAGGCAAGGGCCAGACCTTTCTTTGGAAACTGCAGGGTTAATCCTTGACCACACACTCTGCTACAAATATGTTACATGGCCCGGCCACATGCCTTAATACTAGCGATGTGACCCAAGAAGCCCCAAGCTGAGAAATAAACATCAAAAGTCGTCTTAGACCAGGTACTGCCCTGGGGACACTGAACAGCAGCAAGTTCTCAACGCATTTCTGACAAGACCATCTCAGTCCTTCTGGAGCTGAGCTCCCATCCACAGACACAAAACACGCACGGAAATCATTCCCCATGAGAAAAAGTCGGTGGGTACAACAAATAGCAGCATTAGACCTCCTCCTGGGAATTCTCAGGTAGAGATGATAAAAACAAGCATGTTTAAAATGATTAAATACATAAAAGAAGGAATGGTTGGGAGCAATGGAGGGATGGACAGATGGACAGACAGAGGGACAGGTGGGTAGGTGGGAGGGTAGATAGATGGATGGATGGATAGGTAGATGGACAGGTATATGGGTGGATGGGTGGATAAATGGATAGATAGATAGGTGGGTGGGTGATGGATAAGTGAATGAATAACGGATGGATGGATAGGTGGATGGACGGATGGATGGATGGATGGGTGGATGGATGGATGGATGGGAGGGTGGGTGGATGGATGGACAGGTGGGTTGGCGAGTAGATGGGTGAGATGAAGCCTCCCTCCAGTCTGATCGAGGGCACCGGCCCTGGGGCCTTGTTCTTTGGCTGGGGCACCAAGAGAGAAGTCCCCTTCAGAACCACACCTAGAAGGTGGGTGACAGGTGGCAGACCTTGAAAGGCAGGTGCCACTCTTGCTGCTGAGGGCACACTGAAGCCGATTAGATCATTCTTTTGGATTTCCCACGCGTGGAACATTTTCCACTTCCTTTAAATACAGTAATAATAACTTGACCGTGTTTCTGCCTCTCCAGCATGTCCTGAGGTGACGTGAGCACAGAGGAGGACACAAAAGAAGATCCCAGATGCCAGGAAACCTCTGTCGGACGCCCTCTGACCCTGGATCTTGTCCCCACCTCATCCTGAGTCACAGTCTCCGGGGGGTGTCCGTCTCCTCCATCCATGTCTGAAACCCAACATCCTTTCCAGCTGCTTGAAAACTTTTTTTTTTAATGATGCAGTATTAGTGCGTTCTGGAAAAGGACCCAGTTCTCCACCCTCCCACACTCATGAGCTCATGGCCAAGAAGAGCAAGAAGGGTTGAGCATGGCCTGTGCGTCCTTGGTGGCCTCAGACACCCCCACCACCACTACACCACTGCACAGAATCCTGGTCAGGACCCTTCTCTTGCTTGTCACCTGGTTCAGGTTGGAGCCACAGATGCCCATCGACTCCCTGGCCGGGTCTGGATTCCTTCTTGTGCCTTTCCTGCCAGAACGGCCCTCGCAGCCCTGGGCATCTGGCCTGGAAACTCAGCCCCCACCCCCAGCAGCGCCGTGCCCCTCGGGCACTGCCCAGCCTTTGAACTCACAGCTTTTCCTTTGAACAGCCCTTCCCTTGCCTCTTATAACTTCCACCTTCTTAGGGAGCTTCGGAGCCCACAGCACCAGTGAGGGCCGCTGATAATCATCCTTGTTCTACAGTTATGAAATCACATCCCCCTCAATCTAGAACATTCTCAAGCCCCTTGAACGCAGAGGCCACGCCACAGGGCAATCCCGATCAATACCTCCTACCGAGGGAATGAGCCTCCCCACTTTTCTAATCCCCCCGACAACACGGGGTTGAGATGCGTCCCTTGGGCTCCCACCAGGAACAGAGGCCGAGAAACCAGTGCCGAAATAAGCTCATCCCAGAAACGCAGATCGAGAAAAAGGAAGATACAGGGTACTGAACGTTCGAGTGTTACAAAGGTCACTGGGGAGAATAAAAACCAGCGGCCTGGATGCTACGACCACCTGCATTCAAAGGAAGCAGATATCCTTAGGACCAAAAAAAAAAACATTTTTCTAATGCAGTTGAAACGCCAGTCAGGTGGGTGCTAAAGGGAGTGAGTTCCCCAGCTCTAGAGGCATTCAAGAAAAGGCTGGACGGTACTTGCACAAAGTGGCCCTCTGCGGTCCCCTCCAACCCTGAGAGTCTCTGTTTCTAGGAATCTGAGCAAAAGTCGAGCAGGTGCATCGTCCGGCCCCTCTTGCTGGCTCTGTAGCTGACTTCTTAGCGGTGTCATCCAGGTTTGGTTGACCCTCCCTCCCCCAATAATTTCCCAGTAGGAGATTCTTAGCCTCAAAGGAGATGATGAATGCTTCACCTGGGACATCAAGGGGGTGCGTTTGGGGTTATCCCAACGGCAGGAGGGAGCCAGTGGCGATCAGTGCTGAGCGAAAGGGACAGCAGTGCTTCCTGCATGTCAAGGAATTGTCCCACCCCAAATGCCAGTGGCTCCTGCCTTGGAAAATTCGGGGTTTCTAAGCAGCCTTGGGCCTGCATCTTCTGGAACCCAGAATTGCTCCTGTGAGGCCAGGGCAATTGGGCGTCTGGTGGGGTTTTTTAATTTGTGTTTCTCCTCTGTTTCCCAAATGTCAAATAAAGGACAGGGACCGTGTTCCAGGCGCAGATGAGTTACCTGGAGCCTGAGGCAGGAGAGGCTGGTGGATGGGCCTCTGCAGGCTGCCCTCCGAAAGGCCGCTCCATCCTGGGCCCGCTTGTCCCCCACCCCTGCCCAGAGTGCCTCCTTTTCTAAAAGGTGCCTGGGCATCTGCCAGGTCACCCCGAACTCCAGGTTCAGGTGGCTGGCTCTGCTCAGCTGAGAGGGACACGTGACCCGCGAGGCCCGCAAGTCCACAGTAAATGCAATAACTCCTGGAAAGCCAGTGCTCCACTGGAAGAGAAAAAGGAGCCCGGGATAGGAACAGATGCATTCCACCTAACCCGACAATTACTGAGCGGCTGCAGAGGCGACACAAGGACGAAAGAGGCAGACCCATCCCGCCCTCAAGGAGCCTGCAGCATAACAAGAAATTCCAGCACAGACCCCCTGGTTCACCGTGGCCCACCGACCACCCCTCCGGACCACCAGCAGCCATAGACAACGGGCAAGCGGAACCAAGGACCCCAACCCAACCTCACAGCCCCTCCAGAATAGAGAGAGACCCCCGGGGTGGCTGTCTCCAGGTTGGCCACCTGTCCACAGGTGTGTGAAGTTCTGAGGCACAGCTCCGTCCATACGGGGCCACTGTGTCCTCGGTAGCACCTAGGGCTGCCACCCACACCCTCTGAAATCGGCTTTGCGAAAGATTGGTATCTGCGGGGCAGTTTTTTGGCTGAAATGCAACGGATGTCGAGCCCTCCTTGTAAAGGAACATTGAGTTTTCTTCTTGTGACACATGGGATGCATCATAAGTCCCTCCCCAAGCCGTAGTTCACACACCCATCCTTCCGACGGTGAGTTTTGTGGTTTTTAAAAACAAAAACAATTCATTCTGATTACTGTCGTGATATGAAGGCATCATTTCCATGAGCTTTGGGGGATTTTTATGTGAAATAAACTATCACTGAGAAGGGAGGTTTGTGACTTTTGTCCACGTCCAAGGGATGTGGTACTGGTTTTGGCTGCGGTGCAGAGGGAGGAGCTTTCATGGGATGGGAGGGGGGCACAGCTCAATGCCAAGCGACCTGGGGCAACCTTGGGTGACTTTGGGCCATGGCCTATCTCCTCTTGCTTCTATCTCCCATCTGCAGAACGGGACCCCCGGCTGGCTTCTTCCCGAGGCCCCTTTTGGCTCTGCCTGTCTGTGATTCAGGTTCCTTTCCTGTCCCCAGTCTTCTCTGGAATCAAACTTAGTCAACAGTTAATAATAATATTAATTACTAGTATTAAGCAATTCTCCAATCCCCGGCAGACACCAGCTGGGTATCCTACAATTTATCTCAATCCTGACACTACCGGTTCGGGCAGACCTTACAGGCTAAGGGTTCAGCCCCACAAGACGGCCCCGACTTCAGACACCAGTCAATCTCAGGTCCTAGAATAGGGTACAATTCAGCAATAGTCAAATGGAAGAGATGCACAAGGCGAGGTGTGGGGAAGGGGGCGGAGCTTCCACGCCTCCTCTGGGCACCCCCCCTCCCAGCACCTCCCTGTGTCCACCCACCGGAAGCTCTACAAAAATTGTTTAGGGATTTTCATGGAGGCATGATGGATTACACCACTGGCCATTGATGAAAGCTCCATCCCTCTAATCCCAGGGTCAGTGGGGTCCCCTGGCCACCAGCCCCGATCCTGTGGTTACAGGGCGTTTCCAGAAGTCACCTCGTAGCATAAACTCAGGTGTGGTTGAAAGGGCTTGTTATGAAAGCAAAGGATGCTTCCTTCATCTTTATTATCTGGAGCCATTTCAGACACAGAGGACATAAGACCAAATATTATCATAAAAGGGACTTCCCTGGTGGGCCAGTGGTTAGAACTCCACGCTTCCATGGCAGGGGGCACGGGTTAGATCCCTGGTCGGGGAAGTTCCACATGCTATGCAGTGTGACAAAGAAAAAAAATTTCCAAAAAAAAAAAATGTATATATTATAACAAAAGATGTTCCCTCTTCTGACGTAGGAAATTACAAAGGTTTCAGGGGCTGTGTGCCGGGAACTGGGAACTAAGTCCAACTATGTTTCCTATTATAAATCATAATATCACAATAATAATAATATCAGTAGCAGTAATAATAATAGTCTGAGTCCAACCTAGCACAGGCCGCATGTTACTGAGAGGGGGGTCTGAGGCAGAGAGAGGGTATGTGGCTCACCTGGGGTCACCCGGACCCTGAGTGATTGGTCTGAGGTCTGATTCTGTGCCACCCCCGGCCACCCCATCGCTTGGCTGGAGACCCTCTGCCAGCTGCAGGACATTGGGGGCTGTGCCCCTCAAAGGGTCAGAGTGGACCCTCCCATGTCAGGTACAAGAGGAGTCCTCCCGTTGTCCCTGCCCAGGATTTTGGGACCTGCTGGTGGCAGGGATGCCAGGACAGGTGTGAGGTCCATACAAAGTCACCATCAGGTTGCTGGCGGGAGCTGGCAGGTGCCAGCCCACCTGCCTCTGCCATCCTGCCCCTCTGATGTCCAGTGAGGTGCCCTTCACGGAGAAGGTCGCTTCACGGGGGCTGGGAGGGGGCCTCAAGTAGAGGGGGGCGAGCTGGCATGAAGGCGGTGAGGAAGAGGTGTTGAAGATAGCAGAGCTGGTGCTGGGATCAGGGGGTGCCCTCTTTGGAGGGGATGGACCTGCCCCTCTTTCCCACCCCACCAAGTCTCTGATTATCCTAAGGGGGTTCTTGCAAACCTCATTCATCCATTCGTTCATCCATTTGCTGAGCACTGGGGATCCCGTGTGGCCCAAGCACCTCTTATGTTGCTCCCAGCCCAGTGGGGGAGTTTGACACGGAACCAGGGCCTCACTGGGGACCAGGAGGAAAGTCCAGGAAGGGTCCCTGGAGGGAGGGTCCTTGGTGACTGGAGACCAGAGAGAGAAGTAGCAATTAGCTAGGCCAACGGGCGGGAGGAGAGGTGTCCCCGGCGGAGGGCTCAGCAAGGGCAAAGTCCTGGAGCCAGACAGAGCTGGGTGAACCAGGAGCAGGAAAATGAAGGGCGGCTGGAGTGCAGGGTGGGTGCTGGGGGGAGATTTTTACTATTAGTGGCATTCAGCACATTCACAACGTTGTGCAGCCATTACCTCCGGTCCAGAGCTTTTCCATCCCCCAGAAAAGGAGACCCCGTCCCCATTAGCAGTCACCCCCCCACACCCCTCCCCTAGCCCCTGACAACCAGGAATCCACTCTCTGTCTCTGTGCATTTGCCTGTTCTGGACGTTTCACACTATGGGACAGGATGGTCACTTTTAATAACCTTGGACCAGTGGGTTGTTTGAGGATTGGCAGGTCTGCACTGGGAGCCCATGTGCCAGGGTGAGCCGACCAGGAGGCCTCCCAGCAGTGCCCTGCCAGGGCCTCTATCTGGGCATGTCACCGTCACCCACGGCTTGGGCCACATGCCCCACAAGGAAGCTCCCAGGAAATTCTTGCCACTGAAACTGAGCCAGAGGTCACACCCAGAGCTGGCTTTCCCCCTGCCTACGGGGCAGCTGATGGAGCTCAGCGGCACAGGTCCGGCCACGCTGAGCTTCCAAGAGAGGCAACTGAGACCCAGAAGGGGCTGGACGGGGGAGAAGGGGGTGGGAGCCAGTGGACAAGACCCCCGTCTTGGCCATTTGCTCGCTCTGCCCCTGGTGGCCACCTTTGAAGTGAGGGTCACTGCTCCCAGTGACCTCTTCTGACCTCTGTACCAGGCGAGTCCTGCCTGAGGCCACTAGGTGAGTCCATTAACCAGTCATCAACAAGATCCATCACTTTCTGTCTCCACCACTGGTTGGCCCTCAGCAGCTGTCTTGGCCACAGTGGGTTCTGCCGGTGGAATCGGGGGGTGAGGGAGGTCATAGGGGTCCAGACAGGGCAGGGCCTGGGCGTGAGGACAGTGGGCTTCTTTTCTTTTATTTATTTTTAGTTGCGGCATGCAGGATCTAGTTCCCTGACCAGGGATCGAACCCGGGACCCCCCCCGCATTGGAAGCGTGGAGTCTTAACCATTGGACCGCCAGGGAAGTCCCTGTGCTTCTTTCAAATGCAAATAAGGATGGGGAGGCAGTGTGGCAAAGGAGAGTTGAAAGAGAGGAAAGACAGCCCCTGGTCTGGGTTTTTACAAAGCTCCTCCCTCTGGCCATGATACAGAGGTAGCTGGTTTAAAGAAAAACCAGTGCCAGACAGTTCAAGCTGTAAAACCGGATTGTACTCAGGAGCCATTGTAATGGCTCCACTCCTGACACAGTACAGGCAAGCAGGTTCACAGCCAAGGAGCCGGTGGGGTCGGTGGACAGAGAATCACTAGGAGGAGACGTGAAGGGTGAGGGGGGCGATTCTGGCTACACTGACTTCGCAGATTCTTGCTGAGATCCCCTCGTGTTTCACCCGGCGGCTGGATTCAAAGATCTCCTGCCCCTCCCTGTTTCATTCATTCCCTCTGCTACCATTTAGGGAGCCTCTGCCTTTTGTGGACCCACCCTTGTTAGGCACCCGGGACACGTCAGAGAACAAGACACACATCTGGCCCTGCCTGCCCCGGAGGGAACTCACAGTGTGGAGGGAGGGAATGGGGATCCAGAAAGGCTTCCTGGAGGAGGGGACGGATGTCCAAGCTGACACAGGATGGCTTAGTCAAAGTTAGCCCAGGGGAGGGGGATTGGGTAAGAGGAGAGGGGTTCCTGGAAGAGAGAACAGCATGTACAAAGGCCCTGTGGCAGCAGCTCTGGGTGCTGAGGGACAGGTAAGTGATGGGTAGGGCAGGGCATCCTCCCTTCATAAAGCCTCCTGGAGGTGGAAGCCCAAGGCCAAAGAGAGCCTCCCTCCCTTGGTTGGGGCCAGCAGCCTCCCTTTATAAAGATGAGAACAGGTGAGGCACAGAGAGGCAAGGGTGGGGCCCGAGCTCCCCCAGGTGGCAAGTGGCAGAACCGAGATTCAAATGCAGGATTCTTAACCAGGGTTTCTTAAAGTGTGTCCAGTGTGGGTGAGGGTGGTGGTTGCTGAGACCCTTTCAGGGGGTCTTCAAGGTCAAAATCACACATGAGCAAAAGATCCATTCGAAGTGCAAAGACAGGAACTTCCCTGGAGGACCAGTGGTTAAGACTCTGTGCTCGCAAGGCAGGGGAGCACAGGTTGGACCCCTGGTCAGGGAACTAAGATCCCACATGCTGCACAGTGTGGGCAAAATAAAAATTAAAAATTAAAATAAAATGAAAAATAAAACAAAGTGCAAAGATAGACCAATGGCCTTTAATGGAGCAGAGAACGAAAGAGAACAGGCCGCCTTCATAAATCTCTACCTGTCCAGTTCGGGTGTAGGACAAAGAAGACTGACTACCCATGATGACCTAAAAAGGCTAAAAATCCTCCTCTCTCTGTGAGAAGCTGGGTTTTCTTCCTAAATATCAACCGAGACAACTACGGAAATGGGGTGAACGACAAGCAGATGTGAGAATCCTTCTAAACCAGATATTAAAGAGACTTGCAAAAATGTAGAATATCACTCTTTTACCTAAAAAATTTTTTTTAATTTCAACAAGATGAATTTATTCTCTGACAGTTCTGGAGCTGAGGAGTCTGACATGGGTCTCACGGGGCTAAGATCAAGATGTGGGCAGGGCTGGTTCCTTCCAGAGGCTACACGGGAGCATCAGTTCCCGCCTTTTCCAGCTTCTAGAGGTGCCTCATCCTTGGCTCACAGCCCCATCCTCCATCCTCACAGGCAGCAGCGGGGTATCTTTCTGAACCTTCTGCTGTAGCTACATGTCCCTTCCCTGTGATTGTAGCTAGAAAGGTTCTCAGTTTTTTTTGTTGTTGTTAATTGAGGTGAAATTCACACAATATACAACTAGCCATTATTGTAAAGTATACGATCCAGTGACATTTAGTGCGTTCACAATGCTGTGCAACCATCACCTCTAATTCCAGAACATTCTCATTGCCCCAGAAGAACACCATATAAGTAATCACTCCCTATTTTCCCTCTCCCAGCCCCTGACAACCAGGAACCCACTCTCTGTGTCTGTGGATCTGCCTGTTCTGAACGTTTCCCGTCAACGGAACCACACACTGTGTGTCCTTCTGTGTCTGGCTTCTCTCTTTGAGCATTGTGTTCTCAAGGTCCACCCATGTTGTAGCGAGTGTCAGTGCTTCACCCCTTTTCATGGCCGAATAATATTCCATGTGTGGATGGAACACAGTTTGTGTATCCATCATCTGTGGATGGACACTTGAGTTGTTTCCACTTTTTGGCTCCTGTGAATTATGCTGCTATAAACATTCATGTACAAGCTTCTGTGGGGACATATGTTTTCATTTCTCTTGGGTAGACACTTCGAAGTGAAATTGGGTCATAAAACCACCAACTGTTTTCCACAGCGACTGTCCCATTTTCCATCCCCACCAGCAACACACAGGGTTGCCGTTCCTCCCCATTCTCACCAACACTGTTTATCGTCCATCTCTTTGACTATGGCCATCCTAGTAGGCATGAGTGTTGTCTCACTGTAGTTTTGATTTGCATTTCCCTGACACTCAGTGATGCTGAGCATCTTTTCATGTGTTTGTTGCCCATGAGTATATCTTCTTTGAAGAAATGTCGATTCCGATTCTTTGCCAATTTTTAAATTGGGTCGTTTGTCTTTTTCTTGTTGACTTGTAAGAGTTCTTTATATATTCTGGCTAGTAACCCCTTACCACATATCAATATATGACTTGTGAAAATTTTCTCCCACAGCCTGCTTTGTCTTTTCACTTTCTTAATAATGTCATTCAATGCAAAAGACATTTTTAATTTGATCAAGCCCACTCCCTTAATTTTTATTTTTAAAAAATGTTATTATTTTTCATTTAAAATATTATATTTGGGACTTCCCTGGTGGCGCAGTGGTTAAGAATCCGCCTGCCAATGCAGGGGACACAGGTTCGGTCCCTGGTCCAGGAAGATCCCACATGTCGTGGAGCAACCGAGCCCGTGTGCCACAACTACTGAGCCCTCATGCCACAACTACTGAAGTCTGCACGCCTACAGCCCATGCTCTGCAACAAGAGAAGCCACCGCAATAAGAAGCACGTGCACCGCAACGAAGAGTAGCTCCCGCTCCACACAACTAGAGAAAGCCCGAGTACAGCAACGAAGACCCAACACAGCCGAACATAAATAAATTAAATAAATTAATTAAAAATATATGTATTATGTTTATGTGACCATGTAGTGATCAGTTGTCTTTTTTTTTTTTTTTTTTTTTTTTTTAGTTGCAGCATGTGGACTCTTAGTTGCGGCATGCGGGATCTAGTTCCCCCACCAGGGATCGAACCCAGGTCCCCAGCACTGGGATTGTGGAGTCTTACCCACTGGACCACAAGGGAAGACACTGGTTGTCATTTTTTTAAAGTTAACAAACCTTTAATTTTTCTCAGTTTTAATGTATAACGTGGTAAATATTATCCATGACGATAATCCATTTAAACAAAAGCTCGCTGCGGCCTCAGTCCTTTTCAAGAGTGGAAAAGGGGTCCTGAAACCAAAAGGTCTCCTCTGGTGGGGAGGCGGGGTGGGGCATGTGGTCCCATCTGGTCAGTAAGGGGGCCGGGATCAGCAGGGCCCTGCCTACCCCACCCCCTAGCTCTTGAGAGGCCTGAAGCCAAACGCAGTGACGCCAGCCCTCATGTGGGCGCCCGCTGAACAGCCCCTGGTGTCACGCTGAGATTTCCTGGCGGCCAGGGTCACCAGAACGAAGCGTAAGTTCATCCTGGCATCAACCCCCTTGGAAAAGGAAGTCCCCTGCCGTGTGGGACCTCTGGGGCTCGCCCGCTGCTGTCGCTGGAGACGGGGGAGGGGGGTGAGTTCCTTTTTTCAGCCCCCAGAACCGGCCTTAATGTCAGGGTCAGGCGAGGGGACACACTGAGCTGGATATTTTTAGGGAGGGAAGAGGTGTGGCTGGTTAGCTGCCCCGTGGGCAGTCTGGCTAGGAGGGGGCGGGCGGGGAGGAGGAGGGGGGGAGGGAAAGAGGCAGCGGGGTGACTTCCACCTGCACCCCCCTGCCCGGCCGACCCGTGACTAATTTAGGCAAAAGACAGCGTGGAGCTATTTCCATCCAGTGGGAACAGGTGCGGCGCCCCCAGCGCTCCCCCCCCACCCCACTTCACCGCGCCGGCCGCGCTCCCCATAGGCCGTGGGCCGCCTCCCTGGGGGCGGCCTCCGGGCTGCCCCAGCCTATAAAGGCGCAGGGTTTTCTCAATGAAGCCGGGACGCACTGCGGGGTCGGGCCCAGCCGGGTACCAGGGAGTCGGGAGTTGGCCTGCCAACCGCGGTCCCCGCCGCCCCTCCGCGCGGAGATGAAGTACATTGTGGGCATCGGAGGGTGAGCATCCAGGGCCCCGGGCGGACCACCCCGCGGGGGCAAAGGCGCGGAGCTCGCGGGAGAGGCCGGCCGGGTGCTCTGCTGTGCGGTCCGAGGTGGCCTGGGCAGGAGGCCTGGGAATGAATGGAGGACTGCCTGGCGACTGGTGTCGCACGGACCCGATGCCCAAGGTCGGAGTGCGGGGAGGGGTCTCTGCCCTCTGATCGGCACAGGGCCGGGCGCGGGTCCCAATGTAAAATTTCCAAATGGAAGTCTCTTCCCCATGCCGCACCCCTGACTAGATTCCGGGGGGAATAGAAGACTTTATAAAGCCCAGGCCGACCTTCCTTAAGGCGCGGGGGAGGGGGGGGGGAAGGGGGGAAACTCCGACCCCAGGGAGGCACGTGGGCAGGTGCTGCGGGGTCCCCAGAATGGCACTCCCCTGACTGTGTGGCACCTGCCTTTGCAGCCACTTCTGCTGACCCCAGGCAGGGGCCTTGCCTTCCCGGAGATTTATTACCAGTAACCAGGCCTTTTTAAGATGATGCCCGGGAAGCATTTAGCATAAGCAGGGCTGGCTTGGCCCTCCCACCTGGGAGGTCACCCTGGGTCCTCCCCCCTTGGTTTGATGCTCCATCACCCTCTTGAAATTCCTAATAGAGACCAGGGCCCTCCATTTCTGCACGTTCTGTAGCCGGCCCTGAGGGCACGGTGTGTCTTTCAGCAACAAGTCAAATTAACATCAGGTATGTTCTAACCTGCTTCCCTTAATGTATGGGGGTCACCTTTCCCAGTGGCCCTTTTAAATGGCTGCAGGTCCCCCCCTTCCACACCCGGCTTTCCACCGATTCCTAGGAGAGGGACAACCAGGTCAAGGGGACACTCGTTTCCAGAAAGGCCTGACAGTCAGCCTTCTCTGTCCTTCAGCGGCCCCAGTCCAGAGTCCTTGGGGTGACCGTCTGTCCTGCTTTTCCTGGGACTGAAGGGTCCCCAGGATTTGGGACTTTGAGCGCTAAAACCAAAGACGTCCCGGGCACACCAGGATGAGGTGGTCACCGGGCTTTGCCCATTCCTTTTTTTAATAATCCTTTCCCTTTGTCATAAGGTGATTATCTCTTCCCGGTTTTGCAGTGAACTGCCGGTTTTCCTATCACAAATATTTTTTTCTCCCCCAGTTTGCACTTGCTTTAACAATTTGGCTTTTTTTAAAGCCCTGCTGAGGCTAAGTCACACGTGGGCCTCAGTTTCCTCGAGCTCCGGGCACCACTTCCTGGGTTTGTAGTAACACTGGCCGAGTTTGAACACAGAAAGCAGTGCTTCCATGACCCCAGCCAAGACTGTGTTCGCTCTTTTGTTTGTTTGTTTTCATACCCTCTGCCCCCTTTCTCTTTTTCATCAGGCAGGTGAGCACGGGCCTGTGCCTGGCCCTAGCGGGCAGTGGGCAGTAGTGGGTCAGGCACCCCAGATCGGCTGATTAGAAAGCCTCCTCTGACCTAACATGAATAGAAATACCCTCTTAGCTCTACTGTTTTAACAGGCCTGTGTTTGTTTTGCTTTGTTTTGTTTTTGGCCACGCAGCTTGGCTTGCAGGATCTTAGTTCCCAACCGGGGATCGAATTGCGCCCCCTGCAGAGGAAGCGCAGTGTCCTAACCACTGGACCACCAGGAAGTCCCTACAGGCCTGTGTTTTAGATTTGAGTCTGTTCCTGGGGGCCCCTCAGACCCGGACAGGTCCAGAGCGGGGACCCAGGCAACCTCACATGTATGCTCTCTCCACAGCATGACCAACGGCGGCAAGACCACACTGACCAACAGCCTCCTTAAGTCACTGCCCAACTGCTGTGTGATCCACCAGGATGACTTCTTCAAGGTGGCTGCCCTGGCCGGGGGCGGGGGGCAGCAGCCCTGAGAAGGAGACTCAGGGGAGCAGACCCCTCCCGGGGCACCCTGCGCTAACCCGAGTCGGGAGATCGAGGGACCCGCGATCTCGGTTACTGAGCACCTACTGCGTGCCTGGCACGTTCTCACGGCACACCCGTTCCCCACGGGACAGATGGGGAAACTGCGGTTCCCAAAGGGTGCGTGCCACCTGGGCGGTACCCTTTATCCTCTGCAACTCCACTTTCCCATCTGCAAAATGAATGGGCTCTGAGCCCGCCCTTGATGCTCTGTGGAGGGTGAGGGGGTAACTAGATCATAGATGCAAAATCCCCCCGCTCCTGGTCCCAACAGTCACAAGGTTGGGGAGGGGTTCTGAATGCCAGCCTGGAGCCCCCCCGCCCCGCCTGGGACCTCGGAGCCTATGACTATCAGCTGCAGGGGGCCGAGGCAGGCAGGGGCACCCAGACCCTCACTGGGGGCTCTCCAGGCGCTCTCACCCCAGGGTTGGGTAAGGTGGGAAGGCGGGCACTGAGCCCGCGGCTTGGGCTCCTCTGTTTCAGCCCCAAGACCAAATAGCAGTTGGGGAGGACGGCTTCAAACAGTGGGACGGTAAGGACGGACGGCAGCCCCGCGCTCCCTGCCCTCGCTGCCCCATGGCCCCCACCAAACCAACACTCGCTTTCCCGCCCCCAGTGCTGGAGTCCCTGGACATGGAGGCCATGCTGAGCACCGTGCAGGCCTGGATGAGCAGCCCCCGGAAGTTCGCCCGTGCCCACGGGGTCAATGTCCAGCTGGACGCCTCAGACACCCACATCCTCATCCTGGAAGGCTTCCTTCTCTACAGCTACAAGTGAGCATCTCCAGGTCTGGGCCCCGGACAATCCGGGCCCTCCCAGGTCACCAAGTCTCTATTTTGACAGACAACCTTGCTGGGTGACCCTGGGCAGGACATCGTACCTCTCTGGGCCCATCCAAATTGGGAGAGAAGGAGGATTCCACGCTCAGGGTGGGGGGCTAATGCGGGCATGGTAGGAGGCTGGCCGACGCTGGCCCCCTCACTCATCCCTAACCTAATCAGCCCAGACAAACCACCCCCCCGCCGCCAACCAGCCCTCATCACCCAGGAATGTCCCTGGAGGCCAAGGCCATGGGGGGTTGTGTACTTTGACCTACGGGCGCTGACTGAATCCCCTACCCCTGCCAGGCCCCTGGTGGACTTGTATAGCCGACGGTACTTCCTGACCGTCCCGTATGAAGAGTGCAAGTGGAGGAGAAGGTGAGCCTGGGGGCCCTGTCTGCATTCCCATGTGGGACCAGGAAACTGGGTAATGCCTGCTGGACACACGGCCACCCTGAAGGCTGACGGGCAGCAAGCACCTGGGTGGCCAGTGCTGGGGTCCAGAGGCCCATAGCCTCGGGCCTGGAGAGCGTGGCCCACCCATGCCCTACCCTGGGCATCTCCCAGGCCCACCGGGGAAAATGCTGGAAGTTGGGGCACCCAGGCCCCAGCACGGGGCCCCTGAATCAGTGGGGTCCCCGTTCTCAGGGGTGCCGCCCCAACCTAGTTCCCGCACCCCAGGCTCTGCTCATGGCACCCCCCTCGGGCGACATGAGTGTTGTTCATTCTCGCCCATCTCCCTCCCCAGTACTCGACGCTACATGGTCCCCGACCCCCCTGGCCTCTTCGACGGCCACGTGTGGCCTATGTACCAGAAATATAAGCGGGAGATGGAGGCCAATGGCGTGGAAGTGGGTAAGTCCCTGAGTAAGATGAGGCCAGCTCCTCCCCATTGGGACCATTTGGGAAACCTGAAAGTCCCTCCTCGAGTCTCACCACCAGTCTCTCTCGCTTTGGGCCCCAGAGGCTGGTCTGTTCCCGCAGGCTGACTCTGCAGGCCAGCTTCCTCCTGACCAGCAGTCCTCCAGTCCTCTGTGAGCTGGCCGCCCACCTCCTGGCGGCAGCCCCAGAGACCCGGGCCGCGGTTGGGCCCCCAGGGCCCCTGACTGTGGGCCTTTCTGATTTCAGTGTACCTGGACGGCATGAAGTCCCGCGAGGAGCTCTTCCACCAAGTCCTGGAAGACATTCAGAACTCGCTTCTGAACCACTCCTAGGTGTGGCTGGAGAGGAGCGGCCCAGCCCCCAATGCAGGGACCCAGACACAATTCCGGCCACAGTACGGCCAGGCTGGCGGCATCCCAGCCAGACACTGCGTGACCATTTCCCTTTGGGGAAGTCTGTACATATGAGAGTGGAGGCCCCACTCACAGCCCAGCATCTCAGGGCCCGGGCATTCTGTCCCAAGATGCTTCTGTAACCTCGATGGCGGCTTATGTATTAAACCTGATCCTGTTTTTTAATCGTTGGGGTCCAGCCTGTTGTGTTCGAGGTGCTGAGAGGGACCCTCCTGCCTCGTCTCCTTGGTGCATTGGTGGCATCGGGGTGGGGGACACCAAGGGCTCTGGGCAGTTACAATCTCCACCTGTTGGATCCATGGCAAGGTGACCCTGGGTGGCTGCTTGAGGGTCTTTGGGCCTAGCTTCCTCAAAAGGGAAATTTCCTGCCAGCTTTCAAAAAACAGCACAGCACGGCCCAGAGCAGGGGCTGGGAGGTCAGCCAAGCCTGAGGGTGCCCCTGGCTCTTAGCTTAGCCCCGCTGTCACTGCACCCCAGCGCCTCCTCTGTGACTGGAGCTGACACTTACTTCTTCTCATGACCCAGGATGCTCGTAAGGACACACTCCCTGTCCCAGGAACCACATCTCCCTGAGCCTTCCCTAGAATGTTGGTGAGGCAGTTTATTGTATTCACCCATTTCACAGATGGGAAGACTGAGGCTCAGAGATGGTCAGTGGCTTGGGAGCTGGGATTTGAACTCAGGTCTCCTCAGACCCTGTTCTTTTTGCCCAAGGGAGGTTGGAAGGCTCCCGTGGAGACTGAACACAGGGCGGGGAGGGGGAGGGTGGACAGAGTAAGGGGAGACAGGAGGAGGACAGGGTACCCCTTGACCTGAGGGTGATACCCCAGGGCCAGCCGTGGCACTACAGCCACCCACCCGACTCAGTCCAGAAGAGCAGGAAAAACCTGAAGTGTAGACAGTTTGGGACAAAGCCATTGAACATTTGGAAATTATGGGGAAAAAAAAAAAAAACAATTACCATGTGACCTAGCAATTCCACTCCTACAGAAGATAACCAAAAGGATTGAAAACAGGTGTTCAAACAAAAACGTGTACAAGAATGATTCAAAGTAGCACTATTCACAGTAGCCAAAAGGTGAGAGCAACCTAAAAAGTCTATCAAATGATGGATGGATAAACAAAACGTGGTCCATCCACACACAGCCTTAGGAAGAAGGAAAGTCTGACACTCAGTACGACATGGACGAACCTTGAGGACATGATGCTCAGTAAAACAAGCCAGACACGGAAGGACACACACTGTGTGATTCCACATATATGAAATGTCCAGAACCAGCAAATCCACAGAGATAGAAAGTAGACTCATGGTTGCCAGGGGCTGGGCTTCGGGGGAAGGGGGGGTGTGGGAGTGACTGATGATAGGGACAAGGTTTCTTTTTGGGGTGATGGAATGTTCTGGAATTACAGGTGATGGATGGCTGCACAACATTGTGAATGCACCAACTATCACTGAATTGTTCACTTAAAATGATTAATTGTATGTTATGGAAACTTCACCTCAATAAAAAGAAAAGGAAGGGATGCAGGGAGGGAGGATCAGGGCACGGGGGCAGTGAGGGTTCCGTGTGCTTTCATGTTGTACTTCAGTCGGTGGCAATAAGGCTGTGGGGCGAGGAGTGTGGGTGTGAGGGGCAGGGCTCTGCCACACAACACTCCCACTGTCGATTAATTGTATGTTATGGAAACTTCACCTCAATAAAAAGAAAAGGAAGGGATGCAGGGAGGGAGGATCAGGGCACGGGGGCAGTGAGGGTTCCGTGTGCTTTCATGTTGTACTTCAGTCGGTGGCAATAAGGCTGTGGGGCGAGGAGTGTGGGTGTCCAGAGCCCTGCCCCTCACTTGCCACACAACACTCCCACTGTCCTCTGAGCTTCCTGCAGTGGCATCCCTGGAGTGGGGTCTCCGTGTGCCCCAAGGCTCCCTGCCCTTCGCCACAGAACGGGCTGGGCGGCAGGTCGGCCCTACAAGTCCTGTCCCGCCCTGGATTCGGGGTCCCAGGCTCCCGGGAAACTGCTCACTTCCTGTGCCCCAGCTGGGGGGAGCCTCCCACTCGGCTGCTGCCCCTTCTAAACACAGCCTTCCTGCCAACAGAAATCACCTAGCGGTGCAATTACCACTGCCCTTTGCCCCTGTGGCCTTACAACCCAGCACAGAGCAAAACACAAAGAAGAGAGTGGTAAGCAGATGGACAGATGGACGGCAGCAGAGCCGGGAGGCCCCGCTGGGCCCGGGGCTCATCCCTGGCACTAGCTTCAGCTAAGGCCTCATGCAGCCCTTTCCCCACCAACCTGAAGACCCGGTGCAGATCACTAGTAGGGTGACCGACTGTTTCTATTTTCCAAATACTTTCCCTCTACTTTTTTTTTTTTTTAATACGTTGCGTGCCTTGTGGTATCTTAGTCCCCCGACCGGGAATTTGAACCTGCACCCTCGGCAGGGAAAGCGCGGAGTCCTAACCACTGGACTGCCAGGGAATTCCCATCCCTTTACTTTAGCATGGAAAGTCCTGCGTCCCCAGAAATCCCTCAGAACCAACCAACCGAGGTGGTTGGTCACGGTATCTGCTAGTCTGCTGGGGGCTGCAGAACAGAGGTGAAAGGGCCCACAGGCCGAGAGTCAGGAGGGGCTGGGTTCCCGTCCCTCCCAGGCCATTGACAAGCTGTGTACCTCATGGCTCAGAACACCATGTCCTGGTATGTTTGAGCAGGATTTGAATCTGTTAAGACTCTCCTTGCTTCAAACAAACAAAACCAAAAAGCAAACAACGTTATTATGGGCTGAATTGTGTACACTTAAATTCGTATGTTGAAACCCCTGACCCTTAGGACCTCGGAGTATGACTGCATTTGGAGGTCACTAAGTTAAAATGGGGTCGTGACGGTGGGCCTTAATCCAGTATGACTGGTGTCGATATAAGAAGAAGCTGGGACACACCGAGGGAAGACCATGTGAGGACACAGGGAAAAGATGCCCATCTGTAAGCCAGGGGGAATAGAGGCCTCGGGAGGACCAACCCTGCAAATCCAGAGAGACAGAAAGCAGACTCGTGGTTGCCAGGGGCTGGGGAGGGGTGGGGAGTGGCTCCTAGTGGGGATAAAACATTCTCAAGTTTTTTTTCTTTTTTTCGGCCGTGCCACGCAGCCTGTGGGATCTTAGTTCCTCGACCAGGGGTTGAACCTGCACCCTCGGCAGTGAAAGTGCAGAGACCTAACCACTGGACCGCCAGGGAATTCCCAAAATATTCTCAAGCTGATCGTAGTTGATGTTCGTACAACCCTGTGAATATACCCCAAAATCTGAAGTTTACACATTAAATGGATAAATTGAACGGTATGTTAATTCTATGTCAATAAAGCTGTTTTTAAAAGTCCTCTGGGCCTTGATGAGAAAAAAAAAAGGGGGGGAATTCCCTGGCAGTCCAGAAGGACTCAATGCTTTCACTGCCGAGGGCCTGGGTTCAATCCCTGGTTGGGGAACTAAGATCCCACAAGCCTCGCAGCCGCCCCCCCTCAAAAAAAAAAATTCACCCAATGTGACTTTTATTTTATTCGGTGGCATCTCCAACACTTATGACTTTAATCAAAAATGCACAAATGCCCATATACTCGCTAACAGCACGTAACTGTCACGCTAACAAATTAGTGCCTGCTTTAACGGGGCACTAAACATTATTCACTCAACCAATGTTTATTGGGTGTGTAGTACTTGGGGCAGCAAAGTACGGCCCATGGGCTAAATCCAGCCCACTGCATGTTTTTGTATAGCCCTCAAGCTAAGAATGGCTTCACATTTTTAAATGGTCATGGAAAAAAATAACAAGAAGAATTAAATTTCATGACAGATGCAAGTTACATGGAATTCAAAATTCAGCATCTATAAATAAAGTTGTCTTGGCTGGCAGCCACGCCTACTTGAGTATGTGTCAGCTGTGGCTGCTTTCAAGCTACATGGCTGAGCTGGGGGGCTGGGGTAGAGACCCTCAAGTCTGCACGGCCAAAATCACTCATTTCCTGCAGCGTCTGCTGACGGCTGCAATGTATGCAAGGTCTGGGGTGGAAGGTGGCGGGAAGGGCCCACTGTGTCCTGGAGGGCAGGTAGGAGCTGGTGCAGGGCGTGGAGAGAACCTCGGAGAGACTGCCAAGGCCTGCCCTTTGTCACAGCCACGGAGCACGGTGAGGCCGATCCTCTGGTCACCGGGCCCGAAATAGTCCACGATGGGACAGGGACACGGGAGAGGTGGCTCCGGGGCAGCCAGAGCCCTGCCTGGCCACCAGACACCTCGGTCACTATGAGAACAGTAGCGGGATGGGGGACCACCTCATCCTGATTGCACAGCACTTTCCCAGTTTCAGCACTGAAACTTCCCCATCCTGGGAAAGGCCGGGCCCAGGCAAACTGAGACAGTTTGTCACCCTGATCCGGGCCCACCACCTTGAGTGGTCAGATTATTCTACGATCCGCCTCTCTAGGGCTCAGAGAGGAAAGGGACCTGCCCAAGGTCACTCAGCGGAACTGAGATTTGAACACATCTGTCAAATGCTGACCCAGGACTGTCTCCAGCCAAGGAGGCATCCCAGGAGGCTCACCCTCACCCCATCCGCCTTCCGTCTTCCTACCCATATCCCGGGAAGATTCTCTCACTCCTCTCACAGCCACCTGATGGACCCAGTGAATCCGGCCCCATCTGCCCCTGGCTGGGCAGCTCTGGGCACAGTGTGGACTCCAGCTGGACTAACCTGTGCCTTTCCTGCAGCCCCTGCCCTCCCCAGACAGAACCCCAAGACTAACCTGATGTGCCCCTGTCACGTGCACCAAGCACCCCCAAGGTCAGTGCCCGGCGGTCTCCCCAGGCCCCAGGACGGGATGCCCTAAGACCAGCAGCCCAGAGCGTGAGTGGGCGGCTCCAGAACCCGGCCGCCTCAGCCCCTTCCCAGAGAGAGATCCCCGGGGGCAGGTAATGTGCCACCTGCGCCTCAGCGTCCTCCCCTGGGCTTCGGATGCCCGTTGCTGCTGGGTTTTTGTGGCAGGTGTTGCCACTCACTGGGACAAGGAGCCCAAGGCCCGCCCCCACCCCCCGCCCCAGGCCGGCCCCCAACCCCAGGGAGGGCACTCACACCTGCTGGACCCCTGTCCTGCGTTCGGGGGCGGGGGGTTGGGAATTGTCTCCCATGCTCCTGTGACCAGTACAACCTACTCCTTTTCCGCAGATGAGGAAACTGAGGCTACCGGAGGTGGAGTCCCTTAGCCGCAGGCCACAGACAAAGGAAGGAGACAGGGTTCCAGGCCAGGCTGGTGCGCCTGGGATGCAGCTGTGCCCACTGTCCTGCCTGGGCTGGCGGCAGGACCAGTCACTGCCAGGATCCCCTGCGACCCCGGGCCCGGAGGAGGCCCCCCAGCTCCCGATGCCCCCAGCGCCTCCCTCCGAGGTCCCTTCTGAGGCTGTTCGTTCTCCTCCCACCCTCGTGACAGGGCTGGGGCCGCAGACTCCCCTATAATTACTATGGTATTTATTAGTTTTCTTAAGGAGTCTCGCTCATTTTATTGATTTTAACTAAATTCGTTGAAAGAGAAAACTTCATGGCCTTGCTGTGGATGGGAAAACCTGAATTTTCTGAAAGCACGTCGCTACAAACACTAAGAATGCCTGCCCCCCATCCCTCCCCTAAAATCATCCCGGGGAGGCCCAGGGATAAGCACTCCACCTTCCTGGAATGCTCAAGGCCAAGAACAACCTCAGGTCAGTGGTTCTCAACTGGGGGCGATTCTGCCCCCCGCCCACGGGACACCTGTGGTTGTCACACTGGGGGGCTCCTGGCATCGAGGGGGTGGGGGCCAGGGATGCTGCTCCACACCCCACAGCGCCCAGGATGGGCCCCCAGCCAAGAACAATCCAGCCTGAATGTCAGCGGTGCCAAGGGGAGACACCCTGACTAAGGGCAGAGAAATGGCTCAAACCCCCATCCACCCGGGACTCCCCTGGTGGCGCAGTGGTTAAGAATCTTGCAGGCGACACAGGTTCGAGACCTGGTCCAGGAAGATCCCACACGCTGCAGAGCAACTAAGCCTGTGAGCCACAACTATTGAGCCCTCGTGCCACAACTACTGAAGCCCGCGTGCCTAGAGCCCATGCTCTGAAACAAGAGAAGTCACCGCAATGAGAAGCCCGCGCACCGCAACAAAGAGGAGCCCCCACTCGCCACAACTAGAGAAAGCCCGCGCGCAGCAATGAAGACCTAAGGCAGACAAAAACAAATTAAAAAATAAAAGTGAAAAAAAAAAAACAAAAAACCACCCCCTGGAGGCGCCCTGAGTGGGACTCGATGTGCAGAGAAGGCTGAGAGCCCAGGATGGGACAGACCCTGACACACCCACCCACGTGACACACACACACTCACGTGCCAGTCATCCGGCGGCTGACACCCTCCTGGGCCAAGTCATCCCCCACCCCCGGGAGCTCGGCCTGGCCTGCCCGCACCCCTGATCTTCGAGGCACCAGGGAGCTCACTCTGTGGGGGAGGAGGTGTGGCCTCGGGATTGCTGGGGGCCCAGGCGGGTGGGCGGGACCCCACGGGCCTCCCGCTGGAACCTGGCTCCTCTGAGGCCACCCCAATTCGGAAGCCCTGCCAGGGAGACCCTACCCCACCCCAGCTCACCGCATACAGACAGGCGACCTTCCATGCGAAGCGTCCTCACGCGGGTCCCTGGACAGTCCCCCCACCAGAGCTCTGCCCTGGGGCCCTTCCCCAAATGTCCTAACAGCCATCGGGGGAAAAAGATGGAGGGAGAGGCTCCAGGCGGTGGGGCAAGGCTGCAGAGCCGGCTCCCGGGGCCCTCCTTTCCTCATTCTATTTCAGGACCCCCCCAACCCCAAGCACTTGCCACTCACGTCAGGCAGCACTCAGCGGCCATCTTAATCAGCAGTTACTTTGCCTGCCCTACCCACGTCCCAACAGGGCCAGGGTGGTCACCTCCAAAAGCTGCCTCCACCTCAGGTGTCCTGTCTGCCAAGCCCCTGAGGGGGCATCCTTGGGGCAGACTAGGGGGCCAGCCAGTGCCTGGGGGAGGAGCAGGCTGACCAGCACAGACATGGGCAGCCATATGCCCTCTGCTGCCACTCAGGAGCCCTCCCAAGTCCTCCCAGCACCTGGGGTGCTGCTGAGCACCTCCTCAGGAGCCTGGGGTGCCCAAGAAATGTCCTCATCACCTCCCGGGAGGGGAGGGGGCGGCAGGGGGGCGCAGAGGCAACTTTCAATCATGCAAACAGGGCTCACTTCCGCAGGGGTCTGGAAGTCCTCCCATACCGGGACCCTCAAAAAATGCAAAACCCCGGGGAGTGGGGTGGGGGACACCGGGGGAATCGGGGTGGCAGGGGGAGGGAGGGAGGGAGGGAGGAAGCCGCGCGCTCCCCGAGGGGAGCCGGCACCAAGGCCATCACTGCAAGACACACATGCATCCTGGGGTCACCTGGGCAGGGCAGGGGTCCCTGGCTCTCTCCCCTCCAGGACAAGGAGAATCAGGGAGGAGAAGTCCCAGCCCCCTCCTCCTCCTCCTCCTCCTCCTCCTCCTCCTCCTCCTCCCCCCTCACCGCCCTCTTCCCACCTGGGCCGGTTAAGTGCCCCCAAGGCTGTGTTTCAGACGTCCTTTGCATGGGGTATGTCTTTCACCACTGTTCTGTGTCTCACTTTTCAGGCCACCAAGTGGGGCCAGGCAGAGGGACCAGGGGATGGTTTCGGTACTTACTTTTCTTTTTCTCTCTGTACAACAGGGGGGCTAAAGGTCTCGGGGGCTGAAGGAGCTTCTCAGGGCTGGTGGGTCTGGCTTTATAGACCACCCCGTGCCCTGGCAGCCCCGCTGGTTATTAATAGCGGTCGCCGCCTCTTGCCCAAGTATGGTCAGGAGCACAGCAGCTGTGGGCGCGCAGCCCCTGGGCAGGACAGGTGGCGCGAGGACAACCCTCTGCCCTACGAGAGGTGGGCAGCGCTGCAGGGGACCCAGCGTGGCCTGGTGACTCCTGCGCCCGAGCCCCCAAATCTAACGAGACACGCTTAGTGAGGGGGCGCCCAGGGTGTGCTGGACCCTGACACACCCTTGCCTCTAACCCTCGCTGCCACCCTAGGAACCACTGTCCCTAAGGACAAAGCCGGCACACACACAGAAGTGCCGTGTCTGCCGAGAGCCAGGAGCCCAACTGGGCTGCATCGAACCCAGGCCTATCTCACTCATTTTGCAGACGGCGCGTGACTAATGCGAGCTGTGGTGAAGGCCTCGATTGAGGGCGAATCTCACGCGCTAGGAAAACACAGAGGGTCCCCCACAGCTGCCACCGATGAGGTCGGATAGCCCAAGGTCCTCCTTCTCAAGGGACCGAGGGACCGGCTGGGCTCCTGCTGTCACTGCCCTGCCAGCCGGTGGGATGATTCAAGCAAGTCAGAAATTTCCTCCCACAGAACTGGAGGCCACCTCATCCTCTTGTCACTAAAGGCTGCCCGCACACTCTGCTCCTGACTGCGCCCCAAGTGCCCTGCAGGGCCCGCGGGGTCCTTCTCCCCAGGGCTGTCAGTCCTTGTGCCTGATAAAGAGCCGTCTACTCATCTGTCCTTGTCAGACGTCCTGCATCCAGCCACCCCTTACCCCGCAGTGGGACTCCTGCCCTCTCTAACTGGTGACAAGGAGGCAGTTGAAACACAAGTCACTGGGAATCCTCGGGTGGACCAGTGGTTAGGACTCGGCACTTTCACTGCCGTGGCCCGGGTTCGATCCCTGGTCGGGGAACTAAGATCCCGCATGCCATGTAGTGCGGCCAAAAAAAAAAAAAATATATATATATATATATATATATAAGTCACTGACCCAAGAGCTTCTGGCTCAGCAGCCCAACCACAACCAGCAGGTTTGTTCCTGCCCAGCCCGGGAGGGCATTTTGCCACAGCCCCAGGCTGCCTCACCAGTAACGCACCCGGGCCTGAGGGAGCTGATGTAAGCAGATACTGTAGGGGTCCCGGAGAAACAGAATCAGACGCGGCTTTCTTGACATCAGAGAAGCCATTTTTTGGCCTAAGCCATTTTGGAATCTAAGCCTGGCCACAGTGTTTGTCCTTGAACAGATCTCAATAATTAATGAGCTTAAGAAAACAAACGAATGCAGGGATGAAAGACTGTTATCAGACAAGAGAAGTAACAATAGCGAACATAATAAATCAGCTGTAAAGACTCGGCCAGAAGCACTTTCTTGAGTTGTTCTGTCAAATTTATTTGTTTATTTACTGCCGGCTGCGCGGCATGCGGGATCTTAGTTCCCTGACCAGGGATGGAACCCGTGCCCCCTGCATTGACAGCATGAAGTCTTAACCACTGGACCGCCAGGCAAGTCCGTTTTGCCAAATTTAAGCCCCCCTCAAGAGCTCAGTCACCAGATCAAGCTGGAACCTAAGCGATAATAATGTTGACCTTCTCTGACCCTCGTGACTTCAATCTAATAAAGCTTGGACTCCGTTGACCACCCAAAGTCTGAGCCCTCCCAGACCCTCTCCCCTCCCCAGCGGCGGGGGTGTAGGGCCAAGTGGCTCTAGAGGCACAATCGTGACCCCTGTGCCCACTGCCTTCTCTCTCTGCAGCTGGTGTCACGACGTCCACTTGGAGAACTTGACCTGCTGGGGGACACGAGCTCTGCTGGTCTGAGGTCTCATCCCTCTGACCTGATCAGCTTCCACAGTGCTCTCCAGGTTCCCGGTTACTCCTACATAGCGTCTCTGGTGGGGGCGGGGTGCACCACCACTGTGCCGCAAGCAGGGAGGGGGATAGCCGCAGTTTCGGGGCGGAGCCAGCGGTGGAAGCCCAGCCTCCCTCACTGGCCATCCTTGCGCAAGCTTTGCTCTGAGATAAACACGGGCTTTCAACACCTTCCTTGCAACGAGCTTCACGCACATAGCAGCCAAACCCTAAGCGAACCTCGGGGCAGGTCCAGCCTGACTCTCGCCAGCTGGAGGGACAGGGTTCACGGCTCCCACGGTTCATCCCCCCGCCACCCGTCTCAAGAAGCAGGCAAGACGACATTTCCATTTTCCTTAAGAGCAAAACCAGATGCAAGGGGGACTTCCCTGGTGGTGAAGTGGATAGGACTCCGTCCTCCCAATCCAGGGGGCCCGGGTTCAACCCTGGTCAGGGAACTAGATCCCACATGCATGCTGCAACTAAGAGTTCGCATGTCACAACTAAGGAGCCCGTGTGCTGCAACTGAGCCCACGTGCCGCAACTAAGACCTGGTGCAACCAAATAAGTATTTTTTTGAAAAACAAAAAAAAACAGATGTGGGGAGCCCTCGCTCTGCAGACCTGCTGGGAGGCCCACTCTCCTCAGAGCAGAAGGTGCTAACATGCACCCCCCAATCACACCCCTGAAAGAAAAGGGGCTGAGGGTGTGGCAGAGGGACAGGGTACCAAAAGAGGGGAAGCGAGAGTTGAATTGCTTGGTGAACCTGTAAGTGGATGCAGCACACCTTCATCAGCGTGAGTCACCTACTGCTGTGTAACAAAGCACCACAAACCTAGCACCTTCAAGCAACACGCGCTATCATCTCACAGCTGTGGGTCAGGAGTCTTGATTGGCTTACCTGGGTCCTGTGCTCAGGGTCCCTCAGGAGGCTGCAATCCAGGTGTCAGTCCAGGCTGGGTTTTATCCGAAGGCTCGACTAGGGAGGGGCCCACTATTAGGACCCCTCACGTGGTCGGTGGGCTTCGCTGCTTGCTGGCTGTTCCTTGCCACGTGGGCCTGTCCAACATGACGGCTCACTGCATCAAAGCCAGCAAGGGAGTCAGCTGGCAAGATGGAAATCATAGGCTGTGCAGCCTAATCAGGGAAGTGACTCCATCACCTTCCCAGAATTCTGTTGGTCAGAACCTGCCACGAGGCCAGCCTGCTCTCCAGGGGGTGGGGAGCAGGAGGCGGGGCTACATGGGGGCCACTCTGGGGCCTGCCTGCCACAGATAAGATTAATAACAGCACGTCAGCCCCAGGGGCTCTACAAAGGGACAGCACTATTTGTAAGTGCTTGCATGGGCCAGATACACTGGGAGGTGCTTTATGACCACAAAGTGGTTCCCTGTGCCCTTAACTGACAGATTGAGGATGCCGAGGCTGCACTGAGCAAGATAACCCAGGTCAGGGGGCAGAGGTCATCTCCAAAGCAAGGACACCTGCTCACGTTACCCACTGAAGACGCTGGGGAATTTGCCCTCAGCACAGAGGTGCTTTGGATACTGAAAGGGCAGGTGTGAGTCCAAAGGGAATTGTGGTTTCTACCTGGAAGTCTCCACCCGAAAGGCTGGATGGGTGAGGGCCCTGTCCCTGCCCCTATCAAGACAGACCATTGTGTCCACCTCCTACAGCCATCTCCCAGGGCCTGACGTGGGGCCCACAGTGCAGCATGACTGGGGAAATGACGGCTGGATGAATGCTATTCACTGGTCCCCTGAGGCCTTCAGGGAGCCTCCGGCTCACCCCTCTCGGGGTCTGGAGACCCTCTAGCACTGAACGGAAGCTCCTCCCTTTCCGTCGGAGGCACCCAGACCACAGCCTACTGACGTTATACAATTATCCACACCGGGTGCCCCTTTCCTGCCGCGGGCCGACCGCGCTTTGCAACGTACCATCGGGGGAATCTGCTGCTCAGAGTCCTGCCTTGAAGGCCTAGTAACCAGGTGACAGCTGTGGAGGAATCACAGACCAACTGGAGAAACCTGAGTGGGTCCAACCATTCGACAAACTGAAATTTACTGAGATTTTAAAAGTGTAAGCTGTCGATCAAAAACAGACAAATGTAAAGGGATGAATTGTACAGTGAGCCTTATCTCAATTTTTCTAAACTTAGTTTTTAAAAACCGGTGGGGGGAGGGATGCATGGAACGAGGCAACAGAAGGCTGAGCAGGCCGCTGGGAAGGAGGAGGAGGGTCAGAAGGGCCCTCTTTGGAACCAGGTTCCAGACCCAGAGGCCGAGGAGTGGGAGCGGCAGCGGCAAGGACATCTCCTCCGGGAGGGCCCAAAGCAGGGCAGGGGAGCCCACATGTGACCCGGCGGCATCTCAGGAGGAGCAAAGGGACAGGAAACCCCTCCAAACCCACTCCAGCTGCCTGGACGCCTCCACCTCATAGCAACGACAAGAAGCCCAGTCCACCTGAGCCCCAAGATCGGAGCAGCCTCCAAGGCCCCCCAAGGCTGTGGGAGCAGGCAGTGACAGAGAGAGGGAGATACAAGAAGGCGGAGAGGCCATGGCACCAGACGACTGCCAAGGCTGGCCGCCCCTGCCCGGGCCCAAGCAGAGATGAGCAGGACGCCAGGGAAGCCACGCCTCACTTCCTCTAGGCTGACACACATGCCTCTGAGCAGCACACATATGCTTAGAGGCGTGTGTGTCATGCAGTAGAGCTCGTGAGGGGCGTACAGGGGGCCCAAGCTCACATCCAGGTCCCAAGGCCTCCTCGGCCCCGCAGGATCCTGGGCCTGAGCCCCAGCCAGGGCCACAGGCGGAGTACCCGACCGCCTGCCCAGCTCCTCCCTGCACTAGGTCCGGGCTGGCCTCTGTCCCGAGGACTCCGCTCGGGCCAAGGGGGGCTGCACAGGGGTCCCTCGATTAACACAACCAGCAGCAGAGAACTCCAAGCTCAGTGGCCACCAGCCGGGGACCCACGTTCCACTGAAGCCTGGCTCTCAGGGAACTCTCTCTGGGGCGCAATAACCCACTCCAGGGCAGCACCTAGTGGCGCACAGCAGCACTGCCCGCTGAAACCCTCTTAACCCTGTGGTCCAGGCCAGCACTCGCCAGGGCTCCACCTCCACCGGAGAGGGGGTCCCTGGAAACACCAGGCCAGCAGAGGCAGTCATATGGGCGGCACGGAGCATGGGATGGGGCATTTGTAAGGGGCCCTGGGGCTCTTCAGGGAGGGGATACTGGGAACACAGGCCTCCAGCAGCTACTCCATGGGGCCCACCCGAGAGGTGCTGTCCTGAAGGCAGCACTGGGGGAGTGAGTGAGACGGGGCAGGGCAGTGGGTGGGACCCCCGCCGAAGAGTCAGTGCTGTGCGTTGACAGGGAGCTGGAGAAAAGCAGATGGTTCGACAGCCTGCCCGCTGCGGGAGGCTCCAGGTGGCCACAGCTCTTCCCTGCTTCCTGGCCCCCAGCGGGCCTGCCTCTGGGAGGGAGTGGAGACTCAGCTTTGCAGATGTTTCCTTTACTGCATCCGGGAGCTGTGCCCTGCCATACACTGCCCCCAGTACAACCCCTAGACCCACATCTCCTCGAGTGCTGTGTCATCTCCTCAGCTCTGGCCCTGGTGCCCAGCCCCAGGCTGGGGGCCCTGCGAGGGGCTGGGGGCTCTGAAAAGCTGGGCTCAGAGGCCACCTCCACCACGGACCCTGGAGGAGCAGCCATCCGTCTCCAGAACAGGAGGAGCCGGGGTGTCGAGCAGAGGCCCCTCCAATTCTGAGCCCTGGGGTGAGCCCTGGGCACTCACACACCCCCATCCCCACACCAAGGCTCAATGCACTCAGACCACATGGAGGGCCTGCAGCCACTGACCCAGGCCCTGCACATGGAGGCTGCCACCCCTACACCCTGCCACGTGTGAGGCATCTGTGTCCACCACGGCCAGAGCTGCCTTGGTGGTGCCAACCCCTTGCAGAGTTCCTGAGGTGATGCTGCCCCTTAAGTCCCCAGAGTCGAGCTGCAGGAGGAAGGCGCTGAGCTGGGGCCGGGCGGGGGGTGGGGTGGGGGGAAGACTCGGGTTGTGCAGAGAAGGCCCAGGTCAGCCACATCCTCCCGGGGCAGAGCCGGGCCAAAGCCCTCCCCTCAGCCGTGGACTCCTGGGCCCCATGGAGCGCATCCAGGGCCACACCAGGGTGACGGGGGGCTCCCCCTGGGGTGCAGGACACCGCGCCCCGAGCGGCCCTAGCGGAGGCTGCACTCCCCGCCCTGCAGCTTCTCCTGCTCCATGGCACGCACCAGATCCTGCACGAACAGCATCTCGGAGGCCACCTGCTTGGCCAGCGCCTCGTAGCGGTTCTCGAGGCGGCTGAAGCGGCGCCTGAGCCCGCTGGCCCCCAGCAGGGCGCCCTTGGCCTCCTCCTGGGCCTGCCGCTGGAGCGCCTCAGTCTTGTGCAGCTCCTGGCGCAGCCGCCACAGGTCCTGGCCGATGCTCTCGTTCTCCTCGCGGTACCAGGCCTCCTTCTCCTCGTAGATTGCCGTCAGCGCCTCGATGTCCTCGTGGAACAGGCGCCGGCTGTGCTCAAGCCCACGCAGGCCCTCCTCGGCCGCCGCCACCTCCTCCAGCACCTTGGAGAAGCGCTCGAAGTTGACGTAGGTGTTGTTGGGGGGCATGCTCGAGTGCGACTTGATGGTGTACTCTTTGAGGCGGGCCGTCTTCAGGCGCCGCCGCTCCGGCTTGCGGCCACTGTCCTCTCGCCGCACGTTCCGCCGCCGGATCGCCTGCAGCGGGAGGGGAGGGCGCCTTGGACCGGGGGCCGGCAGGGGGAGCCCGCCCCCGGCCCACGCCCGGCCCTCCACTCGCTTTTCATTGGCACGCAGCCCTGCCCATTCACGTACACGTGCTCCTGGCGCTTCCACGCTCTTGACGGCCGAGCCGAGAATGGATGGCAGACTATGTGGCTGTGCCACAGACCACAGAGCCAAAAGCATTTATTCTTTGGCTCTTTACAGAGGTTGCCAACCCTAACCCGGGCCTGGAGGTGACCCTTTTCTGGGAAGTTCTGGGGAGGGATCTCTGCTACATGCAGAGGGACTGTGGACTCCAGCCGGCGTCTCCGTGAGATGGCTCCGACACCACGTCCATGCACACCCCGCGCCCCACACCGTCCGGGCCTGCTCCCCTGGGGACCCTCCCCCATGCCAGGGGCTGCTCACACCTGCCATGCCTACGTGGGGGCAGCCCCACTGTCTCACCTTGATCCAGGAATGTTCCAGGCTCTGGGCGATGGTCATTCTCCTCCTAGAAGAGCCCCCAACCCTAATTAGCTGCACATGGGCCACTTTACCATCCTCCCCGACACAGAGAGCAGGAAGGGGTGAGCCATGCTCTCCCTGCTGCAGCTCTGGCTCTCAGCCCCACCTGTGGCTGGCTCAGGCACCCACCCCTGGGGACACCCCCAAGTCCCTAAAGTCACCCTCTAGCCCAGCAGCAAGTCCCTGAAATGACCGTGAAAATACAGGCTCCATGAAGAACTTCCACTCTGCTTGGCCAACCACAAGGAGCCTATCAAGGGGCCTGGGGGTGCGGACTCCAGGGTCTCCATGTCTCCTGAGGGGTTTCGTTCACAGTGTTGACACCTAACGCTGGGGTCTCACAACTCAGGCACCTAGAGGAGGAGGCTGGGGAGGACCGTGGCCCACGGGAGCACCTCTGTGTGAATGAAGGCTCTGTGCTGCCAGCACAGTTAGATTTTTTTCTAGGAAAAACGACAAATAGTAATCTGGAATCTTTTAGGAAACCTCCTATCTTAAACGTTGGCCACAAATTAAAAGCTTAAGAGACAGCTTCTTAAGAGGGCCGACCTAACTCCTCTGTGCTATCTCCAGCCCAAAGCAGAAGCCGTGCCTGATCCCCAGTAACAGGAAGGTGGCGGCTCGGACGGATGTGTTACTTGTCCTCAGCCAGAGCGCCCATCCTGGGGGCCTCGCTAGGCCCTCCCTGCTGGCCCAGCACTCCTACTTGGGGTCCTTGACGAGCAGCCGGCGGATGAAGTCCTTGGCCAGCTCGCTGGTGCTGCTGAAGTACTCCTCGTCAAAGTCGTAGTTCACGGCCGAGATGTTGGTCAGGGTCTCCTGCTTGGTCTCTCCCAGGAATGGGGACGCGCCACTCAAACTGGAAGACGGACACCAGGCTCAGTGGGGCCAGACAGCGCTGCGGTCACTCCACAACCAGGCCGCTGCCCAGGCCACCGCCCGACTCCGCCACGCCCACGAAGGGGGCAGACGTGGAGGAAGGGTGATGCCGGGCCCCGGGCCACCAACCACAGCTGTGCCCAGCCTCCAACCAGAGGCAGTGAAAATCCACTGCACAGCCAGTGAGGCGTGCTGAAATGAGTGGGCAAAATCTCTGCAGAATCTCAAGGTAGCTGCGTAGACGCACAGCCTCGAAGCACTTCCCTGAAGCACGCAGCAGTTAGAGGGAAAACGGCTAACTTTGGGGGGAGGTGGCGGGGAGTCCTGGCCAACGCCGCAGACGTCGTTTGTCTTCCAGACATGCTGCACTGAGGCCACAGCACCACGCTGTGGGGTTATGGGTACGTGATGCTGTGACTTAGGGTGACAAATGTATATGTGGTCTTCACTCCAATCCTCGGGCACACAGATCCGAAAATCCTTGTCATCTCCTAAAACCCAAGGTGGGAGCATCTTCTGTTATAATATTTGGTCTTTGTTCCCTTTCCTAAAACAGCTCGGGGTTCGAGATGAAAGGAGTGTTTTTGTTGTTCACAACAAGCCCCCCCCCCACCAACCACACCTGAGTTGATGCCACTGAGGTGACTTTGGAAAGGCCCTAAGGAGGGGGCCAGTGGCCAGGGAACCAGCAAGTGGGGTTACAGGGATGGAACTTTCATCCTCACTCCTGACCTCCAGGAAGGGGAGGGGCTGGAGGCTGAGTGACTCTCCAACGGGCCTGTGACTGAATCCACCACACCTAGGAGCTGCCAGCCGGAGGATGAGGGGGACACGCCGTCCTGGCCCAGGGCCTTGCACGGTTGTTACACACGATGAAGCCCTGCCTTCTGAACTCTCCTGAACACACCTCTCTCTCCTGCACAAATTCATTCATTCACTCATGCATTCGTCCGTCCATCCAGAGTTCCCGAGCGCCGCAACACGTCAGAGCACTGAGGGTGCTGCCTTCCACTCGCTGTCCCCGCACAGAAGCCTCCCTACCCTCCTCTTGACTCAGCAGGGCCCCGGGAGGGGGCAGGAAGCACCGAGCAGGTACTCACAGGATGTAGGTGATGACGCCAATACTCCTGGAAGAGAACACACAGAAGAGACGGGGGTCACCTCGGCCGGGGGCACAGCACCCCAACCCCAGAGCCCCAAGGGGGCTGGGGGGCCCAGAGCCCGGTCGGCAGCAGGCCCGTCAGCCCCAGGGACCCTCTCCCTCCAGGGGCTGCAGAGCCCCCACCAAGGCCCTCGCTCTGCTCGGAGGGTCTCAGGACTGGACACGGAAGCACCTCTGGCCACACCTGCCTGTCCAGGCTCAAACCGGCCGGGGTCGGGGGGGCGTGGACAGAGCCCAAAGGCACCACAGACATGCAGACATGGGGCCCCCGACGGGGCTGCTGTGGCTGAGGGCAGGGCTGGCAAACTCCTTCTCTAAAGGGCGAGACGCTGAGCGGGGCTTTGGGGGCCACAGATGGTCTCTGCCACACATTCGTGTGTTTTTAACAACCCTCCAGAAACGTGAGAACCATTCTGAGCTCATGGGCCTGGGTCGTCGGCCAACCCTGTTCTAAGGCAGCAGTCTGTCCTGCCCCTGCCCCACAGCTCCAAGACCAGGAGAACAGGCTACACCCCGGCCTGCGGCTGTGACCGGCAGCTCCTGGGAACAGATGGGGGATGCCCTGAGGAGAAGCGACGAGGGCAGCCCTGGGCCCACTGCCCCCCACTCACCACATGTCGGCCTCCAGACCCAGGGGCTCATAGTTGACGATCTCGGGAGCTGCAGAGACAGGGACACTGGGTCAGGTGCGGGGTGTGGCTCAGGGGGCACAAGCGGACAGAGCCCACTCAGGCAAGGCTGGCTCTCGGCACGGAAGGCCAGAATGGTGACAGCGCCAACGCCAGGCCTTGAGTCCCCTATGTCGAGCGCCGGGGCCAGGAAGGGAAACCTGAGGCCAGTGGGCCTGCCTCACCCCATGCCAGCTGGAAATCCTCCAGTGCCCCCCAAGGCCCACACCGGGCCTTACCCACGAACTCCGGGGTGCCAAAGATGTTCTTGAACTCGTTCCCTGCTTCGATTTTGTGGGCGATGCCGAAGTCGATGAGCTTGATCCGCGGGTTGGGCACATTTTTGTCCAGGAGCATGATGTTCTCTGGCTGGGGGCGGGGCAGCAAGGCAGGGCGCTGGGCGGGAGGCAGTGCTGCTGCCGGCCCGACACCTCAGGGAACAGCACCAGGCTGTCCCTGAGCACCTCCCAATCCCAGCGTGCGGGGTTTGTGCAGGCTGACCCCCACACAGGCCCAGGCCTGAGCCACTCCGTCTCCCCAACGCCCCGGGCAAGGACATCCTGTGCCGAGGGGACGTGGACCCTCTCGGCCCCCACCCTCACCCTCCCCGGTCAGGCTGGTCCCTGGCTTTGTCCTGAGGGCCCAGCGGGGCTACCTTGAGGTCGAAGTGGGCGATGCGCTTGGAATGCAGGTAATGGACGCCGTCCAGGATCTGCTTGAGGAACTGGGTGGCCTCATCCTCTGTCAGCGATTCCTTCTCCGCCAGGAAGTCGAAGAGCTCCCCGCCTGAGACCAGCTCCAGGATGAGCACCACGTCAGTCTTGTTCTCAAAGATGTCGTGCAGCGTGATGATGTTGGGGTGCCGGATCTCCCGCAAGATGTTCACCTCCCGCTCGATCTCCTCCCGGCTGACCCCTCGGCGGCTGGACGACAAGCGGCGCTTCTTGATGAACTTAGCCGCGTACTCCTTCCCAGTGCCCTTCTGCCGGCATTTCCGCACAATCGCAAACTGGCCGCTGCGGGGACAGAGGGGGAGGGGAGAGTGGGGAGTGGGCGCCGAGAGGGACACAGGACTCTCGGGACCAGGCCGCGCTCGGATGACGCAACCTCCTGGGACAGCTCGTCCCAGCTCCTGGCGCCATGCTGAGGTGCACCCCACCAGCTGGAGAATGCACCCCACCCGGCAGGGGTGCTCCCACGCGAGTGCAAATTGGTGCATAATACAGTGGCTACCTGGCGTTTCTGCAGCAGTGAAAGAACAGAAACGGCTCCACGTTTATCAAAAGGGAGCTGGACTCCCATCATGGTAAGTCAGGCAGAATTTTCGCAATCTTGGAAAAGAACGACTCTCCATGTGCTGACCAGAAAGACACCCGTGGGCTTCCCGGGTGGTGCAGTGGTTAAGAATCCACCTGCCAATGCAGGGGGCACGGGTTCAAGCCCTGGTCCGGGAAGATCCCACATGCCGCACAGCAACTAAGCCTGTGCGCCACAACTACTAAGCCTGCGCTCTAGAGCCCGCGAGCCACAACTACTGAGCCCGTGCGCCACAACTACTGAAGCCCACATGCCTAGAGTCCGTGCTCCGCAACAAGAAGAGCCACGGCAATGAGAAGCCCGCGTACCGCAACGAAGAGCAGCCCCCTCTCACTGCAACTAGAGAAAGCCCATGCGCAGCAACGAAGACCCAACGCAGCCAAAGATAAATAATTAAAATAATTAAAAAAAAAAAAAAAAGACAAGACAGATACCCATGAAGACCGGCTCAGTGAAGACAGCTGCAGGATAACACAAGGAAAGAGATTTTTTCTGGGTAAAAAAGGTACATGCTGTACCCACCTATACAGGTATGTTTATGTGTGTAGATGCAGGAAAAGAGGTCTGAAGGACACACACCAAGCTGTGAGCAAGAGACATCTCTGAGGAGCACGATTGAGGGCAGTGAAAAGGGGTTTTTACTTTTTATTTGATATGACTCTATACGATTCAACTTCTCACAGTGTATTTCATCACTGTTTAAAATCTAAGAAAAGATTAAAAAAACCACTGAGTTCAAAAGAGCTTCTTATTCAGGGACTTCCCTGGAGTGGAAGTGTTTAAGACTCCATGCTCCCAGTGCAGGGGGCACAGGGTCAATCCCTAGGTGGGGAACTAAGATCCCGCATGCCGTGTGGCTCGGCCAAAAAATAAATAAATAAAAGGATGTCTATCACCTTTAAAAAAAAAAAAAAAGAGGGCTTCCCTGGTGGCGCAGTGGTTGAGAGTCCGCCTGCCGATGCAGGGGAC